>NC_063205.1:20457908-20467908 GCF_017589495.1 Alosa alosa | reverse complement strand
CAAACCGTGCCTGTTTTTACGTGAAATGTATTTCAGGTCGCTTTACTTCACTGGGGTCACTCTCCCAGCGCGTTCGTCCAGAGCAGGCATCTCCTGTCCGTTTGAGGCGATGCCACGGGCCGGCCCGCCGTTCTGGAAAGTCGACGTTTAACGAAGGCTTCAGACCGCGGCAGCAGGCGGCGAAGAAGGGCGGAAAGAAAGAAAAACAACAAACGCGGGCCACGAGAACAGTGATGGCATTTAGAGAGGGCCAGCGAGGACCGGCGGAGCAGGCCGGTGGAGCCAGCAGCCACGATGAGCGCTGGCCCTTTTGGCCGGTGGAGCCAGCCCTTTTGGGTTCTTGTTTGGGGCAGGCTGGTGGAGCCAGCCCTTTTGGGTTCTTGTTTGGGGCAGGCCGGTGGAGCCTTGGGTGCTTGTTTCGGGCCGCGGCGGGTCTCAGGTCTCAGGATTCGGCCCCGCCGTTTATTTGTTAATGCTGTTGGACGCACTGGGCCAAGACGCTGTGTGTGTGTGTGTGTGTGTATAGAAACCGCTGAGGATGAGTCATGGTCTGCCAAGACATATGCTGTGTGTCCAGGCCGCCCAGTAACACACCAGGGACACACACACACACACGCACACACACACGCACACACACACACACACACACACACACACACACACACACACACACACACACACATACACACATACACACAGAGGGAAAGACACACACTGGAAATAGCACACACCTACTACTGCTGCTGGCCTTGAGCTAGATGTGCTACAGAACAGCGCCCACAGCCCAGACCTGTAGGTTCATGCACAGCCCAGACGTGTGGAATTGCATGATTTATTGCAAGACACTCATCTTTTATTGTCAGTCTTCAGTTGTGTGTGGTTGCTGTCAAAGAGACCACTAAAAAGTCCACTAAAATGTCACCGAGGTCAGGTGACATCAGATGTGTGTTGAGTTATTGGATTTCTATTGGACATTCCTGTTGATTGACAGTTGACAGAATGACAGTCTGTAATGTCTATTTGTGTGTCTATGTCACTGCGCAGTGTTGCCCAGCACCTGCCCAGACTCAAACCCACATCATGCAGCATTGTGGATTGTGAGCCGCGTGCACACACAAACACACAGACAAATGCAGACCCACACACACACACACACTCACTAACACAGCCTAAAGGCACTAACACATCCACACAGGTACTCACTCACACAGAGTAAGGGAGAGAGAATTCAAGGACTAGTGTGTGTGTGCGTGGGGTGTGCACCTAGTGTTTTGGGGGTGGCTTGCTAAGCAACTGCACAGCTGCAGAGAGATGACAGAGAGTGGAACAGAGAGAAAGAAAGAAAGAAAGAAAGAAAGAAAGAAAGAAAGAAAGAAAGAAATAAGTCAAAGTCAAAGTCTGATTTATTGTCAATTTCTTCACATGCCCAGACATACAAAGAGATCGAAATTACTATCCCATTGTATCTCACTATCCCACGGTGAAGACAAGACATATTTTACCAAAAGAAAAAAAGAAAGAAAGAAAGAAAGAGGGAAAAATAGATGGAAGGAGAGCAATGGAGAAGGTAAAACTTCAAGCTCTGCCCCAGACTAGGACCTGAGTAAAGGGATACATATGGCTCATTGGCCACGGAAGCACAGGCATATGGAGGGAAGGAAAGAGAGACAGAGAAGGAGAGAGGGAGCAGCATGTGGATGAAAGGAGTCATGGAAAGAAGCGATGGAGAGAGAGAGGGGTAACAAGTTGGAGAAGAGACTGAGAGGAAAGGGGGGGGCGAGGGGCTGCAAGGAAAACGTGGGGATTGCTGGGTTTCTACAGTTAAGTTGGAAAGCAGCTGCCGGATGTTAGTAGGCCTGCAAATCTCATATATAATACACGCACACACACACACACACACACACACATACAGTACACACACACGCACACACACACACAGGTAGTCACTCATAGTCACACATGTTGTCCAAGTAAGCAACAGGCATATACACACACACAGACACACACACACACATATGCACACACACAAATGCAACAGACACACACGCACACACACACATACACACATTTGCACAGAAACACACATGCACACACACACACAGACAAAGGCACAAACTGAAGAAGCAGGCTGGAGATGTAAGGGTATTCCCCTCCTAATTTCGCTCACACAGCAGTCACACGTCCTCACATCCATCACTTAGACTTCACAGACAGAAATGCAAGAACTCACGCACACACACATTACTCAAAACCGTGCATGTGACCTAATGTCCCAAAGGCCTGGAATGTTCTTTCCCACACACCAATTCACACACATACACACATGCACACACACACACACGCACGCGCTCACACACACGCACAGAGACACACACACACACACACACACACACACACACACACACGCACACACATGCACACACGCACACACACACATAGGGGGAGACCTATTTCTCTCTCTAAGGCTTTGTTGTGACGTTTCACACTCACATATTCTCCTACTTCCCTGCGTGATCTGGCTGGAAAGACCCTGTTGTTAGTTGGCACGTAAAACTAGGCTCTTCAATTAAAACTGCTGAAAGAGCATTCGACTGGAAGGTGTGTGAGAGTGGGTGTAAATGTGAGTGTGTGTGGTGTGTGTGGTGTGTGTGTGTGTGCCACAATGGTGCTGTGTTGAGAGATAGAGAAGAGGTTTACAAGGACAGAAAGACAGACAGAACTCAGCTGGAGCCAAGGCGGTGACGCAGGCTCACATACACACACACCGACACACACACACCTACACCCACATACACACACCTACACACATAAACACACCTACACACAAACACCTACACACACACACACACCTACACACACACACACACACACACACCTACACACCTACACAAACACACACACACACACACACCTGCACTCACACACACATCTACACTCTCTTTCTCTCTCTCACACACACACACAGGCATTGATGCACTCTCTCTCTCACACACACACACACACACACACACTCACACACAATTGGACACTGGACACACACATACACACACAATTGGACACTGGACACACACACACACACACACACAATTGGACACTGGACACACACACACACACACACACACACATACACACATTCTCGAGTTGGACTCCTTCCCTGCTCTAATTTATCACGAGACCTCCACCTTGATTTCATTTCCTTCTGTGGGTCGAAAGAATGAGCACGATGCTTGGAAAAAAACAAGGAGAGAGAGAGAAACGAGGGAGGTAGGTAGAGGAGGAGTGGAGAGAGAGAAACAAGGGAGCGAGAGAGAAGAGGAAATGTGAACAGGAGAAAAGGGAAATTTTAGGAGAAGAAAAGAGAACAGAAAAGGAAGAAGAGAAAGGAGGAAAGAAATAGTGAACCGCTCCCTGTTTGAAGAGAGAAAAGAGGAGAGGAGAGAAAGAAAGAGGAGAGAAGAGAAAAGGAAAGAAAGAGGAGAGGAGAGAAAGAAAGAGGAGAAGAGAGGAGAGGAAAGAAAGAGGAGAGGAGGAAAGGAGGAAGGCATATGGGGGAAAAGAGGGAGTGAACCACAAAAGTATTAAAAAAAGGACAGAGAGAAAAAGAGAGAGAGAGATGGAGAGAGAGAAAGAGAAGGAGAGATGGAGAGGTCAGAGGAGATGCAGTCTGTCTTCCCTCCTCTCTCTGTCCAGCATCATAAATATGAACCCTGGAGAAAGATGTGGGTCATAAAAACACATTCCAATGAAAGAGAGACCCCTGCTCAGAGGATACACATGCACACACACATGCCCCACAAATGCACACACACATGCATACACATAATCACACAATCATACAGTACCTATACAGGAACACAAACAAATACAAACACACACACACACACACACACACACAGAGAGAGAAAATCAACAAGTAGCTCAAAGTGCAGTCAAGCTTATTCTCATCAAGCGAATGTATTTTCGAATCTCACATTGGTACAATACAATTATGTTTGGTGGACTGCCTCCATTCCTGGCCGCTTCTGCCTGAGTAAACCAGAGCTGCAGCTCCCATCTCAGCCATGGAACGGAGCCAGATGCTGGTATGGTATTCACATTTGGGCAGCATAATGTTTATCCACTTGGTTTACAAGCTAGAGAATACAAATTTATGCAGTGGACCTAATTCATATTAGATGTGTATGTATGTGTGTGTGTGTGTGTGTGTGTGTGGCGTACAAGTGCGTGTGTGTGTGTGTCTCTGTGTATGTGTGTGTGTGTGTGTGTGTGTGTGTGTGTGTGTCTGTGTGTGTGTGCTTGTCTCTGTGTGTGTGTATGTGTATGGCTGTGGGTACACCTGCTCATGTCTGCAGCAGTGGGAATGAGGAACACAAGAGGAACATATGGTCACAAATGATCTCATCTTGTTTCCTTGGTGTGGCAACGTGTGTGTGTGTGTGTGTGAGTGTGTGTGTGTATATGTATGTGTGTGTGCATATTCATAGCTCTGTTTCCTCTCTGAAAAAACATCATGTCTCAATTTTAAAAGCTTACCTCCAAGGACACGTCTCACCTACATGCATGCAAAGACACACAGACACACACACACACACACACACACACACCACACCAGTGGCAGACCGTGCATTCAGTGGTTAGGCCTTCAATGATAAAAAATAATAATAGGGGGGCGTTCCGCAGGGGATACCCCCCGAAGATTTTTTTTTCATTTCAGCGTTAAAATGTGCAATTTCCCAGCTAGTTTTCTCTTTCTTACGCAAATATGTGTAGCACTCTAGAATCTTCGTTAGACAAACAATTAATGTTCCGAGCTGAATTCCGCATTGCTTAGATCTTTATTACCCGGCCATCATCCTCATCAGCAGAAAAGTGAATAGGCTGCTAGGCTACTTAGGCCTAGTCCACACGTACCAAACCGATCTTTTTTTCCTCCGTCTTCCCTGGAACCGTATCAAGAATATTTTGCGCCCAAACAGATCCATCTCAACACACGACTCAACACATTACTTCATACCCCAGGCCTATAGGGTGGTAACTGTTTCTTTACAGAAATTGAACAAAACTTTGGCTTTTACAAACAGACAGAATAGGCTACTTAATTTAAATGGCTTGTGCAAGGAAACCAGAATTGTTTGTGTGGACTGATGGTGAACTGTCAACTGTAGTCAACTGTAAAACTAATAAACTTTATTTTACGGTTTGTGAAGGGTGCAGCCCCGTCCTTGCTAATGCAGGTACAGCAGGTACTGTAGGCCTACTAATCACCTTTACTTTCTTTGGTTGTAGGATAGTCTGTGATTCACATTAGTTTTGGCTATCACCGCAATTAGGCTACTAAACGCAAGGCTGACCCAAGTTCTAGGCTATTCTGTCGCCACATTTATAATATTGCTATAAAACCTTCGTTAGTAACAGTCAATACGTTTGCCTGCATCAAATCGCGCATTTGCATTCAGTGTGCTACCATCAGCTTAACGTGAGTTCTAAGCATCTTTGTATGCTTATATCTGATTTCACTCGACTGTGAATGCATGTATATATGTTGTAAGACATGTAAAATAAATGAATGACACTGGCACTACGCACAAATTAATGTAGCCTAAACTTACACCGCGACTTTCCTAATAACTTAAGTTCTTCTCGCCACTGACAGTAGCTAGAATGCATAAAAACACCGGAAAAACAGTGTTCAGTCCACCAAGTCATAAGCCATCGGTGCGCAGCACCAGTTGTGATATTTATCTTATGGAGTGTAATCGAGGTAATGTCATGTATGAAAACTGGTATTGTTAGGCAATGCTATAAGTGCAAGTCCAGGGCAGCTGAGGTGTGGCTGACGACATCATCGACGCTAAGCAGGATGTGCAGTTTCGCTTTCGTCTAAACGAATTCAAACGGGCTACGGTTTCAGATTTTTCCACTCTGGGACCAGGTTTCAGAAAAGCGCGGTTTCGGCAGTGCGTTTACAGGATTCGCTTTGGACGCCGGGCTAAGACAAAGCAAAACCTCTGCGTTTAACATAAAAGTGTCTCCGTTGGACAGGCCCTTATTTACCACCCATATTCATTACAATCTGCTGTCTGCTACTGTCCGTGAAGACGCGCAATTTAGTCCATGTCATATTGAAAGTGAACACCAAGCGCGCCAAGTATGGGTTTGTGCAGACTATTTTTGAAATATTTAGGCTATCGGGTTGCCTAACTTATGTTCATGACTTGCACGCGACATATGGCACTGCCACAGGTCTACAATGATGTGTCCAAATCATTTAATAGTTTAATCTGACATCAGCAAAATTGCTTCAGACTGTAGGGCTCTCCTATTTAGCTGTAGTTTTAACGTTAACGTTAGTGCAACTGTTTTAGGTTGTGCTGCTGCTGTGATTACACAAAAGCTAATGTGGAACTACAGTAGGCTATCCTGTTTGCCAAACGTATTTATGAGAAAGTGTCTCAACAAGAAAGTGTCTTAATGTATTGCCCTATGCTGCTACTGCTGCTTGTTGGCTATTTCAGAATGTCTGATGGCCACACCATGGATTTCACCAATAATGTCCACAAAACGTAGATATTGTAACGTCGGCACAAAAGACAGTGTTAGTGTTCTCCCGCGAAAGGCATGCTGGGATACGAGAGCGAACATTTGGGGGTTTATGTCGTTATTTCTCCTAAGTTATGAGTGTAATGTTAGCGTCTTTATTGTAACATGTTTCCTTTTTAGTTCTCCCTCGTGTGTGATCCTTTTTGTGTGGGGGGCTGCGTCCTCCCCTGTATGTGTAGTGTGTGTGTCTGCTTGACCTGCCCCGTGTGTATTGTGTTCTGTGTCTTGGTCTTGGTCTGTGTCCCTGCTCTTGTTCTCATCTAATAAACCTTTTGATTGGACAACTGTGTGTGTCGCTATCAAATCGTTACATTGGTGTCAGAAGCGACTTTCGAACATGGCCTCCGCCCAGCGAGAGAAGCTGGGAATGGAAGACCATACCACTGGGTGGAGGCCCACGCAAGAGGATCCAGAGAGAGCCCTTGTAAGGGCTACTAACGGTGCTCGGGGGCCTTCTATTGCTACTGTTTATGGAGGAGAGGAGCTAACGCCTGAGCTGCCTGGGGCCATGGGAGAAGATCTTGCCGGAAGAGGGGCCTGAAGAAGCGTTGGCGGAGAAGACGACGCTGGCCTGGGCGCTTGACTCCATGGCGAGCCGCACGCTGCGTGAGCAGAGCCGAGGGAGGCGGGCGAGGAAGAGGTTCCTAGACGATGGACGGTTACGGAGCCGCTGAGGGCAGCTTAACTCACGACGGTGGGGCAGCTTCACGGAAAGGCCCCTGAACTCCTGAACTTTAAAACTTTGGTGTGCGTGTGAGAGGCACCGTGCTGTGCTAGGGCCAGTTCTAGTTGGCCTGTTGGCCGGGCTTAAAAAAAAAATAAAAAAATGTAAAAAAAGGTTTGTTGTGTGGAGTTCGTTAGCATGACGACCATCTCGGGGGTCGGCCTTCGAGGCCGCCGCCAAGGAGTGGAACGGGCCGATCAGAGCAGTATGGTTCTTGGCGCGAGATGGCAACACGAGGAGGGGGACGCCGAAGACGGTAGGCAAAGGAGAGCTCAGCGGGTCCGTTGCCGCGGAGTCGGTGCCTGTCTGTCCTGGGTCGACGACTTCGCCGGGAGTGCCGCCGGGTGACACGCCGCGGAAAGTGCAGCCTGAGGGCGGCTGCTGAGAGGGAGCTGGTGACGAGCGGGTCGGCCACGTGACTGCTAGCACGCCCGAACTGGATTATTGTAGCATTTTACACAGTGGAAAAGTGACAGCGCACGGCAAGAAAGTAAGTGCGTCCAGATTCCCATTCTTCTCAGTTGAACTACTCACGAAGTAGCCTACTCATCATCATACAGGCATCACAAGTATCACATCACATGAAAGAGCATTTTTCTCAGCTTTTAAATGATGTTAGCCATTTGGTGAACGGTTCGCGAGACAAATAAATACTATGATTAAATTGAATCATAAATTCTAGGATCTGCGCCCATCTCCCTCATTCATCTTGGAATACTTAACGAACCCTTCGTTCAAAACATGGTAAACCATATATCAAAATAAACAGCAGACCTTACCGAACACGAACAGCAGTCCCCTGTACAGTTAGCCATTCCAGAGTTATCCGTTTTTTTCCTACGTGATTTCATAACACGCCAAATACAAAATAAATGTTACAAATATCGCCTAGATGTCGGTAAATATTAAAATCAGAGGATATACAGCTGACTAAGAGTTTGTTAAAGTAGCCTTAATGATGACAAAATGCTAAGCATGCATCTAGGCTATTTGAGTTTCTTAAAGCTGGGCTGTGCTTAAATTGTTCAATTTCATAACAGGCCAAATATAAAATAAATGTTAAATATAGCCTAGATATCTGTAAATATTAGATGATCAGATGATTTACAGTTCTATGTAATATGTCATGTTTCATGTTTTTGTAATGTTTCATACAGTGATGCAGGTCTATTGAATAGGCTAAATACAATTTCAATCATTTTTACCGTAGGCTATAAAAATGATTGAAATTGTTAAAGGAACCATATGTAAGATTGTGGCCAAAACCGGTATTGCAATCACTTTCAAATTACTGTAGGGCGGTGTATCCCCTCCCTCCTGACTCGAGGTTGCCAACCCAGATGCCGAAACACTACACTACTGACTTTGTGATTAGTAGTTAGGTGGAGGGTGGCGCATCAGGCCAAAACACGACATGACATGACAAAACGCAACATCAACATCAGTTGAGGGCTGCAAGTTCACTTTTTAAATGACAATATCCTGGCCGGACTACTGTTGTCAGTGATATAAGTATTTGAAATGAACATGATTTCTTAATGTCTAGTGTCATATCAGGGCTATTTTATGATTAAGTGAAATACATTTCTTACATACGGTTCCTTTAACTTTGGCCTTGGTGCCCTGACATGTGGCCTTTGTGCCCCCCACCAAATATGCCCAACTGAAGGCAAAACTTGCCCCCAAAATGGTGAAATTCCAAGCCTGATTACAAGTCTATGTTATCAAATAAACATGAAACAAAACTTACCAATTCCTGACCAGCTATGTGCAGAGCTAGCTGACGTTATGTGCATCTCACTGACATGTAGTCCAGTTGACTCTGTAACGTTAATGTTACATTATATAATTTTGCTTAATGAAGGCTTATCAATATATATTTTTTAAAACAAAAACGGCCAATATACTGTCCATAACTATAACCATAGCCATGTCAGTGTGACATGTACTTTTCCAGTGAATGACAGAAGATACCCACAAAGTTCCACAAGTCAAATAGATAGCGTCAAAATTCGTGATGAGCGGTTCCGGGTATTCTTTTCGAACATTGCAGGCCCAACTGCAGTCAGTCCTGCCTACCTTGCCATAATAGGGCGATTTGATTGGCTAATCAGTCAGATGTAGCCATCAATCAACCCGAATCCAAACATGTGATTTCTAATGGTTGCTTAGGTACCGAAAACGCAGTGATTCCTTGTGAAGGCCTGATGCGGGCCTTAACAAGGAAGACACTGATTGGATAAAAATGTATCATGCGCCCTCACTATTTGTTCACACAATCTGTCAATCAGATCACATAGCGGAAAGCGGTAGGATATGGTAATAGTCAAGAACGATCGGGGAAGGAGAAGCAGAAGCAAATAATAAATGGTAAAGTAAAATGTTAGTAAAGACACTATTATTTTTCATTCGTTTGAAAATAGTTAGGCCTTGAAGGCCCTGACGGTCCGCCACTGACACACACACACACATACACACACACACCTACCTTCCCATGGGTGCTTGACATCAACGTTACAAATGTCAGGTTTCCTGTGAGAGCCAGCTGCCAGCCCAAAGGAAAGGTGGTATACGCAGCTCTGTTGAACCCACAGCACATATACACACACAGGCCTACACACACTAGCAATCTCTTTCAAATACAGTATGCATACTCATACACACACACACACACAC
>NC_063205.1:20447908-20450408 GCF_017589495.1 Alosa alosa | reverse complement strand
AGCCCAGAAATTGATGTCAATCAACATCCCATGATGCTCTCATCATATTGTTTAGTGCGATAGCAATTTTCCATAGTTAGGGGGGTTAATGGTTGCCTCTTCCTCTTCCTTCATTTAGAGTGGACTGTGGAAGGGTATGGAGGGTGGGCCCGGCACATCAAAGGCCCTTCTCGGCACATAGATGAGTTGTCCTTGGCCCAGCAACGGATGGAAACCACACTTTATTGCGTCACATGAGTGTGTGAAGGGATGTGTGTGTGTGTGTTTGTAGGGATGTAGGTGTTAACCTCGGCTTGTTGGCATAGCCTCTAAGCAAACACACACACGCACACACATGAACACACACATACACAGACACACACACACACACACGCACACAGTATGGGCTGAGACCACCAGGCAGTACCACCCATGCCACGGATGTTTAACTGGCCCAGGACAAGCAACCCTTCCTGGGCAGGCCCAGCCAATTGTTCCCTTGATCCGGTTCTCACTCTTACTTCCTCCAGAATAACTGATTTAGGCCCAGGACAATGAGACCCAACCTAGTGAATCAAAGGGTGGGACGTCAGTCATAACTGCTGTGCCGTCAGCCATCACTTATCTACATGGTTTTGACGTATGTGATACCGGAACTCTTCAGTCATGGAAATATCGAGTTAGCAACAAGAAATATTCTGTCCATATCTCAGTGTAAGATATTTAATTTCGCTATTGAATTCCACTTTAGTGGTGTACTGCATATCAGTGCATTGACAAGGACTTAAATGCAATGCAGTGTGTGTGTGTGTGTGTGTGAACTCTGAGTGAAGCCAGGGAAGCGAAGATGGTTATAGATCAGACAGTTTTCTGTGAATATCTCGAGAACCGTAGGGCCTAGGACAGGGGTGGGCAAACTTTTTGGCTCAAGGGCCACATTGGGTTTTGAAAATTGGCCGGCGGGCCGAATATTTTGAGAACTGTAGGGCCTAGGATGACCATTATTTCCGTATGTTTGCTTCCAGGGGTCATGTTAACCCATTCCATGTGCACACATGTGCATAAACAGATACACACGCGACACACACATAAGACATTCACAGTAATCATAATGATGACACATACTCACACAGTAGACATATATGCAAGATGCATGCATATCCACAAACACACATAATGCTAGACAAACACACAGGCACGACTCCACACAGACACACACACACACACCCAATAATAATATAACATAAACGTGTGCACGCACACATGCACACAATTCAAGAATTTCAGAATTATAAACAGGCAAGATGGGGTGGGGTTGTATAAAATGAATTTTACATGTGAAATCTATGAACTAATCATGTTTTGGTACTTGTTGTCTAGCAGATACCAGTGAGAATTGAGTGTGGATAATGCAATTTAGTGAGACAGTTAGAGTCATATAGGCCTTTTAAGCAGGATTTATTTTGTGGAAAAAAAATGTGCTGGACCATGGAGGTCATATTTTGTACCGCCTGCGGTACATCTAGTTATGGTGGAGGCATAACAGGGTCAGTATACACACACACACACACACACAGTCACACACACACACACACACACACACACACACACACACACTTTCATGTAAGCACTCTCTCTCTCACATTCTTTCTCTTTCACACACACACACACACACACATACACACACATACAATCCATTACACACACACGCATCACGCCAAGACGCACACGCTTAAGACACCGTACATATCCGGCCAGTCAACATAAAGGCTATTTAAGTTAGTCAGGTCATTGACTCCTTTTACACAATGACACACACATACTGATGCTTTTAGTATGAAAGGGGAGCTGGTTGACAGGAGTCAGGTGAAGTCCAAGGAATACATCTGGCTTACACACACACAATACACACAAGCAGTAAGAATCTACAAATACACACTCTTTCACACACACACACACATACACATACACACGCACAGACACAGACAGACATCTGGTTCTCACAAATGTGCTGAGGACACCCACTGTGAGAAGTCTCACAACACACACACACACACTACATACACCTGTACACCTGCCTCACTCAGTGTTGGGCTCCCCGAGGAAACCCATGGATTATTAGGGGAATCTCCATGTTCCTCCATGCTAGAACACACACACACATACACACACACGTGGAGGGAGAGAGAGAGAGAGAGAGAGAGAGAGAGAGAGAAAGAGAGAGCGATGGCAGACAGGTTAGGTTCATGGCCTGATTCCAGTCTCCCTGTTGAAAGCGGCTAGGGTCCAAGAGAAGCCAATGACAGGCCAAAAACTATAAGACCAGGGTAACAGAGGGAGGCAGTGTGGGCTTGTGCATGTGTGTGTGTGTGTGTGTGTGTGTGTGTGTGTGTGTGTGTATGTGTGTGTATGTTAAGTGGGTGGGTATATTTGAAAGGTTTGGTTTGATGTTTGGTTTTGTGTGTGGGATTGAATGGGTTTGTGTATGTGTGTGTGTGTGTGTGTGTGTGTGTGTGTATGT
>NC_063205.1:20410408-20442908 GCF_017589495.1 Alosa alosa | reverse complement strand
TAAATCAGTTCAATCACTGCTTTACACTCTTGAACGCTTAGTGAGGTTGCACGCTTAGTAAAGCTTATGTTGACATTGCTGTACAAAGGAAAACCTCATTTGAACTTTGCCAGTTGAGTCATCTGGTGTTGATGGCACACTGCATGCTTTTGTGCGAACTGAATGGTTGTGGCATCACCCACAAACTTCTTCACCTGTAGCCTAAGGCTTTCACTTTTCATTTTCACATAGAGATGTAATCAATGAACCACTGCCATTGTGTTTAGCATGCATCATGGCACATAAGGTAAACAAGGTTTGCGTTCATGTGTTCCCAGCCAAATGTGTGTGGAACATTGTTTGCAAAACCAAACTGACAACCAAACTACTCAGAGTCATCACGTGTACACAATTCACATGTGCTTGTTGCTACAAAGAGGCCTGTCAAAGTAAATTTGTATGCAACATATTGCTTAGTAATTGTTGACAAGTATATTTATGAAATCCTGTCGTAAAGGTCAGTGTCAGTCTGATTGGAGAGGGGAGGGCTAACTTGGTGGTATGTAACTCAATTTATGGGAACCTCTTAAAAGCACACCTCCAAAACTCTTCAAAGGACTCAGAACTTTAAGTGAGAGCCTTAATGTACGATAAATCTCAGGGGCTTCTTAGGAGGCCTTAAGAATCCCATCTGTTTCCATTGCTGGCTCTTCTCTGTGCTTTTCGGAATGTTCAGTTCTCCTCTGTTCTGTTCCGAGCTGGGTAAAAAGGGGAACCCGGAATGATATGTGGGGTGTGAGACTCGTCGTCCTCGTCTGTCCGTCCGTCTGCGCTTCGCTTTGAAGTGTTCTCCCGCCGGTCGGCACTCGACCCTGCGCGGGATATTCCGTTAATCCCAGCTGTTCTGGTTCATTCCGTGTCTAGACTTAACACATCAGGTTAAAGCCTGACCTAGGACAGAATGTGGGTTTTTGGGGGAGCGAGTTAAATGGTAATGACGGGACCTCCATCCCTTCAGCCCCTCTTAAAGCCCCCCTGTGTAAGAAATTCTCCCATCTAGTGGTAAGGAGTTATATAGCAACCAACTACTTGGAGGAAGCGCTGCCTCGTTTAGAACTACGGGAGCCGTCACACATCAAAAGTGACACTAGTTCTGACTCCTAGCACGCCTAAGCATAAACTTCTCTCTGAAAGCGTAATTCTCGCCGAAATGCACCCTAGGGTGTTTTGTGAATGTACACGAGTCAAACTATAAAAAGCATAATTATGTCTGAAGCGCCACTTTCAAGCTTGTCCGTGTTTTGGGTCAAATGGAGTTTTGAATAGGAACTATTTTTTGATACATGATCGCTATTTTTAAAACACTAAGAGGCTCGACACAACATGAAACTTCCATCGAAGTATCATCAGTGTGTCTACACATGAACTCGAGCATTGATTGAGAACATTGTTCGTGTACACAGAGCTCACTAAAAGAAAGGTTTTGAAAACCCACTTGGGTTTCTGCCTGCCGCCATCATGCCAGTCAAGGAGTGAGTTGTCCAAAACCTTTCTTTTAGTAAACCATGTGTACACTAACAATGTTCTCAATGCTCAAGTTCATGTGTAGAGACACTGATGATAGTTCGATCAAAGTTTCACGTTGTGTCGAACCTTCTTAGTGTTTTAAAATAGCGATTTTGACGCATCAAAATAGTAGGCTAATGCCCCTACGACTCCCATTCACGAAAATTTGACTCGGGTACATTCACAAAAACACCCTAGGATGCATTTTGCCGAGAGTTACGCTTGAATAAGCAATAATAACATATTCACAACATTTGTTAACGTTATTGCCATTGCTTGTGTGCGATGCCAATGCAACTCTTTCGGACCGAGCTAGCTAGCTATCGTTAGCACAGTAAACGGAAAGTGAATGGGATGGCTAGGTAGTAGGCTACTGCAGCTAAGGACTTTGGTTAAACTATTATTGTTGCAAACTAAACTGAAATAACACGTTCAGCAACTTTGTGGTCTATTAGTCCTACTATGTTAGGTTAGGTTGTCAACTGTCACTGGGTCTAGAAACTACAGATCAAGTGAGCTGGTGACAGATCACGAACAAAGTTATTTCTCTCTATTTAAATTTTGTTGGAAAATACAATGTCAATGTCGGACTGTTAGGAAGATATGACTTGTAGAAAATGGGCTCGTAACTTACATTGCTGAATGTAGGGAAATTCTACAGATGAATCCAAGCTAATGTTTTTCTATGCATCCAGACGCCAAAGACTGAGCTGTATTCGCGATATTATGTCCCTTGCTGGCCACGGTATTTTAACATGGCGACATTAACGGCTAGTCGCCCCTGTGCTATGTAGATTTAAATGTGGATTTCTAAGCCAATAGGTATGCTTCGAATTGGTGGTGGTGGTAATTAAACATGAATGAGGCCACATTTATGAATGGTAAATGTTGATTTTGTTAACAAACAACTGAAAACGTTACACAGGGGGGCTTTAAAAGGATTTATGAGACTCTGATTGTCTGGGCCCAACCCATCCTTGACAGTGAGTGCCTAAGCTGGAAAGAAAGACTAGAGCTCTTTGCTCCCCTGTTGTTATCATTATTACACACAAGTGAATAATTCACATGGGTACCATTCTCTTTCGAAATGTTTTTTTTTCCTCCCTGAAACAAAAAGGATACACAAGTAGACATGCAGTAACCTACATTAATAAAGGGATTAATTAGGTTGATAATATTATTACATATTAAGGTATGAAGCAGTAGTGATACTATATTGTGGATGTGCCGTGATCATGAATATTGTAGCTATAGGCCATGATGCAGTTTAAGTGACAGAGTGTTTGCAAATGTCAAAATTATAAGTGTTATGTTGTTGTTTTTTATTACTCAGTGTGCTACTGATCATTTATGCTCGGGTAATTTTCCTGATGTCTCCTGTCTACCCTTTCTACCCCCACATATAAGCCTTTGTCAACCTGTCCTTCATATCAGTAACTGATTGCTTGTGCCTGTGCTTAAGTACATTAAATGGCAAGAAGGCCAAACAACCCTGACCCTGCAAAATAGCTAAATATAATAATATCATATTTAATATTTAACGGCCCCCACATCCAAGACAAATTTGCAATTTCTTTTTCCACTTTTAGTGAAAAGGAATCCAGTATTTTGGGGAAAAATGCATTGCATTGCAATTGCATTGTACTGTACTTTGCTGCAGAAGTGCAGTATATTTTGGACATAAAGCTGCACTGTACTTCAGAAAAACTACAGTACAACTTTTAGTTATTTGTCAACTGCAGTTATTTTTGTCAGGGAAACCAGAAAAATAGAGCACAGATGTAGACCTCCTGTCTGTAGGAACGTTTGGTCATGACCTTGTTGTATTCACCTCCTACAAAGATTCTGTGGCCCAGTTTTCCAAGGAGCGGTAAATTAGTATTTGGTTTCATCAGCATCCCCACACAATTCCATCTTTAGGGTTTCAGATCAACTTATGCTGAACTAGTAACACAGTGAGTTAGCACCTAACTGGCTAGCATGTTTGCTTAGCGGTACCAAAACTAAAGTACTTTGAGAGGAAAAAAGTTTAAGTTTCTATTTGAAACTCTTTTGAGATGTGTTTCACCACCTGAAAAAGTTTACATGAAAAGCTCAGTACAGAGTACAGAGATAGGTTCATATTTGGAAACATTATCTATGTTACAACATTCAAAACCCACACTTTTAACTCAAATGTTCATATCTGGAGATGCAAAAGATAATTATAATTATTGGCTTGGTTGCAAAATAATGAGATACCTTTATTTAAAGTAACTTCCCATACTAGCCTTAAGTGGCTTTGGTCCCAAATCACTGCCAGAGCACATATCCTTTGTCAATAAGGGCAGTAGAAGAATGTAGAAGTCCTAAAGGAGCTTTTTTATTTTTGTACCCACACAGAATAGCAACATGTTAAATAAAGAATTGTGCTAGAGGCCTACTGGATATCTTTCACATTCTTAAAAGTCCTTGAAATTTGAAAGTATTGTTTTTTGTGGTAGAGCTGAAGTCAAGTTCATGGCAGACTAAACTCTCATGTACGGAAAAAAGAAATTTAATTTCACCACGCCAATCCATCATGTCAAACCACCGGGAAGACACATGCTTTAAGTCGCAGGTGAGAAAGAGAGAGAGATTTTGAGATGAGGTCAGACAGAAAGTCAGTGAGAGAGAGAGAGCAGGAGAGAGAGAGGGAGAGAAAGAGGGAGAGAGAGAGAGAGAGAGAGAGAGAGAGAGAGAGAGAGGACACCCACAGGGCACCGTACAGAGGTTCACACATGCAGGTCTCATCCGGCCCATATGCCCTGCAGACTCCACTATCTCGGCAATCAGAGACGACTAATAGCTCCTCACCCAGGGCAAATCCCACAGTGTGGCGCGCACGTGAGCGACCGGACGGGGAACGCCGCGGGGCTGCTGAGGGGCCGGCGAAGATCACGGGGAGCGCGTTCAGATCAGCGCTGGATTGCACAGATATGAGCAGACAGGAATGTAGCCCTGCAGTGGGCCGAAGGAAAGGGTGTGGGTATAATTACTCACCAAAATGACTCCGTAGTGCCCTGGAACCCTGGGTAATTACAGCTGACAGAGATTGGCGAGCCTGAGGCCTGTGTGTGTGAGGCAGCCATGGGCACATTTTTTGTGGGCTTGGCACTTTTTTTGCATATGTGTGTGTGTGTGTGTGTGTGAATATGTGCATGTGAAGACAAATGAAAGAAGGCAGGCTCAGTTTGAGGCACTTTTCTCAGGGATTCTAACCACCTAAGACACCTAAGATTTTTATCTCACTTTATTTTCTTTTTCTTGTTTCATTTCCAAAATCTGTCTTGTTTTCTTTTGGTCTTGCTCCCGTCTCATCCTCCGTACCCTCTCTCCCTCTCCTTCTCTCCCACACACACACACACACACACACATCATAACTGATTGATTCATGCCTGACTGATTGCCATAAACCTGTGCCAATTGGAACATTTGGCTGGACAACAGCACAGCCATTTTGGGCAGTTGTTCAATTGTTCAAACTTTAAAAATCCCTCTCACCAGCAACTATTTGTAAGAGATAAAGTTATAACCTTAAATTTAGGAGTGCATGTAGTGACAACTTCTCTGCAGTCTCTTAGATGTGGGCAGGTTAAAAATGTATTAACCCATCTGATAACACCAAGCAAGCCACATGTAGAGCATTACCGTTGGTAGGTTCTCACCAAACTAGCTCAATTGATGGGCTATTACAGTTAAAGCTCAAGGGAAAACAGCATTTTTGCATTGTGACATGTTCAATCATTTGTTTGAAATCTCTGATTGGCCACCTGCCCATTGTGACAACCTTCCCCAGCTGTTTATAGCATGTTTGTAGCATCGGTGTGACCGGAATTATTTTTAAAAACGGAGGGGAAATATCTGTGTTTCCGAATAGCCTATCCTTCTACGTATTTCGTTGTCTTAGATTTGGCTATTGGGTGTTGTACGCCTACAAGATATTGACAGCGCAATAACTTTAAAAAGACCAGAAAACAATGTTAAGGCATTTGGTATTGGTTGAAACACGACCCATAATTACGTCCCAATGTAGCAGTATCAGACTCATATTCTGACTAGAATATTTGAGTATGACGACATCAGGCTAGGCAACAATTTCTTTTCTGGAGAACTACTTTAGTCACCAGTAGGCAAATCATAATGATCATGCAATCAGAATACATGGAACTGGTTATGTGGTTGCGTGGCAATATTGCTCAAAGAGTTGTCCCATGTACCCTAACCTTAAGGTGACCACCTGGCCTATGACAGACTCCACTGAGTTGTTTTACTGGTGGTTTAATCTCACAATAGTGCTAAAGATAAACAAGGGTAAAGTTCAGTAGGACACAGTGTTGTTACCTGGCTGTCACCAGTGAAGGGGGACGTGGTTACTGTTTGGCAGGGTACTCCGTTTGCATGGGTCAATCAGCTGTCACTGTGGCATGGAAAGTCTCCGGGAGAGACACAGAGGCTGTGGAAGTGATTTCCATGCATGGCTACCAAATATTTACATAGACAAGAAACAAACCAAGAGACAGATAGTAGAGACCACAGAGGAAAGCTGAATAGTAAGAGTCAACAAACCCATGGATATATCCTTAAAATTGTCATCGAATGATTGCATACTGTATGCCAATGTTTCTCACAGAAAGATGACACTTAGATATGTTCTCCAAATAAGAAGCAGGCCTGAGGTTATCTCTCTCTCTGTATGTGTGTGTGTGTGTGTGTGGGGGGTATGATCACACAGAAATGGCCTTGGCCTCCAAACATGCTGTCCACAGACAAAAAACATCCCCCTAGGCAGAGAAAGATAATCCCACTGTTTGCTGTAGTGGTGTGTGTGTGTGTTTGTGTGTGTGTGTGCATGCATGTGTGCGTGTGTACATGCGTGCGTGTGTGTGTGTGTGTGTGTGTGTGTGTGTGTGTGAGTAATGTGCATGTGTGTGCAGGCAAAGGCGTGAGCATGTGTGTGTGTGCGTGTGTGTGTGTGTGTGTGTGTGTGTGTGTGTGTGGTGCGTGCGTGTGTGTGTGTGCATTCCTTCCACTACAGTATATCTCTCATTTAAATCGTTTGTGATGTAGACACCAGAATTTGGGGTCACTGGTAAAGAGTTGCAGATGGAGAGAGAGAGAGAGAGAGAGATGGAGAATGAAAGAGAGAAAGAGGCAGGGGTGAGGTAAAGGGGTGGATTATGTTAGATGAAGGGAGTGCTGTGTTTCTAAAAAAACCTTGAGGTGAAACAGATATCAGCCTAATTGGCTTCTCACCCCAGAGCCCCCAAACACCTGCTGGGATGCTCAAAAAGAACGGTGCACATGCATGCACACAGACACACACACACACACACACACACACACACACACACACAGACAGACACACACACACACACACACACACACACACACACACAAACACACACACACACGCACGCATGTACACACGCACACATGCATGCACACACAAACACACACACACAATCTTTCAGAATATTCCTGTGAGGCCTGATTAACCACAGAGTCCAGGGAACTCAATTGTGAACTGTAATTTAGACTGCGTCTGAAAGGCCATTGTGACCACACTACAGGTGTAGCTATTCCCATTAAGTCCATGTTTTAGTGCAAGAATAGTTCTAGTAGTTAAAGCAGTAACCCTTTCGAGGCATCTTTACATACCCGCACTATCCAGTGTGTGTGTGCAGGGGCGATTCTAGACCTAGAGCTTTGCTGGGCCACAGGCCCCCAACTCCCAATACAAGTAGGCTACAAGCTTCAAAATCATTATTGTCACTGTCATTCTGTAGGACCAGCACTCTCTCCCTCAATTGTTGTAAGAACCACTATCCAGCAACATCCAAACACATAGGCATAAGTAGGCCTATACTCACTGCATGAATGTAATGGGCTTTTCTACTAACACAAGGGAAAGCTTATTTTTTAGTATTTTATTTTTTTATCAAAATTGAGATATACTTCCCTCCCAGGCAAGGGTCCTATAGTCATCCTGGCAATACTGCAGTTCTTTGTAGCTTAAATAGCCTACTAAAGCCTTCATATTGACTTTTGGTGATAATTTCCAAATGTAGCCTATAATCTACACAGAGTCTGTGTAGATTATTATAGGCTACATTTGCAAAGCAAACTTATTTAAGTTTGCCATTAAACCATTGATCAAATCACAGCACTGGCACTTTAACATAAATGTTAATGTTACCGTTAATGTGGGCAATTATCATACCTCCCTCGTCCTCCTCATCTCTCCTCACTGTTCCTCTCCTTCTGCCTCTGTTCAGGAAGAATTTTCTGATGTCCATCTCTGAATAGTTTATCAGAAGACTATGTTTAGTTTTACAGTAGGACAGCTTCACAAACAGTATAGGCTGCTTTTACAGGACTCTCTCTACACTATACGTAAATCATTATTGTCCGCATGTGTGCATGCAGCCTACGCATGGTGAGTGTGTGTGTCAGGGAGAGAGCACAAGCTGGTAAACTGTTGCTAAATTTAGGCTACAAATTTGACGCTAAGCATTGAAAAACAGATGCTAATTATGTGGGCAACATTCTCTAACATCGATCAACTTGTCATATTTTCTGTCAAACAAGTTGTGAATTTGTTGTAACATTAAAACAGGGGACGACTTACTCTGCGCTCAAAGTGATGTGATGATCTCCAGTGGTTTCCACTGTACAACGAAACACTCGGAAGAATCATGTGAACGATTTTCATTGGTTGTTGTGTTCAATCTTACCCAGCTACAGAGGTGCTATTTCCTGATTGGCTATTATGGCCCCTTTCTTTTTTTCCTTGTTTGTTTTTTATTGGCTGGTAAGTGACAGGCTCGAGTCATGACTAAAGCAGGCACGGAGATGCGCTCTTGAATGCCGTTTCCAGCGAGAGCAGTGCTCGAATTTTACTGGGGCACTGGAGACTTTTACTAAGGCACGTGCCCCAGTGAATAAGGTCTAGTGACGCCCCTGTGTGTGTCTCTCTCTCTCTCTCTCTCTCTCTCTCTCTTATGATGCTGCCGTGACAGTGGTAATGATAATAGCTTTGAAATGACAGGTCTCCTTCAGCGCGCAGCACATTAACCTGAGATAGGCATCTCACTCCCTCCCACATGCAGTGTGTGTGTATGGGTGTGGGTATGTGTGTGTGTGTGTGTGTGTGTGAAATTACATCAAGAAAGCACTTGCAGAGTTCAAGAGAGCTTTTATACAGAAGGCAGCATAGCAAAGAACCGCCAGCCACCCACCCACCACACACACGCACACACACACACACACATTCAGGACTTAATATATAAGTCTAGTACTTGATTAAACCGTTATTTTATCACAGAGCCTGTGGCATTGTCTGAAAAGCAGTCTGCATACCTGAACATATGTATCACTCAACAAGAGGGTAAAGTCTTGACAGGCCAAATAAACATGGTAAACATCAACAATAATTACAGTCATCAAAAGTCTCAGCAAATTCCACCTGTAGTGTGTGTGTGTGTGTGTGTGGAGGTGCACATTCTTGAGCCAGTTTTTGAATGCCTGTCAGTGTGCACATGTACAGTATGTGTGCACTGTGTGTGTGTGTGTGTGTGTGTGTGAGCAATTCCACTCATCTAATCAAGGTCTTATCTGAGCTTGTCATCACATTTCATTTACACTCCAAAATTAGGCATTGATATCAACACCTTCTCTAAATGAATGTCAGGCATTAAAGAGTAAAAACACAGTTAAAAAAAAAAACAGTGATTTGTTGCCCAGCATTTTTGCACTGTGCACCATATATAGTCCAGTGGACAGAAAGGTGAACCCGGAAATGTTGAGTACACCAAAGTTTTATGATGGAAATATATAGTATGGGTTCCCAGCATGCAGAAACTGCCGGATGCTAATTTGCATATGTTGGGCAATTTGTGTAATTGAGCTAATTAGCATAAATTAGCATAATCACCTATATTGATCATATTATAAGAGCTGCTTGGCCAAAATGTTTTTTGGGGTTACTGGAGATGCTGAGTCCATATCTGACATTTTCAAGATTCAAAATCACTATTTAAAGTTGGTTTGGTCACATTTTTACTCTCATTAAGCTGATTTTGCTGAGTTTTTGGGGGCGATTTAGACAGATTTTTGGAGGATAAAAATGTTCAGTGTTTAGGAATAATTTGGATCCTTCAGTTATTTCTGAATTCCACAATCATTTTGGAAATAGCTATTCACTGGCCCTCTGCTGTGACTCACAATTGAGTAACAAAGGGAAGAACTAGCCTCTACTACTCCTCACTGTCCTCATCCGTTGTCCTGTCGCCATCTTCTCCAGACTCTTCATCCCTGTCCTTCTGCTGTTTTTGCTGTGTAAATATATTGCAACATCACTGCCTTTGCAGAAACAATAATTAGTACAGGCCAGGCCTGCAGCTGCACAACTGCACTTTCCAGATACATGTATACACAGTTTTAACCCAGCTTTGCAGTTACAGCTGATAACATCTAACAAATCAGGAGGAGCAACAGGACTTGAATCGAGGGTGGGCAAGTTCCTCTCCTTTCTTCATACCTGTCTTCTAACTTCCTCCTCCAAAGCGGTTATATCCACAGCCCGGTGGATCAGGGCCGGTCTGCTGCTTTCCAAAGCAGCACCTGTAGATGGGCACGTTTTCAATGGAGGAGCAAATTGCGTTCTGTAGGAGACAGTGTCTTCAGTGCTGGAGGAGCCGGGAGTGGGAGACCTCACCGCCAGGGATGAATTACTGCACGGGCCTACCGGGCCCGGCCCAGGGGCCCAAGGGGTCAGGGGGCCCTGAAGCCCAAGCCTTTGCCTGAAATCATTGCCTCAATATCAACACATCAGGATGTAGGCTATGAATCTGATTGAATTTAGTATTGGCCATCCCCAAAATGCACCAGAATACAGGAAATCACATCAAACAAATTAAAACATTTCTGAGGAAGGACCACATATGCGACAATTAATGGGGGGCCCTTAATACATCTGGGCCCAGGGGCCCAAAAGTTCATAATCTGTCCATGCTTACCGCTAGGTGGAGGCCCAAGCAAAAGGATCCGAAGAGAACCCTTGTAAGGGGTACTAAAAACCTTACAGAGGCCTTCAGTAGAAGCTGCGGGAGGAGACCAGCCGTCGCCTAGGCCTAGCTACGGGAGAAATGCCTGAAGAGGGTTTTGATGCAGTGGCCACGGCGGAGAAGGACTTCACGCTACTGGGAGAACGGTCTGAGGAAGCGGCCTTGGAAAATAAGGTAGTGACGCTGGCCTGGGCGCTGACTTCACTGAGAGAAGACCTTGAGCCCCTGCCCCCGCCGGACAGCTTTAGGCTAGAGTTGGCGGTGGCCCTGGCTGTGGAGCAGAGCAGAGGTGGAGCGGCAAGGAGGTGGTGCCTTGAGGACGGACGGTTGGCAGAGCCTGTTCGAGTCAGCCTGTTGGCCGGTGCTCTTTAGAAAAATAAGGGGGAAAAAATTTTGTTGTGTGAAATCCGATGGCACGAGCCAGAGAGAAGGTCTAGGCCTTGGCGCGATCGTGGCGGTGTGGAGTGGCCGGAACAGCGGAGGACAGCTCTGCGACAAGGCAGCAGAGGAGAGACGCCAACGTCGGTAGCTGTAGCTGTGTGCAGCGTGGTCCGGCTGCGATGGAACTGGAAGTGCCAGTTACGGTGCTCAGCGCCGGGGAGTCAGTGGCAGTGGAGGCTAGGCCCCGCCAGGTGTTGGAGGAATGTTGCAGTGGTGAACACTGCGAAAGTGCGACCTGAGGGCATTCTCTGAAGGGGCTGGGGGCGAGACAGACCAGGTGACTGCTAGCCGCCAGGTGGGCGACCTGAGGGCGTTCTCTGAAGGGAGCTGGGGACGAGAGGTGACAGACCAGGTGACTGCTAGCACGCCCCGCATTGGGCCGACCTGAGGGCGTTCTCTGAAGGGAGCTGGGGACGAGAGGCGACAGACCAGGTGACTGCTAGCACGCCCCGCATTGGGCCGCTGATGGTTGTGGTTCCCCAGGGTGAGTAGGGCTCTTGCGGTGTGTGCACCCCACCTGCTGTGTGGCAGTGCAGGGCAGACTAATTGCTGGACTGAATGTGGGAACGCCTGCGCTGAGGATGGCAATGGCTTGTTGGGGGAGCTGTGTAACGTTGGTGTGCTGGACTGTGCTTGAGATTCCCACGATGTTTCGCGCTGGGGATTCTGGGAGAACTGAATGACCATCTCAATACCAATGTTTCCCAAAAGGCTTGTCCCAAGGAGAACAGTATTACCTTAAACACACATGAGGAAACTGAACAGTCCAATCAGTAGACTAGGATAAGCTAGCCAACTATGCTACTTTGTTTACAATATTTCCAGGCTTTAACCAGACAGCTGAATGTGGTAGAGTTGTAATAGAAATAGTAGGCCTAAGCTATAGGTTAATCTGCATAAAGTGTGCTGTCATAAATATCAGACATTCAGTATTCTTTCTTTTTATATCAAGATATAAAATAATACAGATATATTACATTGTAATTCTCTGGTATTCTAAGGTAGGCTATTGAAATGTCTAGCCCCCCCAATCCAAAAAAAGAAAAATCGAGGTTCGTATCAAACCGTGGGTCAAAAATCATGATACGAATCGAATTGTTAGGTTGGTGTATCGTTACAGCCCTACTGTATATCGCTACAGCCCTATCCTCCAAAACTCTGTCTAAATTGGACCAAAAAACTCAGCAAAATCAGCTTAATGAGAGTAAAATGTGACCAAACCAAGTTTAAATAGTTATTTTGAATCTTGAAAATGTCAGATATGGACTCAGCATCTCCAGTAACCCCTAAAAACATATTAACATTGTCCATTTTGGCCAAGCAGCTCTTATAATATGATCAATATAGGCTATTATGCTAATTTATGCTAATTAGCCCAATTACACAAATTGGCCAACATATGCAAATTAGCATCCGGCAGTTTCTGCATGCTGGGAACCCATACTATATATTTCCATCATAAAACTTTGGTGTACTCAACAATTCCGGGTCCACAATGGGGCTCTATGGGCTGTCCACCGGACTAATAGCAGGCCTGGCCCACACAACCATGGCACCTTAGTGAAGACCCTGGCATGCCCCAGCTGTGGATGTGAACTCCCCCTGGCCTTGGCATTGGGCCCCTGTTGCATGCCCGGTATTGCCCCCTCACCGCTCCTCAAAGGTCAGACATTCCTCAGACGGTACCTCCCTCAAGTTGGCATTTAAGCTTCATTTGCTGCATGGAGGTGGATCAAGGTGTGGCAAGAGCGGTATTTTAGGTAGCCTGACTATGCCACTCTGGGAATTTCACCCAGAGAAGTATTGACAAAGTCCTTTTAGGCAAGTCCCTCCACTCGGCGGCCATATACCAACGTTTTATGGGCACTCATCGGGCACAGTCTTTGGGTCGAACTGCGCGTGCGCAAGGCTTCACGACACCAATCTTGCTCCAGCGGTGAGATCACAACACATGATTGGCTCGATGTCTTCACAACACACCATATGATTGGCTCAATGTATACACATCACACCACATGATTGGCTCAATGTATTCACATGTCGACGTTTTGCCAAGGAAGGGGTGGGATATGTGTAAACAACGGCCATATTGGCGTGACAAACTAGCCCCATGCATTCCTATGGAGTATTTTTTGAGTGCTGTGTCTCCACATTAAAAAGTCTCTGGTATTGATTCAATTGTAACAGGGTTGAGTAGAGTAATGGCACACCAGTTCGTCTACTCAGAATGCAAGACGTGGTTCCATCCATAAAAGTATGTTTATTAATAAATAGTTACTACAAAACGACTGACAGATAGAAGGATACCAGGGCTGAGGCTTACTGGGGGAGACAGATCACCATAGGCCGGGGAGGAATCCCAGGAAGCCAACCACACACACACACACACACACACACACACACAACACACTACACACTACAAGAAAGATCCACTGCAACGAGCACACGTGAACACAGCACACAGGTATGGGACACCATCACCTCAGCACACAGGTATGGGACACCACCACCTCAGGGGTACTTCTACCCTCCCCTTGGGCTCTCAGCTCCTGGGAACAAAATAATAAATGGTAAACACAAACACACACTTAACAGTGGTAGGGTACAGCAATCACAGGTGATCTGCAGCAACAGAGGTGGTCTCCTACCAGTGCCAAAATCATAAACAGCAAACACAAATAACAAATAATGAACATACACATTAACACATGGTTACAGTCATGCACATTAATACACGATTACATTCATTCACGATCACGCCAGACCAACACTAAAAGCAGGTGTCTGCACCCGCCACTGTCGCTAGCTTCGGTGCCACAGCCATGCCAACGGTGAAGCAGGAAACAATGTTTTGACGACGGATAATGCATGGACCAAAACTCAGCAAAGCAGCAGTGAGCACAATGCACGTCCAGATGACGTGGGCCCACAACACCTACAATGCACGACAAAAATAAGATTAAAACCGGACAAACATGAGAAACAAGTTAAATACCTCAATAGGCTACATACCAGTGTAGCAGCGACTCATCACTTGAGGCAGGGTGTAAGTTACTGAGAGTGCACCGTGGTGGAACAAGCCATGCACCAAGACACCAGTGAGGCAAGCATGGATGGTGCTGTAAAACCAGGATTGCAGATATTAACCTCCCGAAACAAGTAAAAATGGTAGCGCAAGAGGGAGAAAAACACAGAGATCTCATACCGGCGGCCGGCAGGAAGGATAACTGTTACAGTCTGATTAAGTACAGTTAAATACTCTTTCTTCTTTTCACAGATTCACTATCCTGAGTTGCTGTGTGTAGCCTGATGTTTACTGATGGACTGGAGATAAGGAGAGATTGAAAAGTAGCTTGTTCTTGGGTGGAGGAATTTGGGATTAAATCAGGTAAAAGAAATGGGAGTCCTGGAATGTGTGTGATGGCTGATAATCTAAGATGGTGATGGAGGTGAGAGAGACCTCAAAGAGCTGGAGAGAGTCCAACTTTAAGGGAGTGGTTTCTTTAGGAAAGTTTATTTGTGTAGCACATTTAATAAGCAGATGCAATTCAATGTACTTAATGTAGATATCTAAAAGTAAAAACACATAAACTATATAAAACACATAACACATAAACTATATAAAAATATAACTAAAAGAAGGTAAAGTACATAAAATACAAAAAGAACATACAACGTACAAAAAATTATACAACTCATTGATCCTTTTTCATAAAACAATTTGTTAGCACTTGTTTTCTCTATAATTGTACGTGAAAGATTCTCAGTGTGAAATTTTATTAGCAAAAGAGTCAAGGGTGTTCAAATGACACCCACCATAAACTTCCCAGTGCTGATGATCTGTAACACCCAGCCTACTGTCTGGACAAGAGGGCATGACAAACCGATGTTTAAAATGACGTGTAGGGTGCTTTAAAAGTGCCCCAAGCTGCTTTTTGGTCCTTATACCTTAACTGGAAAGGAGGTGAGAAGGTCAAGGTCAAGATCACAGCAGAGAGGCCTTGCAGTCACTATCCATGTCACCGCCATAGTAACATTCAGCACCAACCTGTTTTCAGTGTTGGGAGTAATGCGTTACAAAAGTAATGTAATTACTGTAATATATTGCTGTTTGCGGTAACGCGGTAATGTAAGGCATTACAAAAAAATGGGTAATATTTTACTCAGTACAAACTTCAGTAACGCGTGGTACAATGCATTTTAACCAAAAAGCAGTGTTTTGTTTTGATACATATTCGCAAACACCACCGCGAAAACAACAGAGGAGAAAAAATCCGCGCAAAATAGTTGAAAGTTATCTCATGATACTGGTTGAAGATGACTGTGGCTGCAGCGGACTCTATTTGCGGGATGGACATAAGCCTACTCTCAGAGACAAGGATATGAAGAACATAATAGTTAGTGCACTTTGTGCGAAACCGAAAGATCTCACTATGCCTCGCGAAATAGCACAAGTAATTTAATGAAACATCTAAAGTGGTGCCACGCTAATCTTTTTGATTCTTGATTAAACACAAACTTCTAGTGCATGTTAGCTTTGAGCTGTGAACTTGAATTCACAATTGAACTTAAAGAGAATAAAGGGATAGAAATGCAGAAAAAAAGATTGTGTAGCCTGGCAGTGCCACCCGCCCCACCACGCCAGATCATCACACACTTTGCGTAGGGCACCAAAGGACAGAGGGGGCACCCACATGTAGCCTAACCAATGAATAGTAGCTTTACTGCACACTGCATTTCACTCTTCATCAATAACGTTTACAATGTCAGAATGCACTAACACCAAGGTACATGCAAGTTTGATACTTTTTGGGTTCTTTCAATCTCCACCACGTAGTGCTAGAATGGAATTGGTGGGTCTTCAATAATTAGTTTTCCAAGCATTTACATGAAGCACATGATATGCCGAGTTGACAAAAAAATAATCCATTCAGGTAGCTAGGTGGATACCAGGCTCATAATTCACATTTATTTGTAAAACGAAATGCAACATGTTATTGCATACTTTCCAAAGCAATGAAGGCTGCTTAAAACAAATTATTATTGTTAATATTGTGCTATCAATGTAACTCAACAAACAAGGCTTGTAAACAAGAGCTGGCAAAAAGGCATTATGAGAACGTAAAGATCAATGCTCTTAAAGTGACTGCACCATTTATAAGAAAACAGCATGAATGTTTAAAAACACACAGTAATGGTCTGTAAATTATAGGCCTTTTATTTTACTTTAGGTGTTTGAGTTATCATTTAAATGTCACTCACTCAAAACCACTCACTTAGGGCACCAAAATGGTCAGTAGGCCACCATCCTGACATGTCTTTATTAAAGGAACCGTATGTAAAAAATGTATTTCAATTAATCATAAATGGCCCTGATATGTCACTAGATATTAAGAAATCATGTTATTTCAAATACTTATATCACTGACAACAGTAGTCTGGCCAGGATATTGTCATTTAAAAAGTGGAGTTGCAGCCCTCAACTGATGTTGATGTTGTAATGTTGTGTTTTGGCCAGATGCGCCACCCTCCACCTATCTACTAATCATAAAGTCAGTAGTGTTTCGGCATCCGTGTTGCCAGCTCTGCCAGTCAGAGGGGAGGGGAAGGGGATACATCGCTCTACAGTAGTTTGAAAGTGATTGCAGTACCAGTTTTGGCCACAATCTTACATACAGTTTCTTTAAGCTTTGATTTACAATATAGTAGGCTCTCTATTGATTTTAATGAGCAGGCCTAGGCCTTAGAGTTACAGTATTTATATCACAATTTACCAGACTTTGACCTTTTGTCGGTTTTTAACAAAATTCTGACTATATGATTGAGCGTAATAAACTGCATTTAGAATGGCAAATCCACATTTCCAGATATTTTGGTGAAAGTAACTTAAAAGTAATGCAATAGTTGTGTAATGCCTTACAATTCAGAGACAGTAATATTATAATGTAACAAATTACTTTGAAATGACAGTAATAAGTAATGCATAATACATTTCGATTTTGAGGTAACTTGCCCAACACTGCCTGTTTTCATGCAGGTTTACTAAAACAAAAGTACACCATATATTAATTTTAAAAACTGATAAATAAAGAAATATAAAATATAGAGAGAACCTGATGAAGCAACGGCGAAACGCGTCATTCACTGAAAAATAAACCAGCACCAGTGTGCTGTGATCTTTCACTTTTCCGAATTTTATTGCGACTATTACGACTGCACATCACCAGCACCTGGAAATGAGAAGGATGTGCATAGGGACTTTATCCTTTTTAAATATAATATATATATATTTTTTTATTTATTTAAAAACAAAATGTACACACAGACATTATTTTTTTGTATAAGAAATGTCACCACACAAAGGGCCATGTTTTATGTGTAAATCATTAAATATAAAGGGCTCCGTCTTCGCGATCAGAAATGCATGGTCAGTGTGTCCAGTCCACATTCGGGGTGGTTTGGTTATCAGACGTCGGGCGCATTGTTAAAAAGGGTTGTTCTTCTGTTTCTTAATCAGTCATGGGTGTGTTTTGGGAGTATCATCCTTTAAACCAATGAGAATGACATCTGTCATTCCGTTTAACAGCAAGCAGCGCAACTTCAAAAATCAGTATTTTGATAGTCAGCGGTGTATTTGAAGGAATCTGGTCGCACAGGAGACCGTATGTAACAGGGATTCCACTAAACCTTGATTTATTAAAACCTGTGTGTGACTAGCAGAGTATAGCCTACATGCATCTGCACTCGCATATTATTTGACATCATAGGCAAAGTGAAACTAACTTCACCCTGTCATAGTCAACGATAAAACAGTTGTACACAGTTAATTACTTTCACTATACAGGGATGCAAACAGCGCGCCTTTTGGCGGATGCCGCCTTTTTCACGGCTGTCTGGGGGACTTGTGTGAATCGTGTAGATCCAACGAGTTTTTTCTTGGGGAGGGGGGGGGGTTGAAGTGTCTGATTATAATTTCATCAAAGTTAATTCTGTATTAAAATGACTACATAAACACATAGCCTACCGTTACAGTCCATGAAACATAGGAAGTGTAAGACAACACTAAATCAAAAAAGCTGCGCGAAAAAAATCCCATTTGCTGCGCACCATTATCCTACTGCTACAAGGCTGCACTTCACTGCACTCACTGCAAGGATTTAACGTTACATCTATCAGTCCGGGATCCAGTAATTTTGTGTCGCGCCTGGTCTTTTTTGCAAGAAAGGTAAGGTTAACCATATTTGATGTCTTCTAATCACATAATTTCTACCATTTGCATTGTGTAATGTTTAGGTTGTCCTAATGTGTCATTACAGTCTTTACAATAACTATGCCAGGTTAGTGCTAGTTATACAACAATTGGGTTCTATGGAACTATTTATTTGTTTCTGATTGGCCGAGAGACGTTCATGAGTTGGAATATCCCTGGACATTTCAACTCAGACTTTGCACAGCTAATAATAAATCACTCCGCGATACAATGCGAAGATTTGACACAATGTTCTCATCCCAGCTCTCCACTATTTCAAGCAATGGGTCACTCCTTAGCAAACCATAACGAAACAGTGCTTCACCACATCTGTGGATTAAGCCACACAGTCAACTCAATGTAAGTAAGATAAACGAGGATGCTTATTGTTCTTAGCATTGCCAGCATTGTGTATAATATGATTGTCACTTGGGGAGACTAACGTTAGCATAATTAGCTAACCACTGCTAACGTGATAGCATCGTCACGTCAGGCTGTGCACAGTAATATAACATTTATTCACCATAAATTAATAAAGTTGAGTGGTTCTGCAATGTAGACAATGTTTCCTTTTTTTTTGCAGTACCATGTCCCTTACATGACATGGCCCATTGTCCTTGTAACATGCATTCAGCAAACCTAGATATGAATGTGATTTCAGCCCGACTTTCAACATTTCTTTCAAGAAGACATGTAAACCACCAAGACCGTAAACCATAGACAGTAAAATAACGAGGGATCTGGAATGTTGGTTACCTAGCAACCAAGATGCTGTCTATTGAAAAGGGAACTATTTTTTGATGCGTAAGAACGATGTCGAAATTAACATTTTTAAACAATAATGGGGTGTTTTCAGATTATTTCGTTTGTTGTAGAATTCTTGTATAAAAGCAATATAGCACTCGTGATCATGGGATTGGTCATGGATATTCCCAATATACATGGAATATCCATGACCAACCCCACTCTCACTCGTGCTATATTGCTTAAAGGTCACATTCACTGACAAACCGTTTAATACTTGTTACTTTCGAAATACTATAGCTCACTCCAAGTTGCATATGCATGCTGCACGTGAAAATGATCTTCTACCCCCATTGCCCGCATTAGCCAATGAAAGAAAATACACGGAAAAACAAGCTGAATCAGAAAGAGCCCTTCCCAATGACTTGAAGGAAACTGACTATTCATGGCATCGCCTACACCTTGGCTTGTGACCGCCTACAGGAAGACTGGAAGATTTTGGCGGCTAGGGGATTGTCTCTCTGCAGCTAGTAGGAGCTAACAGCAAGTTGCCAACATGGCAGAAAAAAATCGTGCCTGTTTTATTTCTGGCAATAACACATCAATGTTGCATGTCTTGCCTTAGAAACATGAGTTGAGGAAGAAATGGTTTGGATTTATCGTTGGAACACCACCAACCAAGTAGTGCAACATTAGTTCTGTGTTCCAATCATTTCGACAACACTCACTGCCTTAGAAAGTGGTTTTGCATCGATGTTCTGAAAACCTGGTTCTCATGACGATCGACCACCAGCTCACAGGCTGTAAGTACAAACAAACTTTTCCACCTAACGTCTGTTACAAAATAGCATGTTCATATTCTTCACGTTAGCATGCATGAAAAGGGTACAAGCTAGGCCGAGGCTAGCCTATATTACAGGAAGCTACACCAGGCACGTAACTGAAGTGTTCTGTTCAGCGGCGTGTAAAATCAGAGAATGTCTAATAGGAAGGGCTCTGGTAAAATCCATTAGAGGAATGGTCTATTTTCCCGAACGTAGCCTACAGGCCACTAACACGCCAGGTGTAGCTACTTCCATTGATTAGGCCGATTGGATCTGTCGTGGAAATCATCCACTTCCCAAAACCTCCAATCCAACTAGCACTCTGATGTCAAAAGACCGAAGGAGAACACCAAGACAAGAGAAGCTGAAGACTGTTGATCCTTTATTCACCGATTGCAGTGATAATACAATCCAAACAGCGCCAGGACTGGACCGTCAGGCAATAGAGTGATGAGTGGCAGCTGCTACCCGATGAGATCTGATCTGAATGTGCCTGAGTTTCTCTTTTTATGCTCTCAGGGGCCTGAGAGGCGTTCCTATCCCCAGGAACGTCACCAGGCCCCTTTAGCCAATCAGAACGTTTTGGGACTTGAGATATTGGTGGAAACTCCTTCTCATATAAACATTAAAAAATGTGTTGCTCAGCAGAATACATGTGTCCAGGTTCTATGTGTAATCTGTTGCCAGGCAGGGTAATGCGTTTGATTTGGTTCTATGTGTCACTCAACTTTGGTTTCTAATTTCCTCTCTCTGGAAGGTCCCTGCCTTTCCTCTTCTGCCAGCCCTTCTGTTTCTGCCCTTCTGGTAAGCACCTTTCTCTCCCAGGCCCTGTCTTGTTTACTTCCACTCTTAGCCTTTGATAGTCCAGTCTCATGACTTCCAGTAAATGTTGTCTAATAATAAACCAGTACACACACACAAGTATTATTATTATCATGTCTAGATAAAATCACCACATATTCCCCCCTTTGAGGCTAAATTAGCCTCACTATGCAGCATAAGCATCATTTAAACACAGGAGTGTGTCATAACCCCATATATTGTTATGACACCTCAGGCTATGTGCACATGAGCGAGTTACAGGGGAATGGTATCTACTACTACAACCTTATCTCGTACGTAAAATCTTAAACCTTATGTCAAACTAGTAAGAATGTGTTGGCATTACTGCCCTTGCGTGAGTAAATAACATCAGTAAGCAAGCCCTGAACGCCCAGATCAAGTGACAGAAAGACCAATTGCTCGTTTAAGAACGAGCTGTGAAATCTCCCATTTATGGACTAACACAAATGGCTGGAACCCGAAACAGATATGTCCCAAAAGTGGCCTGAAACCTCATATATTTCAACCAGTCACCTTTTGTACACGAGGTCAGGTAAAACCCCATGCTTCATGGCACTCGATGCACTCGGTATGGTACCGGGCATTGGTGCGGCCTGATCCGTCACTCATCTCGGACGCATGGGTCCTGCAAACCTTATATATGGGAGTAAATAATAAATCAAGAGCCCTGGACGCCTGGATCAACGACCAATTCCTTGTTACGAACATATGGCTAGGACCCGAGACGGATTTGTCCCCAAAGCGGCTAATGTGCTAGTCACTTTGAGCATAAAGAAATTTCATGCAACGGCCATTGGTGCCAAATCGGAGTTACATAACAACTTCATGATCGCCTCTATGGTATGCCTACACCCCCCCCCTTTGTTACTCGCAACGCCATTTCTCCTCCGAGCCTTCGGGCATTCACACTAAGCGTGAGAGTGGGTGAGCACACCGCCGCAGGCGCCATTACACCGAGGGGCCGGGCCGCCATGCTCTGCCTTAGGTTGCCCCTGCTGTCAATGGGGTCATTACCGCCCTCGAGCACTGACGCGCCACACACCTGCCACACCACTAGGCGGGCCAGGTCCGGCGATCGCGGTAAATTGGGGTGAGGTGATCACTTCCTAGTAGCAAGCTTTGGTTACCTCTATCCAGGTTTGGATGGCCTTGCAGTTGAGGGTTAAACCTCCACAAAATCTAAGTTACCGTTTATGAATAGCGAAGCACTAAGATATAAATTGAATCAAGATTGCTTAAGGCGACTCATTCATTATCAGGTCACAGCCCCATAATATCCTTTGACTCTGTCCCCTGGAATTGCAGGCATGTGTCTTGTGAGTTACCCGTCAGTGTTGTGTATGTGAGTGTAATGCGTCAGTGTGTGTGTAGAGATGGGTGACTTGCTAGACCCCCACCTCTACTCGTACATATCCTGGGGAGAGGAAACTCCGGGGAGGAAACTCCTGCCCTGTTTCGCTCCTGCTCCAGCATCCGGCGAGGAAGTAGCTCATCCATTATCTGACCCTCGTTGAACTTCGTCTTCCATTATTCGGCCCCACACTAGTTTGCACTAAAAGAATTCTCTCACTGCATCTCCTCGTCCCCAGGGCATCATTACATTTTGGACCACTAGTTGTCTAGCGACCACCTTGGAGCAAACCTTACCACAACATTGAGTAATACAGCAAAAACATTCCCTACCACTAAGGCTGCTCTAGCAATAATTTTCCCAGGAATGCTATAATCTTACCCCCATGACCCAAAAGGTGTCCAGTTAGCCACTGGGTTATGGGGCAAAAATCCAGGATTCCAGCAAATGTCGGTCCTTTCCAGAGGTTCTCATGGACCATCCTGTTGGCGGCCTTGAGGCCTGTTCCACAGCGTTAGTGAAGTCATCCATGTTTTCGTCTTCACCTGGGACGTCATGTACAACCGGAGAGTCTGTTCCGAACATTTGCGCACACTCCACCTTCCTTTGCCAGTGTATCCAGTCCACTGCTATCCTGGTTTCCATTGCCATTTTTGTGGTGGCGTTCAACCTTCTATCAAATGCGCGAACAGCGTCCATAGTGGCATTCATGAACCGTAAGGCGTTGTAGTGGATGTAGTGGATCCATTGAACATTCTTGGCGACGCCTACGGATGCTCGTAGAAGGGGATGGCGGCTTCAAACCCGCGAGTGCCTCGTCGATGCTTTGAACTGTCCGGGGCGTTATTGGGGCTGTCGAATACGTCCATATACACTCCATCGCCGGCGCCCCTTGACTTCTTTTCAGGTTCCTTATGCGGGTGTCTGCTGGTTGTCCCTGGGGGGGTCGAGTTCAATGTTGAGTTGCGTTCTGACCAGGGGACTATGTAGGTTTGCTGGGCCAAGGTGACCCTGGCACACTTTCCTCTCCAGTATTTTGGAAGGGTGTTTCGCAGTCCCCATCGTCTTCCACAGGCCCACCATAAGTCTGCCAGCGGAATATTCCGTTCGTATATCCAATTTACACTCAGCATCGTGATGTTTGCCCGACTCAATCTTCTTCCCGCTTGTGCTTCCTCTCTACCAGGTTTAAACGAGAGGCTGTTGGATTCATGGACCCATTTTGCTGCTTGGTGTCCTTCAAATGCTCCTATATCTGGCCGTGTCTCCCCCCCTTGACTGTGTTTTCAGTGGGGGGTACTTCAAAGCATTCAAACTCTACGTCTTCTGGTATCTCATAAAGGTGGTGGGTTCTCCTTGCTACCCTGGCTCCCATGCCTGGGTAGTCTCTTCTACATCTTGCCTCATTTTCTTGGGTCGTCGTCGCTTTTTTTTCTTTTGTTTGTTCTGCATGTACAGGGGCCTATACTAGTCCACCCCTTCGTAACTCCTCACTCCCCAATCGCATCAAGACATGCAAACGGAGACAGCTTGTTCTCCTGTATTGCCTTCCTGATTGGCTACGGTATGCCCCGTCTTCTTCTCCAGTTCCTGGTGCTGGTAGTACTGTCAGCTTTGGTTTCTCACTGCCCGAGCACACATAACACCCTCCTTCTGGTCTTCACTGTCTTTGCTGTGTATTTGGCCCATTGCATCCATGAATTGTCCTCCATGCCTCCGCGCTTGTTGATCTCTTTCTTTTTTCTTGGCCTGAGTCCCATCAGTCTGGTTCTTTGACAGGTTTTCTGGAAGTGTGCTTGTACTATTTACATTTTTTGCTCTCATTCTTGCTTTGAGTCGTTTGCATTGTCCGGCACGGGATGTATTTCGTTACTTCCCATGCTTCTGGCTCTGCGTGTATATCTCTTTTCCCTGATTCCCTATGTACAGAATATTGTCGTGTCTAGGGCACTGTGTTCGAGCAGCTCTGTCGTCCCTTGCAGAAGCGTCATTGGGGGTGGCAGTCTACACCCCTCATGGCTTTAGATGCGTCACTCTGGGAAGCTCGGAGAGGCCAGTCAAGACCTCTTGAAGCCCCCCAGTCCAGTGAGCATCGGTCGTCCAGGCGATCCCGGAGTATTTGTTGTCTTTTGGCTGGGGTCCCTGGGGCGGTGCGTCCCGAAGTAGGGGCAGCCCGTGGTGAACCCTGAGTCCGTCGGCCTCTCCCACAGGCTCCGCCAAGAAAGCTGCGAGCCCTGCCGAGAGGTGTCGGTGGGGAGAGCGTAAGGCCAGCGGGTAGCCTGGCGTCGAAGGCCTCGGCGAATTTCGGCCGGATGACTGTGCTCAGTCTACAGTGCGTCAGCAGGGGCGTCGACTGGGTATGGGTAATCCCAGTCGGTAGAAATCCCCAAAGTCGATGGTGTGCGTTCCCTTGCTGGTGTGGTGGTGGCGGTGGCGGTGCTTCTTCTTCGGCCTGGCGTTTCTTGGCGTTGCTCCCGTGAAATTCCGGGTGTGGTGCCGACCAGTGGGCTGTGGGGTCAGCTGATGGATCACCGCTGGTTGAGGCGGTGACAGGTCTGGATACTTGGGATTCGGGGTGGTTCCACCTCAGGTGGATGTCGCCTTCCCTCCCGAGCCTGGCTCGGCTCCAGCATCACCAGCACCTGTAGGCACAGATGGGGAGGAAAACAGCAGGCACCCTAGGTACATTCAGGGTCATCAGCAGGAGCGACGGTATCCTCCGTACCAGCACTCCTCTGGCGCACTTGGTCCTTCCTGTGTTTCCCACCACCATCATCCTCCCGAAGTCTGGCAGGGGGCCTTGGCGGCCCTGGTCCCGTCATGAATCCTCGACTCCTCTGGACCTCTTGCTCCTTCTGGTGCACCTTCCCTGGCAACAAGAGTTAAGGTGATACCACAAATCTGATCCTTGCACTCTCTTACACCGCCCGGCCTGGGTTATTCTGTAGGGCCCTTCTGCCCTGGGGGTGAGGAACCACGATCTCTTAAACACCCTCAGGTACACCCAGTCTCCCACTTGGATCGGTCGGGCTCAGTCCTTGGCTCCGAGCTCTCTCTCTTCTCTTCTGCTTTCGTTGAAAACTGCCCTGTGAACTTGAAAGTTGTTTAATATAACTGCTTACTTCCTGTTCTAGTATTTCCAGCGGAGGCCTCTGATCCTCTGAACGTGGTGTAGGCATTGCCCGCCCGTCACCATTCGTGCGGGGTCAGATCGTGGTTCGATTTTTTTTCTAGCGCGCATTTTTCATCAGCTGGCGATTGGTGGCGCGTCAACCCAATTTAAGTTTGCCAGATTTGGATGACCGTCGATGCGCTTTGGACGATCTTTTGCAATCTTGTTTTCAGCGTTCCGTTAAGCTCTTTCGACCCATCCCCTGAGACTGCGGGTGGTAAACACAACCAAACCGGTCTTGATGCACAAGCGCCTGTGCAATCTTTTTCCGTGTTGGCCGTAAGCTTCGGCCATTATTCGCTACTGATTATTTCTGGGATCCCAAACCTGGGTATCACCTCCCTCGCTAGGAATCGAATCACCGTTTTCATCCTGCCCTCGGCTTGGACAGGCTTCTACCCACCGTGAGTAGCGGCATATTATCACCAGTACGTGTTTATGCGTGTTCACCGTTCAACCCATGTCGGTGTAGTCCATTACCAGGTGTTTTGAGCGGTCCCTCTGGGAGTTAGCACGTGTCCCAGGGGCGTGGTCCTATGCCTATCGTTATGTTGTTTCTGTAATGTGTGTGGCACAGGTGTGGCAATTTTTTTTGCGTAGTGTCGATCTTGAAGGTATGGGGCCCAGAACCCTTTGTCAAGTATCTGCCTTGGCCTCCCCTTGCGCAATGATCCACATCATCGCATCATGAATGAGGAGATCAAGGAGCCTACTAGGGCCACCACCCTTCCATCGTGACTCCTCCACACCCCATTCCTGCCTTTCGACGCACCCCTCATGTTTTGCGTGTGGTGCGCATTCTGTCGTCTTTGATAGCACTAAGCGTGAGCATGGGATCCACAATTCTAAGCGTTAGATCCGTCAGGCAAGGTTAGGACCACTGGGGCTTGTATCACTGTGTCGGTTGCCCGTGAAAAAAGCGATCATTGCGCCTGGCGAGTACCTGGCTTCACAGGGCTTGTCCAGCATTCGGGGGCAACTGGCCCTTTGGCATAGCGCGCAACAGACGGGATCTACCTGGTGCTTGTGGTCGTCATCACACCATTGGGAGCACCACATACATGTGTTGTATGGGTAGGGGCATTTTGTAGGGCAGGGCACGCTGTGCACCGCCCTTTTTAGCAGTATTTTATGTGGTTCGTTATCCTGTGGAGATTTAGGGCGGCATTTGACTTCCCTAGCCTCCAGCGCCGCTTCCTTTGCTGCCTCATCTGCCTGTGCATTCCCTAGAGTAATGTAATCCTGTCCCTTACAGTGTGCTTTGCATTTGCATATTGCCAGTGTCTTTGGACGCATCATTGCCGCTAACAACAACTGAATCTGCTCCAGATGCTGGATGGGGCTCCCATCCGATTTCTTGAACCCTCTCTGTTTCCACTGAGCGCCATGCACATGGCAGACGTTGTGGGCATAGGCGCTGTCTGTGTGTATGGTTGCATCCTGTCCCTCCGCTAGAGAGCATGCTGCTGTCAGCGCCTTTAATTCAGCTAGTTGCGCTGAACATGGTTGTGTGCATGGCTCACTCATAATTGTTACAAACATTTCTGGACCTGTCATCTGTACTCGCTAAACCCTGCATCGTCTCTTGTTGTCATAGTTATGGCTAGAGCCGTCCACAAAGTAGGTGATTCCCTGTCCTAATGGCTCGCTCTGCAGGTCTTCCCTCAGCTTGGAGAAGGCGATTGAATCAGCCACGCAGTCATGTGGCTCGCCCTCATATTCAAGTGGGATGAGATCCGCCGGGTTTCCTGCTGTGTCACATGCCTTTATAGTGACATCTGGGCAGAGTGACAGATTGTAATACCTCAACTGCCTCTGAGGCGTCACACAGAATTTTCCTTGTTCCACCAACTGTGCTATTGCGTGACTGGTGTGTATCACCACTGGCCATCCCATGGTGATGTTAGAGGCTTTGACGTAAGCCGAATATACTGCTTCAAGACCCTGGAAGCATGGTGGGTAGCCCTGGGCCACCGCGTCCAGCTTTGAGCTGTAGTAAGGCAATAAGCCTGTTTGCGGCGTCCATGGCACTGTGTTTGTACCCGCGATTGCGGTCATGTAATGCGTCTTTTTCCTGCTTCCTTTCTGACCGACCGCGTACAGATAGAAGGGTCTTCTGTAGTCCGGCAGGGCAAGTGCTGGTGCTTGCTGTAATTCTCCTTTGATGCGTTCAAACGCCTCATTTCCATCCACTGTCCATGTGGCGGTTCCTCAGGTGGCTGGTTCCAGCCTGCTGCGATCATGGCTCGTAGTGGGGCTATCTTTTGTTCATAGCACTCCACCCAGTGGCTGCTGAAACCTATGAGTCAATGAGCGACATCATTTGCTTCACCGTGTTTGGCCGGTGCCTTGGCAATTGCCTCAATGTGTTCTGGGGCATGCCCTTGTGCCCATGTGAAATCCGGCGACCTAAGTAGATCACCTGGGGCTGTGCAAATTGTTTTTTTTTCCTTGTGCTTTGTGCCCCCCCCCCCTTCGGCCAGAGCGGTCAGCCGCGTGGACTGTATCCCTTTCACGTTTCCTGGTCCGGTGAGCATACTAAGACATCGTCAACATACTGCAGAATCGTGCTCTGGCATGCGATGTGCTTTAAGTCCTCCTTGAGCGCCTGGTTGAAGATGTGTGGCGAGTGCTTGAACCCTTGTGGGAGCCTTGTGTACTGGAACGTCTTGCCCTGATACTTGAATGCAAAATTCTCTACTCTACGGGGGCCACCCGTATTGTGAAAAAATGCTTGAACCAGATCAATGGCGGAGAACGTTGTTGCACTTGCGGGATGTTGGTCATTAAATGCGTTAGCATGTGGGGCGTCCGGCTGGATAGTCCTCAATGCGTTAGTTTGCGGTCTGAGGTCCTGGACCATTCTCCATCGTTACTCCGTCTGCCTTCAGCACAGGAAATATGGGTGTTGCACTTTGCACTTGGGACTTCCTCTAAGACTCCTGCTCCCAGGAGGTCTTCAATTGTCCCTCTTATCCCTTCAGCTGCTTCTGCTGAAATGGGGTACTGTGGCTGGAAAGGCAGCGTCGCTCCTGGTTTCAGTCTGAACTCCACAGGGCTTGCTGACCTGACCAGTCCTATGTCACCATCTCCTTGTGACCATACCACAGGCACTTTTCTCAATATTCTCTCCGCCGTTACGTCTGTTTCTGTTGCTTCTTGCAGCATCATCATTTTCCAGGGGGTCGGTCCCGGCCTCCCTGTCTTCTTGTCCGTCTCGTCGTCTAAGTAGTACTTCTTATATTCCTCCCATTCTGGGTCGGACTTGTTGATGGGCACATGGTTCTCCTTTATCCCAGCATCGATATCCTGCTCCTCCCAGCAGGCCATACATGCAGTATGGGTTGCCATAGGGGCACCCTTGGCGTAGGGTATGTCATGAACCTCCTCGGGGCCGTCTGTCCGCCCTGTTGGCCTTCTGCCCTCTTCTTGGGGCACCATGACAGATGTCGCATGCGTGCTCCATTCCGTCTTCTTTGCTGAGCGGTACATGTCTCGTTTTGTCCCAGCAGCGGCCCGGCTCCTGGGAATGGGGCGGTAGAGGCAGAATTGGTTCCCATACGGACATCCTTTGGCATATGGTATCTCCTCTTTCTCCTGCGGTTCTGTGTCCATGATTTGATTATCTGTGGGACTCCCCAGCGGTGACCCGGGTTATCCAACTTTATCCTGAACATTGGCTCTCCTCCTCTACCGACAGCCGTTTAGAGTCGATCATTTTCCTGTGTCCTTCCACTTGGCACAGGGCCTTGAGCATCACTGGGCCCATCTCTCTTGCTCTGTGACCTCTGGCCACTCTTAGAGTAATGTGTGGCATTGTTCCAGGCATGTTGAAGATTAAGCCCAGATCCCATCCTTCTGCAAATTTCACTTCAGCGGCCACTCCTTCCTTGGCCACCACCAGTGCGTGTATGTCGAGTGGGATGCGTCCCCACTTACTCATTTCCTTATTCCATCTTTCCTCTTTTTCCCTGCTTGGCGTTTGGTCGAATTTTATCGTACAATGAAAGGGGCATCTTGGCGTCCTCAGCCGAGCATGAAGGCTGTTTATTTGAAAAGCATGTTCGTTGTAGACCACTCTTTCTATGTTTGGCTCCAATCGTCCAATCCAGTAGACCTGGTGAGTTTCAGTTTGAGATGGGGCACTTATCCTTAGGGCCATTTGGGTTGCCAGCCCTGTTATTTGTACTCCTGTTGGGGAACACTCAATTTGGAGTCTTAGGTTGCACAGCGCGTCCCGTCCCAATAGGTTGACGGGCGTGTGTTCTGCTATTAAGACTGGTATCCTGATTTCCTTGTCTTCTATTTGGATTGATACTGGAGCCGTCATTGGAATTAGCTGCGTTTTTCCCGAAAAGCCCACTGTCTTCATAAACTTTCCTGAAGATCTGGGGAGGTGTTGGGCATCTTTTGGGTGAAGACAAGTATACGTTGCCCCTGTATCCACTAAACATTTGACTTCCATGCCCTCGATTAGAACCTGCAGCATTGGTTCTGCGTCAGCCCCCCTGGTCAGGGCGGGGAACTGACCCTCCCCTGGGTTTTCTGGGCCTCGTCAGTTCCAGTTTCCCCCGTAAGGGGAGACTGGGCCAGAGGGTGTCTGCATTTGCTGTGGGGCTCTCCCTTGTTGGGGAGCATAACTTACTCCTTGTATTTGCCCTTGATTTGCCTGTCCTCCGGTTTTTGTCGGGCAATCCCTGGAGATGTGTCCCGTTCCTCCACACACCCAACATTGAATGCTGTTTCCTTGACTCGGCTGGCCTTGGTATTGTCCTCTTCCATAGCCTCCTCTGCCTTGTCCTCCTCTTCCCTGGCGGAATCCTCCTCTGCCTCTTGGCTGGTACCATTGTTGTCTCTGTTGCTGTTGTTGTGGGGGTCCATATGGCGCTTGTTGCCATGTTTGCATCATGGGCTGCATAGGTTGTGGCTGCATCATTACTGGCTGTTGCACTATAGGTTGCTGCATTACTGGTTGCTGTACTACTGGTGGTTGTGGCTGTGTGGCAGGAGCTGTAGCAGGCATTACCGGAGCTTGGGTAGCTGCCTTCTTTGCCCCCTTTGCCTCCTGGAGCTGCACATGGGTCAGCTTCCTTATAGCCTCCTTCTCCTGTTGTTCCTCCTTGTCTTTCCCTTGTCTGTACAGAGTTACATGGTGTACCACTGCCAGTCTGAATTCTTCTTTTGGCATGGCTGCCAGGCGCCAGTCGCTTTCCAGCTGCGTCCTGACTTCTTTTGGCAGTGCGTCCATAACCGCTCTTCTGAACTGCATGGTGAGGGGACCTGAGTCTTCTGGTCTTTGTTCCATCCTTATCGTCCATTCCTGCGCTGCCCTTTCCACGAAGGCTGCGGGATTATCACTGTCTTTGAGTTTCTCTATCCAGACGGCTGAGGGGCTGTAGTGGTTGGGGTAAGCTGCCCTTAGGGCCTTCCACACGTTGTTCCGGACGCTATCGAAACACAGGGCGTCTCTGCTGGCCTCCATCAATCGCCCTAGGTTTTCTCTCTCCAGCACAGCCTCTGTGTCAGCCTTCCCCAATATCAGGCCGAGTAGATATTTTATATCTCCTACGGCCAGGTTTCGGCCTTGAGTCTCTGATTCCAGCCGACTTATCCATCTGCCCGCTCCCTCGTGCAGGACAGGAAGTCGTGAAATGAGACCATTCACATCTGAGTGGGTCCACGGCTGGTAGTGGGCCGTTTGGTTTTTTGTTATTAGTGGTGCCATCACAGCCGTTTCTTCCTCATCCGATCCCTCTGGGATGGCTCCTCTTTTTTCTTTTTCTTTCCGTGCCCTCTCTCTTTCTTTCTTTCCCTCCTTTTCCAGTTTTTCCAGCTCCTTCTTGTTTTCCTTTAGGCCTTTCTTGACTCCCCCTTCAATCTCGTTGAGTCCCTTTCGCACTCCCTTCCTGATCTCGTCCAGGCCTTTCTCCACTCCTTTCTTCACCCTGCTGATTCCAAACAGTCCTGTGGCGAGCACCCTGGGTGGGATCATCATTGGGAGTATTCCGGCCCGCTCTCCACATGCCTCTGTCTGTCGCTGGTGGGCTTTCACACCCCTTTCTCCTTTAAACGTTTTTCCGCAGCCGAGACACACTGCGGGGTCCGCTTTTTTCCGGACCTGTGGCAGTTCTCTCTGAACTTGTTCATCGAGGAACTGTTCTACGGCACCCAGTTCTACCTCCTCGTCTCCCGCCGACTCATATTCCTCTCCTGAGCCAACCTGGCTGTCTGCCCCGTCCGTATCTTTCTCCTCTTCTTCCGCCATCGTGGTTGGACTGCAGGTCAGTTTGAAGGTTAGTCGGCGGGTTCCCCTTCTGTCGGAGGACTCTCGTCTGGGTCCTTGACGGCTTTCCCTCTCCCTATTCTCCTGTTTTCTTCTCAGTTCCTCGCTTTTCTTCATTTCTTCTTCTCTTTCTTCTTGCGCTACCATGGCCTCCATTCTTTTCAGGACTTCTGCCATTTCTCTTTTCAGGCTCTCGCCGCAGTTCCTGCACGCCCTTTTATACCTGACATGCTCTGGCGTGCTCCCTGGGCCTGTCCCTCTGTCTCCCCACTTCTCCATCTCTGTCATTTCCTCCATAATCTCCTCGGCCAGTTTTTCCTCCTCTGATCCGATCTTTCTAGCGGCTTTCAACTCTTTCAGACCTTTTTCCACTCTCTCCATTTTTCCCTCATACCATTCTTCAATCCTTTGTTCCTCTCTTCTTTTGTTTCGGCGTCTTTCTTCTGCTTGCCTAATGGCCCCTTCCACTTCCTTCCAGCATCTCTGGATGTATTCCTCGAGCTTCCGCCATGGCTCTCTGCACCCATCCTTCACCGGTTCTTTGTCCACCTGTGACCTTACCCAGGCCAGGGTTTTCAGGGCCTCTCTATCTTGGGCTTCTTTCTCTTCCTCCCCTGTGGCCTTCGCCCACTTTCTCATGACTGTCTCCAGTTGGTCCCACAGATTCCCATACCATTGTCTCTGCTCCTCTTCTCCCTCCCCAGGGGCTTGCTCCTTCCTTTGGCCTGGAAGGCGTAGGGGTTCGTTTCCTCCAGCTTCTGGGTCACCCGCACCCGTCCTCTGGCTTTCCCAATAGGGCTCTTGGGGGCTGGTTGCCGGAGATCCATTCGTCTCCCAATGACTTTTTGTGCTTGCGTGGAAGTCACTTACCACCCGCTCTTCTAATTCTCTTGCAGCTTCTTCTTCCTCAGCCCACTCCTGTCCTCCACTCGGCTCTGTTCTTCCCAGAAGGCGTTCTGGGA
>NC_063205.1:20345254-20409908 GCF_017589495.1 Alosa alosa | reverse complement strand
TGGTCTAGGCTTTTTAAAATGCAACCCGAAGTGACAAGTGACTAACTTACTTATTTTCAATGACACCTACCACATAAGGGCGAAGAAACTGATGTGTGGGCTTATCCTAACAGACAGACCGCACTACTGTTGATACATTTTAACTGTACATTTTCGTGCAGAATAACGTTATTTTGGGGCTTATTGAGAAAGGGGCAAAGTGAAGTGAACTATTTTGCACTCTGTTATGATACTGTCAGGTCTAGGGTAACACTATGGCTAATATATGCAACTTTTCATTTACAGAATGAGAGAATTTGATGAGAGTGAGGCACTAACAGTTAAGAAAATGGATGAGGGTTGTAAAACAAATTGGAACTGGTCTTGGTTACAGGTTGAAACGGAGATTGAGGTCAAGACAGCCAAACACAAATTCAAAATGTCAGACTTTTTCAAAAAAATTTAAAAAAAGGGACATGCCAAATGTACTTTCTGCATGAAAGAGATTAATTATGCTAACAAGGGAGTGCATGCTCTGTTGAATCACTGCCAGAGTGCTATACACAGTAACTTATATTTATGTGCATCTATTTTTGTAGCTGTTAAAATAATTTGACCTGCTTTTTTGTCTATTTGTTTATTTTCTTTAAAGTTCTCAAGAAACTTGAGGGTTGTATGAAGGAGTGTATTGTGTATGTGAGCAATTTCATCTTCCTAAATCTCAATATTATGATCACAACAAGTGTGGGCAAATTATTAATAAAATTTTCACGTGGGGTAACTTGTTGCAGGGCAACCACATAACCGGTTCCATGTCTTCCAATTGGATGATTAACCCTTTCGTGCCCGTGCCGAACATTCCATTTTTGGTGCTGGATGACCTCCTTACACAAAAAACCTTATTTCTTGAGTATAATACATACCATCAATGGGATATACATACCATTGTAATCAGAAGGGTCAGTTCTATCAAATGATGTAAAATACATATGGTAATGTTGATATAGTAATGAACAGTCTTTGAAAATCCTCTCCAAATGTATACGAAATTTGTTAAAATTGAATTTCATTAAGCATAAAAATGAATTTTCATCATATTTCTATACGAGATAGAGAAAAATATAGAGTGTATGACATGTTCAGCAAGTTGTGGGCTATTTAACAAAAAAGACTGAATTGGAATATCATTAACCTTTCAAAAGTTATGATAAAATAAGTGATAAGTGTAAAAAAATGCAGGAAACGGGATTTAGAATGTTGACAGAATTCACATTCTCTTTCTCACAAAAAACATAAAAGTATGCATAAAAACTAATAATGAAGTCAGACACAATGGTTTAGATTTATTTGGTCCATAAGAATAAACCATTTATTTGTATATAAGCAAATGCTACAGTCAACAATAATAATATATAAAAGAAAAACATGTACCTTACCAGTAATACAGGAAGTAAGTATACTGTATATTTATTGAAGATCAATTCTGAAGAGACATAGAATACATTTGATTCAACAGATACAACTTCCTTATATAAATTAGTGTAATATGAAAATGATATACATCTATAAAATGTATTATTTATGAAAAGCTAGGAATACAATCAACTTCAACATCACTCAAAAATCAATGTGTCTAAACATTTGAAAGTGGATTACATAGAACAAGCCTGTTGAGAATAAACACATACACACATATAAACACAAACTCACACACACACACAGAGGAGGATAGGGAAAGGTGGGGTGGGGAACCTGAAGGTTAAACACAGTGGACCTATGACTCATAACGAAACGCATCCCCTTCTGTAGAATGCCAAATCTGACAGCAATTTTGTTTACCAAAAAAGCAGTCACCTACCGCTAAACTCCAGGCCATTCAAGCTACTTTAGTGTTATTATGTATTGTTTTTATAACAAAGCCAACAATTTTTCTTTGGCTCCTGCTGTACAGGAATATGTACTTGATGAAAAGATGACAGAGTAGTAGTTGGAGCAGCTGAAGGCGAGGCTGAAATTTTGACGGAAATGCCTGCCAGCTGTTGTGATAGATTTTCGCCAAAATCTTTCTGGCTGTAGCTACCAAACCTAGGTTCAACACCAGATTCTGCATTGCCAAACTTGAAATAATAAGAAACTACTGAAACAGCAATGTCAATGGAGAAAAAGTGTACACAATATGTATTTCTCATTTGGTCAACGCTCCCTGATCCCTTCAGAGACTTGGTTCCCCAGTAGCAATGGATATTAGGGAGGGAAGTGAAGTCCCATGTCAATGATCAATCCCAGAAAACTGTGAAACTCTTCTGGGGTCTCTTTGTCCCATGCCCCTGCACTGTGTGTTTTGCATACAAACGGCCTACTAAGCACAACCTCCCACCCGTTCGGGTTGGTAAAACCACATATGCCTGGGACAACAACATAAAAATCAACATAACAAGTCTATTTCACAGTGTTTTAGTGGCAGTCTACACCACCCCTACGCCGCCACCTAAATCTATACCTTCTTCCTCCATCCTCACATGGTCTTCAACATTGTGAGCGCCAAGCTCATCAGCAGTCAGCCACCTCTTCAGGCCTGCAAGGAGGTCTGTGTAGGTCTTGTCATCCTCCATCTGAAACAACAGTAAAATCATACAAATGTAATACATTTATTAATTAAAAAAAAATAAAATCACAAAACTACAGATGTGTAAAGTGTGTGCACATACATACACAAGAAGAGGTAGCCTAAACTATTGAAGCATTTTGAGTAACTCAAAAATATTTAGAAGTATGAAAAGTCATTTTATTACACATGGGTTTAGCTACCCTAAATCTGATTGCCTGGCTGGCATTTAGATAAAGACAGATTACATTTCACCTAGTAACTAACTGCTTAAATGCAATAATGACATTTCTGACATAATGTGTGATTTCACATCATGTTTTCTATAAAACTACATATTGAGAAGAGTAGAATATCAAGTCATGCCATCTTAGAAAATGTTGAGACAAGCACGTCTGATGTTTGTCATTTAGAAGCAAGGTAAAACAGTTCACTACAAACTGCCTAGCGAGGTAACAACCCGATGAGAGGCAATACGTTAATTAGCACTACATTTCTGACAGAATCCGTGATTTCACATCTTGTTTTCTACAACTACATATTGAGAGGAGTAAAAATATCGCTCAACTTATTTCATGTAAGAGAACGCAACTTAGAAACGCGGCGCCCATTGATTTATTCAACTTTGGTATGCTATACTGACTTGCCAATATAATGCTTACATAACAAGCAAATTGGTACTAGAAAACAAACTTACTTACAGGTTATATACTAACAGGTTTTTAAATGAAATTGTCAAATGAAAATAACTGATATAAAAAGCAAACGAGAATACTGCAAGCAGTTCAGAGTAATGCAGCTAGCTAAAGTTACATGACGATGCACTTAGCCCCCGCTATGCCATAATGTTGGCTGATGAGAAAGCATATTACTGTCAAATAACATGATTTTATGACTACAAATTAAGATTAACCATAACTAGAAACGATGTAAAATATATATTACCTCAGTTTATCCAGCTGTGTGGTTTCCAGTCGAGGTAAACTCCAACGAAGTGCAGGTGGCATCTGGCGGTCCATGTTAAAATGTGCGACTGAAGTGAAAAGTTTTTTTTTTCACGACTCATCTTCAAGTATCCAAAACATTTTATACATAAACCTCTTAACCAATCATATCAAATTGAAGCTTATGTTGTCAGCATTACGGGGAAGATTTCAGAAATAAAATCAGTCATTGGACAGCTGAGATATTAGATGATTGGTCATCGTTAAAATTTTAACGAAATTAGAACTTTTAGGGCTTGTAAGGGTTAATGATCAGTAAAGTTCTCAAGAAACTTGAAGTTGGTATGAAGGAGTGTATTGTGTATGTGAGCAAACATTGTTAACGTTGCACATGGGGCAACTTGTTGCAGGGCAACCACATAACCGGTTCCATGTGTTCGAATTGGATGACTAAAGTTCTCAAGAAACTTGAGGTTGGGATGAGTGTGTGAACAACCTACATGTTACTTATCTGCCTGAATCTCAATATTCTGATCACAACAACTGTGGGCAAATTACAAGTCAGCACCAGTGCTGCATTCATTGTTTTTCACTTTTATAATCACATCACCAAAAGTAGGTTATTGGTTTTACCAAATTTTTTTAAACTACAAACCTATAAAGTATTTTGATACAAAATACGATGCCATTTATTTCCAACTAAATAAAATACAAATTGTATTTTAAATACATCAGACATGCCTATCCCTGGCTGTTGGCTGCAGTAACTCAAGCTAGGTAGTACTTATTGTTTTGTGTTTATGTTAGTTTTGATCCAATTTGACAGCTTTGCTATGTTGCCCACCCAAAATTTCTACCAGCCCACCCAAATATAGTAGCCTAGCCTAGGTTAGAACCAGCCCTGCCCTGCATGGAGACATATTTTACGATAATAATGGAGAAAATGTTAGCAAAACTTTAGGTTTTGTTAACGAAATCTCCCTCCCTCATTCATCTATTTTAACAACAGCCCACATTCTGCGTTCAATCCAGAGAGACAAGTGAAATAAAGGTTTTTTTTTTTTTTTTTTTTTTTTTTTTTCTTTTAAAGCGGACATCGCCATAGGCCGCGATATTTAGGCAAATTAAGGAGTATTTCCTGATCGGAAACCTTTAGGTCCAGCGGTTCTATAATATCATTCAATTGTGCATAAAATTAACAGACAGAAGTGGGGTAAATTTAAATTCATGGCTCCGTAGACCAGCAATCTACTTGTTGAGGAGGCTCATAATTTGAGAAACACTGCAGATCATAGACAGAGAAAGCTCTGGGAACAGAACGCAGGCATATGATTTTGTTGTCACGCGCTACTATGGAAAATGAACTTTATAAAGACTGGCTCGGCCAATAAAAAAAAAGAAAAAAAGTATGCCAGATGGCCAGTCCAGCCCTCGTTCAGGAATTATTTAATTATTATAAGCAAAAGTGGAGCGTGCACAATGTTTCATTTATCCCTCCTGATCTATGGAAACTTCCAATAAATAAAACAGGTATTGGGGACATGTCATCAATAAGCATACAGTCTAGCCTAAGCTATGTAAACTTCCAATAATTTCAATATTAGATGCAATAGGTAAATAGATATCTTTGACGTGTTAGCACAAGCAATAGTAGCCTGTAGGCCAATAAAGGCAAAGCGTGTTTGCCACTTACATTTCTGACGTCTGATACTTCAAACTGCTGCAAGTGCATCAAGAAAGGTCCTGCCTTAGACCATGTTAATGGCCAATTGTAGACTAAGATTTGGGGGTGGCCAATCGAATCTCAAGGGTGGCCTGTGCCACCCGGAGCCACCCCTCTGACTCCGCCCCTGCAGAGGTGGAGGCAAAATGTAATTATATGATATTTCCTGTGGGGGCGTGGGCTTCGATAATCTCACTCCTTTTTGACCATACCTCTGTTTGCATCCCTGACTATAGACTGACAAGGGGTTTCCATTGAAAACATAGCCTGAAAAAAGCAACACTTACCCCAATAATGTTTGAATGACTTAATAAAAAACCTAAGAATATTTATCTTGCAGAGGAGTTGCTGCTTACATCTAGTGACAGTGAGTCTTCAGCTGTAGTTCATATGCGCCTTACGCTATAGACCAGGTTTTTTTTGGTCAGTGGCGTAATGCTTTTTAGATGGTGTAAGATAGCGATTTTTAGATCATAGCAGGCCAGACCTAACCTGACTCTCGCCAGATGAATTTCGTTCCGCCTGCTGGGTGCACCATAGGGGCAAAAGTTTAAATGCCCATCTTTCTTCAGAGTACGGTAGTATACAATGCATATGGTCTATTTTTGATCTTTCTAGTGTAAAATAAAGAAGAATGAATAGTGAAATAGGATGACATAATCAATGCTTGCTTCTTTCTCACTCTCTTCCTCTCTTGCACTGCAAATACACGTCATACTGTGAGCATATACAGCTATATTATAGAGTGTTTTCTGTCTTTCAAGTGTAAAACAAAGACAGCTTTATGCATCTGGAGCCCACAAACAGGATGCCCCCCCTCCTTCCTGAGTCTCTCATCCCTTGTCTCATCACACACAAGCTATACATTGTGAGTACAAGTGTACAAAGAGAAAGTTTTATTTTTATTTTCTAAAGTGTAGATGACCTCATATAGGATGAACTAATGAATACTCCCACCCCATCCTCTCTCTCTCTCACTCTCCCTCTGTCTCTCTCTCTCTCCCTCTGCCCCCTTCTCTCTCTCTCTCTCTCTCTCTCTCTCTCTCTCTCTCTTCTATCACCACAGATAGACACCATATTGTGTGTGTGAAACTCCATTCATCTGTCGGTCAGGGTCATCATCTCATCTGACCCCTGGGAGGTGGGCCCCATGGTCTGGCTCCTGACCAATGCTACAGTGGGGCTGCCCCGGATGGAGGCACTCGGGGGGGTCTGCAACAAGTAGGCCTTTTGTCAACAAAGGCCATATTGTATTAGCAATGAAGTGTGGTATTTTCATTCACTAGAGTACATGACTAATAAATAGACATATATGTTCTGACAGATGAATAGCTCTATACTCTTTCGTTCTTTCTCTTTGTGTGTGTGTGTGTGTGTGTGTGCACGCGAACCGCTGTCTTCAAATGTTTGTAGTGATGTAATGTTACTGCCATGAGAATTAATCACACTCATACACACATACACACACAAACACACACACATACACACATACACACACAAACACACACACATACACACAAACACACACATAAAGAAAAAAACAACCATGAGTTATGGCACCAATGTGTTGAACTGAGCTCAGAATGGAATCCCAGGGTGAATAAATAAAAGGGCCTCCGAGAACCATAATCAGGCATGCCAAGTGTCAGTCTTCTCCTGTCTGGAAAAAGAGAGGAGAGAGACAGAGAGACAGAAAGAGAGAGAGAGAGACAAGGAGAGAGAGGGAGAGGGACAGAGAGAGAGCGAGATGGAGAGAGACAGAGAGAGAGTGAGTGAGAGAGAAGAGAAGCAGCAGAAGAGAGGGATTCAGCTTCAGCCCTCTGGAACGGGAACCTCCTACTCTGAGACGAGATGACAGGAATAGCACCCTGACTAGTTCACTGGATTAATGTGTCAGTTGCATAACTACACACACTGATACACAAACACACACAAAATGACACAAACACACTCTCACACACATACACACAAACAGTGACACAAACACACACAAGCACACACACATATGCATTCTCCCACAGCTGTGCAGGGAGTCATGCGTGCTAATCGTGACATATCAGAGAGCAACTGGTGGGGGCATAACTACTCCCTGGCTGTCAGGACCAGTGGCAGTGTTGCAAAAATAGCATCCCTGCTTTTACACGCAAAATGTATATAGTGCATATGCATGCAATGGTAAAATTAGACTGTACTCTGTGTGACTTGCTGTACCATTGCTCCTGCTTGTGCAAGGCCTATTAGAAATCATAAAGTCATTTTAAAGTTTTATGGTAGGCTGATTTTGTTGTAAAGGCAAAGGATATTTCGAGCACAGACTGATGTGAGACAAGCTAGATAGTAACCAATAAATTAGTTATTGTGTCATTAGTTATTTACTCTTTATATTCATTTGTACTGATGCTTTCCTGTCCCTTGATGTACCGCTGTTGGCTACACTGGAAGGCATGGGTGTCTAGTGTCAAGCAAGAATGTGATGAGGCTTTGCCCATCCTGATGTTGGCTTCTGAGGATTTTCACTTTCAGAGGGATTCCGAAAAGGTCAAAAGGTCATCCTCGGGGCACTCTTGTTTAGTGATACCACACATACCATAACATACCACAACCACCATGAAAACTCTCTAGTGAAACCAATTCAAAGACGATTGAATTTAATTGAATTAGCACTGTGCTAAAGCAGACATAGAATGGACACAACCATTTTGGCTTTGTTGGATAAGGAGAGTTTGGTGCATGGCGACAAAGCTATCATGAACCGGAAACATGGTTGTTTCCTCCGTTATATGCAAATATAAAAAGACAGAGTGTGACACACACAACCCATCCTTCTGATCACCGACCCTCAGCGTGTTTTTGACAGAACAAAGTTGCATACCTTCTTTGTTATCAGAGTACTAGGTGCTGTTCAACCATCCTGTTACCTGTTATCCGTTATCCTAGTTGTCATCTATGGCAGAGGCATCTGAGCACATTTTAAACACAAAGAAAAAAAAAAAACTTTTAGCAAGACACATGTCAGTCCTGCTAAACAAAAATTCACCTATTTTTTTCTAATACCTAAATTCTCATTCTCTCTCTCTCTCTCTCTCTAAGTATAAGTATAAGTATAAGTATACTCTTTTGATCCTGTGAGGGCAATTTGGTTTCTGCATTTACATTTTGGTCTCTGCATTAGCATTTTAGTTACAAGTTTGAAGCGTTAACCAGTAGGCCACGGCTGGCCACTCACTCTCTCTCTCTCTCTATATATATATATATATGAAGAGTTCAGATGCAAAACCCTCCAAATCCGTCTGACCACTTTTCTTCCAAATGAGCATTTAAAATCTGGCTCCTATAGGTTTTTGCCTATAAATCATTATTTCATACCAGGAAGATAGTGGTATTTAGTGGGTTTTGAAGTAAAATTATTTGATTAACGTATACTATGTGTGGAGAGCATCCACACTCCATCTTTATCTCATTTTTGACGTAGGTGGCATTTAGAGGCTTTTGCATCTGAACCCTTCATATATATATATATATTTTTTTTTCTTTTAGTGTGTGTGTTCACTATTTGTGTGGAGCTCTATGTGCATTGGAGACTTAGATAAAACCCAAAGCACTAAGTGGTTTTACTTAATCAGTGCCATGTGGTCTGTTCTCCAGCTGCCAATGAATAGATCAAATTCCATAATTCACCAAGTGATATGAAATCAGGAGACATGGGACAGTCTGATGTGGCCCGCGGGAGAATGGAGACTATTTGATGTCTGAAAGATAAGACCAGAGAGGAGCATAAAGAGAGACGGAGAGATAGAATAGAAGGGTGATGGTCAGGAGAAAACAGACACACAAGAAAAAAAAGAGAGAAAGAAAAGAAAAGAGTTGGGGTTAAGAGACGAATAAACACGAGTGTTGCTGGAAACTGGACACACCCCTCTTAAAGTCTGAGGCAAGTATAGACATTAATACATTATAATGTATTAACTCTCTCTCTCTCTCTCTCTCTCTCTGTGTGTGTGTGTGTGTGTGTGTGTGTGTGTGTGTGCCTGGGTGTGAGGAAAAACTACTTTTAAATGCAAAAGTAAATATTTTATAACAACTTCATTAACAATTTATAACAGCTATAAGTGGAATGGTAAGTATTGCGTAAGAATATAAAGAACAGTCCAACTGTGTTACATCACAGATAAGGAAACAGCTTCCTGACACATATTTAAGTGTCTGGCGACTGTGACACTCAGCCTTATACACTAATGCATACTGGATTATTCATAGGACTTCTGCTGTCTCAGATGTCTTCTCTGAATATGGGCCCAGCATGTCTACTGTTGTGTAGGCAGTAGGTTGGTTTGAAAGGTTATAGAAATTACACAATATTTGTTTCTCATTCTATCTAGGCAATGTGTTATGTGTGTGTGTGTGTGTGTGTGTGTATGTGTGTGTGTGTGTGAGTGAGGAGAGAGAACAACAGTGAAAGAATGTGTGTGTGACTGTGTGTGTGTGTGTGTGTGTGTGTGTGTGTGTGTGGCCACAACCCTAAACATCAGCCCTTGGCAGTGCATGTGTGTGAAATGATGTCAGAGGATCTTGGGGTGGATGGCCTTAGTTAACGTGAGTGAGTGTGTGTGTGTGTGTGTGTTATATTAGAGTAAATGATTTGGCGCTCAGTTGGAATTCTGGAATGCTTATGTCATTGTTTCACCCCTTAACTGACATTACAATGAAAACTACAAGCATGTCCCTCCTTTACTCACTTACACGCACTGACACACACACACACACACACACACTTATAGCTAGACCCAAACTGGATCAAATTCAGAGGCTCCACATATTACGTTCAACTGCCCGAATGTCATAAACTGACACAAACAAATGTGGTTTTGCACATACGTACGCTGTGTATATGTTCTCAATGTTCCCATTCATCCCCACCCATTGATCCTGTTTATTGTAATACACATTAGCAGTTCCAGCTTCAGGGCTTCAGAAGGGTTCACAGTATGGAGGCCACACTAACACACACACACACACACACACACACACGCGCACACACACATACACACACACATACACGCATACACACACACACACACACACACGCACACACACGTGCACACACACACACACACACACACACACACACAAACTTTCACACTTTCACACTTCAGTTAAACAGATACACTGGCTGGTTTGTCATATAGATTACATAACCGATTTCACACTATCTCTTGAACATTCACATTCTCACACGCACACATTAGCACACACAATGTACACACACACATATAAACAAACACATATACATGTCTCTCTCTCTCACACACACACACGCACTGCACATGCACGCAAAAACACACACACACACACACACGTGTGTCAGTCAAAATAATAATGACTGACTGCTCTGTTATACTCCACTGGGGTAATGAAAAGCAGCCGGAGGGAAGTGCACACCCTCAGTGCACACACACACACACGTGCACACACGGAACAAGGGAGTGAGAGGAAGGACAGGAGGGTAAGTGGTGAACACATAACATATTCCCATAATAGAGCTCTGGTTCCTTTTTCACCACCTGCTCAACTGTGTCTATGTTGCTGGGAAATGTTGGGCAGAGGAATGGCTGACCAATCAGTATTGACTTGTCGACCTGGACTGGAACCCTCATGCAGAATGTTGAGCAGTACAGAACCTACCAAATGAACTACAGCACGAGTAGTGACCAATGGGGAAAAACAACACTTGAGTTTTCTGGTTCCAAATAAACTAGTGTCTTAGCAATCAAAATATACCCCCAGACGCTTGTGTTCACATGCTTCAAAATGACTGTTTCACCAGATATTAATTCAATTATGGTGTTTTATTATGGTGTTTATTATAAGGAGTAAAACAGACATGGTTTCTATGATGCTATAGAAATAAAGGCTATTTTTTTTCCCTGACATTACACAATTCTTTTCCATGACATTACACATTCGGTTGTGTGTTATATCCTGTGAACACTGAGAAACACAACGAAGGGTGCTTGCAAAGCAACAGCCAACAGATCCATCTCTGGAAGTCGTCAGAATAAGGGTGTACATCGGTGAAACCTGTTGGTGGAGGTTTAGGACACAGCGTAGTGCATGCCAGCGCACATCTGATGTCCATAACATGACATCACCCTGCACACACTGTGCCTCAGTATCTCTCCTCCCTCCTCGGCGAACCAACTAACGTCGTATAGATCCATACTGTAGGCCTCGGCCCTCTGCAGATGGCTGGGGAATGAGCCAAACTCTGACACCAAGACTTGTGAATTTTAACAAAGGAGTCAGACCAGTAAAAAGGTCAGAGGACTCGCAATAATAATGTAATATAAAAAACAGGATGGTCAACGCATTAGTGAATACACACACACACACACACACACACACACACATATGCACACACATGCATTACACACACACACACACACGCACACACACGCATTACACACACACAAACACATACACACACACAGTGTCAGTTCTTCTCACACACATCAATACGATCTCTCTCACTCATAATATTGGCTGCTGTAGTGGACCTAGGTTAGTGAACCTTACCCATATTTTAAAAGCACTTATGTAACGTGGGTGGAGGGTGCAAAATGGATTCCAAATGTAGCACTTCATCTGCAGGCATTTATCCTGCATGGCCACATCTAAGCCTGAAGTCCAGCACACAACTAATACACTATGATACACAAAACACACACAGACACACACAAATACACGCACGTACGCACACACGCACACACACACACACACACACTGCTTGCACAATTCACACACACACACACACACACACTGCTTGCACAATTCACACACACACACACACACACACACACACACACACACACAGCTTCAATTAATCATACGCAGGCATGCATGGCCAGAGAATAGCTCACCCACACCATCACATAACATCCAAGAGCAAAGCCAAGAGTCTAGTCATGCTCATAACCAAAACCTGAACTTCCAAGTACATTACACACATCCCATGACCCTGATTTACACTTCTCTTTCTGTGTATTTATGTCTGCATACGTGTGTGTGTGTGTGGGTGTGGCTGTGTGTGTGTGTGTGTGTATGAAGGTTTAGCTGGATGTGGAGACATGTGGATGTGGCGAGGAAAGGTCCTCTAATCAGGGATGTGTTGGCTTGGCATGAAGTGCCACATTAAACAGGATTTATGTTTTGTGCTGATGGGGCCCAGGCAACAGGGCCTGCTGCACTCATAGCTTCTGATCTCTCTGAGAGGGGACTTTTCACTGCATTGCTGCACAATGAGGCCATAAATTTGTCATGAACTGGACTTCAGCGCACGCTGAACTGTTTTTATGTGTGTGTGTGTGTGTTAGTTTATTTGTGTGTGTGTTTATGCGCATGTGTGTTTATGTGTGTGTGTGTTTGCATGTGTGTGTGTGTGTGTGTGTGTGTGTGTGTGTGTGTGCGTGTGCGTGCTTATGTGTGTTTGTGTGTATGGTATGTTTTTGTGTGTGTGTATCTTTTGTGTGTGTTTGCACGTGTTCATGAGTGTGTGTGTGTGTGCGTGCGTAGTGTACAGTCAATAAATATACACATATTAATGTATTGTATAATCCCCCATGAACGGAATTCCACGAAACTTGCCATGCTTTCAGAGGGTGTCATAATGGTCCTACACTTCAAACTCCGTGCAGTTTTGAACCTGTCAGTCAAAGAAAAAAAAACTGAGCTTCATTGCGCGGCGGTCATAACAATAATAATAAGCTTTGTTTGTATAGCAGATAGATAGATAGATAGATAGATACTTTATTGATCCCCAGGGGAAATTCAAGTTTCAAGCACCTTTCATACACAGAATGCAGCTCAAAGTGCTTTACATTTGGAGCATTTAACACAATAATAGAGAGGAAAGAAAGAGAAAAAAAAGAACCACAAACGGGCACAAGTACCCTCAGGGACCAGGGTACAAGTCCCAACCCGGCCCCATTTCTCTCTCCCACTCATTTCCTGTCAGTGTCTTGACTCTAAAATTTCCCTCGGGATGAACAAAGCATCTAGGTAACACTTTACGGTAAGGGTACATGAATTATCTAGCCTGACGTTGTTATACTCTAGAGAGGCCAGCCAGAAGTGTTACAGGACTGTAAACAAAACCATTGTGGTCATATATGGTTACATGTAATCAGTGTTGCCACAGTTACCTTGAAAAAGTAATTTGATTACTGATTACTCCTTTAAAAAGTAACTTAGTTACTTTACTGATTACTTGATTTTAAAAGTAACTAAGTTAGATTACAAGTTACTTTATTAGATACTTTCAGCAGCTGCCGACAACACCCCCACCGCCTCAACATAAAAATGATAACCGGTTTTGCCAATACTCACTATACTGGAAGTGCATTTTAACAGTAATGTCAGCTTAGATACTGAAATTCAGATGTTTGTACAATAATACCAACACCAAAATAAGGAAGGCCTATTGATAGAAATTGTTATAGTAAAATATGTAGCTTTTTTTGTCATTTTTTTTTTCATGTAGCCTTGGCAACTAGCCATCTGGTATAGGCCTGAGTAATATGCAAATGAAATTACACTTGTTAAACTCACCTCAACAAGTCTTTTGCAATCATTTAACCCGCTGTGAGAAATGTTAAAGTCGCTGTTACAAACAGTGCAGTGTGCAAGACTATCATTATGTTTTAATCTTATGAGACAATTGGGTACACTTTTGTGTAGTCTGATGTGAAATGGGTCTTAAATCTTCCTTTTTGAGGGGCACTGACGCTGCCATGACGCTCCTGTTCCTAGATACACTGACTGAACTGATTCATTAAGTTTGGGAGAAAAAGAGATATAAAGCACACTTACACACTGAAAAACTGATTGGTTGATTTAGCAAAACAGACCAGGATGCTCTCTGTCTTGGATGCGCTTCAGGCACAAACGCACCACTTCTCTCTCTCTCCCTGTTGTGTGCGCGTTAAACTCATATGCACACGCGATTTGAAGTCCGGTCTGGCTTGTGTGCTCTTGTTCGCTCTAGGTTCCGGGAGATTTTATGTAATTTGCGGGCATGAGGAAGCCGCTATATGTGGGAGACTCCCTAAACTTTGGGAGACTTGGGATGTCTAGCTAGACAGCACTTTGTCGCCAGCACAGAATGTACAATGTACCTTAATGTTGTCATGTTTAGCTGACACATACTCAAAGTAATGACTGATGAAATGTGCATCTCTCTTTATCCCTCCATTGTTGTTTGTGTCGCTGCGTGGTTTTACACGTGAATTGTCCTCATGCTGAAAAGGTGAGCATAGCCTACATGACATTAATCCCCAAGACAAGAAGAAAGCAAAGAATATATCTTTTTACTAAGGAAAATGACAAAAATAGTAACGCACAGTAACTTAGATAAGTAACTTTAATCTGATAACTGGTTTGTAAATAGTAGAGCGCTAGATTACTCGTTACCGAAAAAAGTGGTCAAAATAGACTAACGCGTTACTGGCATCACTGCATGTAATTCAGTTCAGACTTATTCAAAAATTCTAGTCAGAATATGAGTACTGAGTACTGCGACTGCTCAACCGATACAGGGGGGGGGGGATTTTGGATAGACCTAACCAATCAGAACAATGAAATAGTTTACCGTGAGCTGTAGGAATAACACACAAACCATCCCTCTTCTCCACAAACGCCTTAACATTGTTTTCTGGTCTTCTTTTAGATAGTCAACCGCTAGAATCTCAGGATAATATCAACCCAAAGCACAAAAGATTTTTTGATTCAAGATATCATGAATATATATAAAATTGTTTTTAACTGTGGGTACACTTGAAGACAAGTTATACTCAAAAACACTCTTCTTCAGACTTGAAAACAAAAACTATTCTTCAAATGTCTATCCTTTTTTCTACCATACAGTTTTTTAGAGCATGGAAATCTTGTTTGTAGTACCTCTTTGTTTTGTCGACAGCCCTTTGCCATTTGGATTGGGCTATCTAAGCTGTGCAGGATGTCAACTCATTTATCGACAAACACTACACGAGGCACATTCATCATTCACACGTGAACACTTCATGCAGACCCCTAACCGAGACACTCCCAACCAAAACAGTAGCAGCAATCACGCCACCCAGTTTAAGCCTTAAATCTCCCCAGTGTTAGGCTTTGACAGTGCTCCATAGCTCAGCACTTAAATGGCCACACATGGACATTCGCCCATGACTGACATATACCCTCAGGAGATGACTGGAATTTGTTCAGGGGCATTACAATCAATCTCTGAAAACAAACAAGCAATGCACTGTGATCAAGTGCATGGCATCAACTAATAGAACTTTTGGATCCTGAGTGAATTCAAGGTATTCCATCTCGAACATAGGTACACACAGTTTTAGTTCTCTCTCTCTCTTTCTCTCTCTCTCTCTCTCGCGCACACACACACACACACACACATCCACACACTGTGCAGGATCAAATTGACAGACACCCTTGTGCAAACACCCTCAATCTGGCCTTGTGTTCCCAAAAAATTAAGATGAACAAGGCTAGACCCACACTGCCATTACACTGCATTTTCTTGGAAAGCCATCTATTAAGTTAAGGGGAGGGGGGGGTCTGAGAGTTAGGGAGGAACAATCTTGGAACTTTGTCTCAGTTCCTTGTCTCTTATCTGATAGGTCAAAGATCCCTGCTCAGCTGCGCAATGGACAGGAATACATCTGTAATGAACGCCAGATGAACTAAAAGCTGGGGGCCCACAAATGTCAGCTTTAAGGTGCTGAGAGCGACAGCATGGCCTACTTTAGGAGACCTGCTCCACTGACCGAGCTCCTCAGCATTTTAAATCTTCCCATGTTTTCAGTTGTAAAGATGTCCACTCCAAATAGGCACACCATCCCACCCAGGTTATTCTCACAATAAACATGGCCCAGGATCCCCAGAGGGTGCAGTGAGCTTTAACCCCTTATGGCCTCTTACAAAAAAGCATCCAACCCCTGGCACCCCTGGTAAAAGTGAGAAAAAATGAAATACTGAATGGTTTACTGAACACAAAAGCAGGCTTCTGCCATTATCTCAGTTCCCTGATCTGAACTCGATAGAAAACCTGTGGGGTGAGCTTAAGAGAATGCACAAGAGAGCATCTAGGAATCTGGACAATCAGTATATATTTGTAAAGGCGAATGCTGTTAAATCCCCTGCTTTGTATTCTTCAACATTATGATATGTTATAGGAGAAGACTTTTTTTTATTGACAAAGGGGGGCTTTAAAATAATTAAATACCGGGATGTCAATAATTGTGCCATGTGTGATTTTGTTAAAAGTATTTATTTCTTTATAATGACTTTTCTTCTCAGAATTTAGATTTTTCACAAAGATAAAATGGCAAACAATGTGTTCTACTGCTTCGTTACTGCTGTAACTGCCAACGGATTTGCTCTTCAAACTATTCAATTTGTACAGACTCATCATTGCTTGGTGTGCAGCCAAAGATGGTAACTAGCAGTGACACAAGCATCTATGCCGCTCCAAGAAAGTGCACAGTGCCAAGTTGGGTTTTTTTCTGAGACCAATTTCTTGTAGTCACACTGAAATATACTTCCTCAGATGCTGTTTGTTCAAAAGCATTCCTCACTGTCACTGGGGTAACAAGCTCCAGTGCTAGCTCCTTCAGACACTCTCTGTAGCAACTCTCGTTAGCTCCTCCAGACACTGTTTGTAGCAACTCTTGTTGAATAGTTTGTGACTTACCTCGAGATTCCTGCAAATCTGTAGCCTGGTTAACATCAGGTCTGGGAACTACACGTTCATTTTCTCATATTTGAAACGTGGTTTACGAATGCCTAGAGCTGTTTATTGGCCGCTACGAATGTCTATCAATTGCATCTGTACGTAGCTCTTAACCGCTTCGGTGTGTCGTCATCGTCTTCCTGTCCCCCCTCCGTTCTGTGATTGGTTCCTTCGTTGAGGTGAAAACGAATGGTCCTTTCCATTAGACTTGTAAATCATCGTACACCCACCTGTACAACACGTATGAATGAATTGCTAAAGGAACGCGTTTTTTGTGGGGCAGCCGTGGCCCACTGGTTAGCACTCTGGACTTGTAACCGGAGGGTTGCCGGTTCGAGCCCCGACCAGCGGGCCGCGGCTGAAGTGCCCTTGAGCAAGGCACCTAACCCCTCACTGCTCCCCTGAGCCGCCCGTTGAAGCAGGCAGCTCACTCGCGCCGATTAGTGTGTGCTTCACCTCACTGTGTGTTCACTGTGTGCTGTTTGTGTTTCACTAATTCACCGATTGGGTTAAATGCAGAGACCAAATTTCCCTCACGGGATCAAAAAAGTATATATACTTATACAGTACTTTTGAGGGGCATTAGCAGGAGGCTAGTCATTGTTATTGTTTTGTGCTACATGTAGCCTCTAGCTAAATGGCTGGAAAACAAATTGTTACATTGTATTGCGCACAGCAAGACCGTGCAATGCATGAATTGGTGACCGGATTGAAGCAGCAATGTAATCTAGTGTAAAAGCATTGCATCAACATTAAAATGACCAACACAGTCCATATGCAAAAAAAAAACCCATCTCATCTCAGCTATGGGCGCAGCCATGTTTGCTGTAAGGTCGTACGTCCACCACGGTGTACCCTCAAGTACTCCGAGGTAAAGGGGGTGTGCCTGCGTGAAATGCCGCAAGAAAGCTGGGTAATTTACACTTTCCAACTTGGGCAACGTATTTACAAGTCTAATGGAAAGGGCCAGAAGTCCATGGAATCCAGGCTGGGTAAAATTGCACACAAGGCAGCATGGGAAAACCCAGGCTAGCAAATCTGTCCATTAACATGGCTTTTGGAGAAAGTTGCCTGAGAAAGCCACTTCATTTGTTTTTGTTTCAGTATGTCTCCTTGCTAGCATCTGAGGAATGCTCCACTAATAATATATAACACAAATAAAATGTAGCCTATAAATAATATACAATATGCTATGTCATGTTCACCTGTGTCTGATTCATGAAACTTCCTGTTCATTACTTGCAAGTGGCTCACCGGCAGAGGTGGACGAAGTACACAATTCCTTTACTTAAGTGAAAGTAGGCCTATAGATACACCTCGTCAAATATTACTCCAATACAAGTGAAAGTTGCTAAGTTAGATTTTTACTTTATTGAAGTACAAAAGTACTTGATTTTAATTTCAGAAGTTCAAGTATTTGTCCTTTTTAATGTATCGTAATGTAATGTTTATTTGGTCTTTACAGTAATAGGGTCATTTGGTCACTTATAGGACTTACATCCGACAAAAACATCTTACCTATTTTCATAACCTTGCAACAGTTCAAATGGATGCAATAATAAAAACTAAATCATTATTCATTCTCTGTTCACAAATCTAAAAACATTTTAACTGGCAAATACAAAACCAGATAACTCAATTTATCCTTTAATGATTTACGCTAAAGATCTAACTATGTGATGAATGTCAGGTGATACAGTAGGTAATGTCTAATTTCATTCCAATTTCACAATGATCATGGAGGGTAACCTGGTTAACACCAGACCACTTGTCAAGTCTCAATTGCAAACAGGTTTGTGTAGTTCTCCCAGGCTACATGGAGGATGTTCTGATGAAGAATCTATTGTTCTGATGAAGAATCTATTGTATCTAATCTATCTATCTATCTATCTATTCAATCAAAAGATATCAAAATGAATAAGACTGCCACACGATACTGATAATAACTGCATTTGTTTCACAATAACTTTATGAAGTTTTATGGCAAGCAGTTGCAAAGTTTCCTTAGGTATGCATTTTCCAATACCTCATTTATTATCTATTTTTACCTGTAATAAACTGCATTTGCTTCACAACAACTTTATGTAAGTTTTATGGCATGCAGTTACAAAATCACAGATTGTTCCCATACCTCATTTGAAAACCTTTGTTGTCTTGTGTAGACACAGGACATGAGCACACAGGCACCTAATAGACAGCTAATCTGCAACAAGCCATTGCAACTGTGCCCAGGTGGCAGATTTTTTTCTTCTTTCCCCTATTGGCATTGTGTTTGGGAGACTGTCATGACTTGTCACGTGCCCACATGGAGTTGGATGCCACTCCCCGAGCCACAAGAGTATGTTGGAGCAGAGACCGGTGTGGAGCTGGCTCACCTCCTGCTGCCCAAGGCTGAAGCTCCTTTTCTCCCACGCCCCCTAGAGCATGCTCAAAGGACGGGAGAGTTCAGATGGGTGCCCACTAAATCCCCGGGCTTTCCTCTGCTAACAGGTGTCCCTAACGCACCTCTCCTGGGAGCAACGTCGTCTGCTACGACTCCTTCGGCACTGTGAGTGTTTCAGCAGTCTGAGTTTATTTGGAAGTTTATTATTAAGAAGTTAATGTGTTACTATCAAACTGTACTCTTTGTTTATGTGAAGATGTCTTATTTGTGACTGTGTGTGAGTGTGAGTGTGTGTGTGTGTCTGTGTGTGTGTGTGTGTGTGTGCGATATGTGTGTGTGTGTGTGTTGGGGGTATTGCTACTCAGTGTCAGTAGCTTCAGCCAAAAGTGTTACAGGACTGTAAACAAAACCATTGTGGTCATATACGGTTACATGTAATTCAGTTCAGACTGCTATGCCAGCATGACATAGCAGTTATCCAAATGAACACAAGGTAGGAAGGAGACAGAGGTATGAGATAGACGGGGAACGATGACTATGGACATGCCGATTACAATCCCTCTCTTGTTCATTCATATCCAGTCGGACTGCCCTTTACTAACATGCACTGAATACTTTGCTTAAGAAAAAACAGTACAGTGTCATTAAACTGGAACATTGCATCCACAAGATGTGCAGTTTTGTGTAGGCCTTTCCAAAATCAGCTGGACTTTTGCTTTTTGTATAACCATGTGTTACTGTTATACTGGGTTTTTTCTCTAAAAAGGAAATTTGCATTAAAGGCATCTGACTTTTATTGTTTTATATTTTGAAATACTTTTATTGTAGCATGTTTAGGGCAGTTGTAACTGAAGGGACATGAGGGGCATGTCTCAAAACATGAGACTCCAATGGGGCAAGTGGAGTAAGTGAGCACTTGTTTCCAATGCAATGGCCACCACCACAGGAGGAGATAGGTTCCATATGTCCAATTAGGTGATGCTAACCAAAGATTCTAGAGCAGAGCGGAGCGCTAACGTACAGACGACACAGGCCTTAGCCAGCTCCCTCTCGGGGGGGGGCTGCCGGCACCCTCTTTAGCCACACGCCTGTTTTATTCCCGCAGTCCTCCTCGTGGCTGGGTCCGCTGGGACCAGCAGTGACCACAAGCATTTGATACGGCCGGCCGAGTCATCTCCACAAGAAAGGAGGGGAAAGCATTCTGCTGAAGCAGCTCCTTGGCTTTCACAACAGTTTGTGATGTGCCTGTTATGTCACTCCATTCAGGCAGTGTCCAGGTTTCCGCAGGGAGTTTTTCGAGGGATAAGCAGCGGAGTGATTATGTAGGTTTGGACCGTGATTAGTCATGGTGTTTGGGTTTTGGTTTGGTTTTAGCTCAGCAAAAATGTTGTTTGATGGACGTTTAACTGAAATGGCTTCTGTCATGTTGATCAAAGCACACTCTCATCTGTTGACTGGTGTGATGGATGAAGTTCCATCCACTCTGAAACATAAGTTAGTCAACATTGGCACTTGCTTCTGTTTGAGGGCCATACATATGATGGTAAAGACAGTCCTGGTGGAAGTCCAAACATATGGCTTTTCCAAGACAAGCCTTTCCTTAACTCAGCCATTAGAAACAGACTTTGGTCTAAAATTGGCCTGGTTTTCCTCCAAAAAGGCTCGGAATAAAACCAGTTAGCATCTCTACTTTTATCTCAGCCTTGTTCTTAATTGTCAAAATGATAGGGAGCCAATAGGCTTATCTAAGGATATGGACCACTGAAAGATGCTCCTCATAATCCCGCTTTGTTGTGTACAAAATTGTAATAACACTTTAAAGCCACGTCTCAAAGTATTTCCCCTCTTTGTTTCTCTTCTTCTCTTCCTCTCTCTTCTTTTCTTTCTTCTCTTCCCTTTGTTTGTCTTCCCTCTTTCTCCCTTAAAGCCCTCTCTTGGCCCATTTAGCTTGGCTACTCTACCCTCTTCATCTCTTCCTGTGGGTCTGAGATTTCATTTGTGTTTTTTTTTTTATCAGTGCAGAGATTCACAGAGTTTATCTGGTATACCCCCATCTCTCACATGGGCCTTATGGCCAAAAGGTGCAACAACACACTAACGGACAAGCCACATTTGTTTATTTGTTCACCTATGTCGAGCGTAGCACGTGTCAGAGTAAGGAATAATGACTCAATGACAGAGTGTTGTTTTTTCAGGCCTCAGCCCCAGGACACTTGGGGGTTTCCCAAATTCCCGCGTGGCCTTAAGCTAAAGAGCACTTGACCACAATGATGGATCAATTGATCAATGTAGTAATGTCAACCAGAGACTAAATATAATGATATTACCCATTAATTACAATCAGTTACCATTGTGTTTGCATACTGGGCCGAAAAAAAGGAGTGTTCTTTTCCACAGTATATTTGCTGGGGCTTGTTGAGGTCAGCGAGTGCCTTTTCCCCAACTCTGGGCCTGTTCCCATGGATTTCCTCCCGGCCTTTCCCTTTGTTTTTGTACTCTCATCTCACCCCACGTGAAAAACAAACGCCTGGCAGTCAAGCTGGGCCGAGGTATGAGAGAGCGTCGGTTTATTGGGGAGCTAATCCCCATTCTTGATCCCGCATTCCTGTGTGGGAGGAGGCAGAGCCCCGGCAGACGGCTAGGGTACCGAGTACCGAGGGCGAAGGACCTCAGCCTCCTCCCGGCCCGTGCAGAAGGACAGACGACCTCGCCTTCCTCCAGAGATCAGATCTGTTGCAGACCTCCAGACAGCTGCAGCTGCACCCGAGACCTGCTCTTGACCTGCAACAGAGCTCCTTCAGAACCTTCAAGCTGCCCAGGTCTTCCTTTTTCTAAGGTTGGTTGAGGAGGAGTGGGGCTTTTGGGGGGTTGTAGGTGTTGGGCTAAGAGCAGTGAGGTGCCTCTTTTGACGAGTGTCTTGCTTGCAAGCCTCGGTTAGACAAATGCTGAACCAGAGATGTGGACCACTTGACATGACTGTGCAGGGACTCCAAGTCTAAATGTTTCTTTGGAGAAATGAGCTGTCAAACCACAAAATCTTGCGGCTTAGTCAGAATGCCCTTAAAAAAACAACACATGCTTTTGTATTGACCCATGGTTCTGGTTATGTAAACTGGTATGATGTTTTTTCATCATTTTCAAATCCAGTTGGTGACTATTTATTATGTGGTAATTAAAAACAACAGGAAGACTTGAACTGGACTTTTTTTTTTAAACCGACACTTTCATGAGACGGAGAAAACAATGAGTCTTTGTTCTCCCTTTTGAAATTGCCTGTACAGTCAATATTGACCCATTTACTGGTTTTGTTGATTCAAATGAGTTACGGAAGGTGTGTGGAAGGGAACGTGTTTCTGTCTGGACACGTTGTGGTTCACAACAAGTGTAGTCCCGTGGTTCAGCCGCTGTTCTTGTGGGCAGAGGGATCAGTGAACAGCAGGAATCTGGCTATTTGTTTGGACTGCATAAGTCCGTCTCCCAACGCCCAGATCATCGAAGCGTGCTGAGCGCTCGCTAGGTGGGCTCGGGGGAGCCTGGGGGCAGTCGAGGGGAGATGGTTTTGCTCCTTCCAGTGAGCACATCCTATGGTATTCCTCCTAGACATCCATCTCCTGTGTGTTGTTGACAGAGGATGCTCAACTCTGTTTTTGTCTTTGAAACAGGCCTGATGCCTTGTGTTCTCGTTTGTCTGTGAGAGAAGGGGGGCCTCCAAAGAGGGAGTTTACTTGATGGCATGTCAACTGACTTCACATTATGGCTGGAGTTTACTTGATGGCATGTCAACTGACTTCACATTATGGCTAAGTACCCTGCTGATATGATGGGTAGTGTCAGTGTGTCAGTTTGTTCAGTGTCAATAGCGAAGTCAGACAAGTCCATGCATCTCATGATGTACCAAGGGGAAATCTGGCGATTTTTCACATAGATCTCCGTTTCTCGAGGTCACCGAGTACTGTCGCTACAAAAAAATTAAAACAATCGGTTTTACCTAGTTCGAGTTGCTGCAGCCAGGCAGCTACAGCGCTACACTCTGGGGGCATGTTTCTTGAGCCCCCATGTTCATGCCCCCAGAGTGTAGCGCTGTAGCTGCCTGACTGTCTTAGCTGCTGGCTGCAGCAACTTGAGCTAGGTAAAATCGATTGTTTTCAGGGGTTTTTTTTTCGTACTGATAGTACTCGGTGACTTCGAGAAACAGAGATCTATGTGAAAATTCCCCTTTAAGAGCGGCCTATATGAAAACAGGTATATCTGCTGAGTTTTTAATGTCTCTTAGGCATGTAAGAAAGATCCAGAATTTTAAATTGGGTTTTGTATCCTTTCCTTTTTAGTTACACATTATTAACACAAAACACATCACACTTAGTCCTGTCATTTATCTGTGGAACAACAGTTGTGGTATAACTAGGTACAATCTTGCTAGAACCAGAACAGACTTCTTTGCAGGCTCTTCACCGACCAGGCAGGATATCTTGGACACAAACATTAACCTCACTACTGTGGAGAACCCAGGCAAAAACTATTGACTCCACGCTCTCTCTAGGCCGCTGGTTCTGAAATGCACTGGGCTTGCTGACCAGTCACCCGTAAATGCCACGGGTCTGCCTCTGATTAGTGTGTAGCCTCATTACACCGGCTGGGCCTTCTGGGTCTTTGTGCTAACAGCTATTAGTGCCTACCAGGGAGTGTGTTGTGGGAAAAGGGTGGTGGTGGCAGTGGTTGGGGCTTGTCACTCCCGTCGGCTGAGCCAAAATCTTTAGCTTCAGACTGTCTGCTCCAATCTGACCTACTCCACAGCACGGACGAGGTCTGTTTGTTTACTAGCCTCCAGCTCCTGGGATAGGCTGCGATAGCCTTCCATACTTCCAGAGGCATCGCATTCCTGTTGGGAAAGGGGGGTGGGGGTGGGCACTCAGAGTGGATCATTACAGGGGAGCCATGTACACAATACAGCTTCCCTGTGATTCCTCGTGGGAGCCCTTGACTGAGAGCAAACATGGGGGGCAAACTTTGACCTTTAAACATTAGGGGCAAACTTTGCCGGGCCTGCGGTCGGGGAAGAGGCAGAGCTAAGGGGGGGTATGGAGGAGGAGGAGGAGGAGGAGAACGGGACGGAGGAGAGGGGGCAGACCACAGGAATGTGGGGAGTTTGTTTGAGGAGGCTCTCTGAGTGACTCTGGCCACATCTGAGGCTGAGGAAAAAACGTGCCAGGGGTCAGAGAAAGGAGAGAAAGAGGTAGAGAGAGAAGCGAAGAGAACAGTGAGAAGCTAGAGTATTATATCAAGGTAATGGCTATTAGACCTGCGGCTTGGTTAGCAACCCTTGCAGTCTCACCCATTGAGGGCAGTGGTTTTATGTGAGACCATGTGTTGTTTTGTTAACTTAACAAGCAATATCACTTTGGGTGTATGAAAAAAGTAAAGCAGGTTCTTGTGCTTCAGGAGCCAAAACATAAACTCTCATGCAAGAGAGTGTATGCCAAATTTCTTATTGACCAGATTTAGGTTTCAGCCCATTTTCTTGCTTACAAAACACCAAAGCATTGGTGTTTGTGCTATTCATTTACAGCCTGACCATAACAAACTCTAAATGAATAGCCACCAGAGGTTAATCAAATATCATGTGTGGCCTTTATGAAAGCCCTTTACTGGGCCCAACAGACTCTGATGAATTTTGCTGGCAGGTGAACATAAACCATTGTTATAAGGCATTGCTAGGAAACCATAAAAAGTCATAATGTTCATTAAATCGGTGTTACACAAACCAGATTGTCCAAAACAATGGGGCACAACAAGGGTGTGCAAACACACACACACACACACAAATATGTCTATGTCACTGTCTGACAAGGATGGACACTTATAGAGGACAGAGAGACACAAACACAGGCACAGGTCTCGAAAACATGAAGAAGTGAATTGTATTGTATTGTATTTTGTGGTAGGTCCTCATTTGGTTACTCACTGTTATGCAGTGTTTGTGGAGATAGAGACCAACATACAAGCAGATATGTTGGAGAGACTAGCTCGTTCACTTATCATTTCTCTGTTCACTCTTCGCTAACCGTCCTGATACACTTTACCCCTATTATATTTATCGTTATTTATTTTCTTAAAACTCTACTTTGGAAAACTCTGCTGAACATGAACGGTCATGCCTGTGAAACTACTTTGAATTTGAGTTTGAGAGCTGTGCAGAGCTACACGAGTACAGACACCTTGGTTGTATCGGAGGGGAGGGGAAGGGGGAGGGGGGTCTCACCTTGACGTCTGAGTGCCAGACAGCCATTAAAAGTGCTGGTAAAAATATGCTGAAAGGAAGCAGAGCCTGCACTGCCTCAAACTTTTACAGCTCCTCTCCGGCTTCTGCGGCAGTGCAATGGCCATTCAACAACACTGTGTGTGTGTGTGTGAGAGAGAGATAGAGAAAGAGAGACACTAGACAGAGAGGGAGTAATCTCAGCAAAAAAAGCCTCAGCATTGCATGCATAATGAAGACTTAGGGCTCAGTTATACTTGCTGTTAGACCAAGCGTACGTGTATGCGACCTGCACCGTCCTGTCAATATACTTGCTGCATAAAACACGGCCAAAACATGACACTGCATGTATTAGCATCTCACGGACATGACACGCGTTACCTCACATAGACATTACGTGTTACCTCACAAACGCAGAATACGCATGGCAGCCATGATGTGTACATACGCATATGCGTCATTAGCAGCAAGTATAATGGAGCCTTTACAATAACAGAGAGAGAGAGGGAGAGAGATGTGTGGTTGAGGAAACACTCCCTGTCTCAACCCATGTCCCCCATTTAGGCTTCATGCAAGACAATCCTACTAGCCTTATCAGACTTCGAGAGCCTGAATTTATGAATGGGGACCAGGAATGAATGTACACGCTGTGTGGGTGGAAGGGCTCCATGCAGAGTAAATATCTGGTTTTATTATCCCAGAATGCCACCATAAAAAAATAAATGTCCAGCACAAACGGTGAGCTAACAGCCACTGACGCCAAAGCGCACTCATGCAACGACCGGATCGGCGACAACTCCGAAACCCAGCACAATTAGTCCCATCTACCGACAATACGAGCCACGCTGGAAACAGAAGTTCCTTTCATTCATGCTCGAGACCTCAGATGTGCTTTCAGTGGCCTCCTGAATGGCACCAATGCACACACAGACATGCAGGGCCGCAAGGAAACAAAACACGCATCTGTGCAAGGCCAGGAGTCAGTGACTTTGGCTAAATTGTAAACAGCTGTTGGCTTCAACAGCAGAACAATTTGTATAACTTAGCCATGTAATGATTTAAGCGGGCTGTTAAAAAGTCAAACAGTGGGACTACCTGGCAGAATTGTGGAGGAAGCTGCTTTCAAACATTGATGTACAAAAAGAAATCAAAATCCCGTCAGAAAAGACTCCATAAAGACTCCAAAACTTCATTCCAAGCAACACTGTTATCACAGACGTCTTAGTCTGTAAATCATGTCATTATTATGACCGCCGCTAGCATAGCTAGCATAGCGGTCATATAGGGATTGTCAAAGTTTTTTTCTTTTTATTATTTTTATTTATTTTTTTGTCATCAATTTCCTGAATTGTTGGTCAACGAGACCTGGGACACCGGGGCACATGAAATTTGGTGAGCATGTAGCCCCACTAGACTTGTTTGGTGCCCAGGCCCCCACCCCCCAACTCACCGAGTGGTTAGTGGAGTTTGTTGACTATTAAAAGCAAATATATCGGTGTATGATTTCCAGCCGTCTTATTTGCTAGGCCTATTGTGGAACTATTTATTCAGACACCTCACAACCGTGTATAAACTTCTGCTCAATATTTGAACCTGAAGCATAGACGGTGGCGCAGTAATATCAACGTGCAATGAGTCTTCCAACAGAAATCAATGGGATTTTACAAAATGTCAAATAAAACACAACAGAAACTGTATTTCGCTACGCTACTTGTTTTGGAACATCAACAAACACCACCACTTTCACAGTTTTGAAAACGAACGTTGGGGTTGTTTTAGGACATGTTTGAGTAGCCTACTACAGTATGCCTGTTGGCAACCACCCTGAGCAGTCAAAGGCGATTCAAAACGAGTCAGAAAAGTCGAGACAGGACCAATCGTCAAACTTTTGGTGTCCACTCTAGTTCATCCAAAACAAACCAGAAAATGGCCTTAAAGTGCTAAAAACCGGTATTCGGTATTTTCAGTGGCGCATTTGAAGGATTCTGCCTGCACGCGAGACCTTATGGAACAGGGGTTCCACTAAACCTTACTTTACTAAAACCTGTTTGCTTTACCAAAACCTGTTTGTTTCAAGGCTTGAAACGTTACCTATGGTGTAATAAACAAGAAAAAAGGGGGGGCTAGTGTGTAGATATACCTTGCGATTTTTTTCGGTACCATGTGAGGGGAATAAGTCTCAAAGTGATTTTGGCAACACCCTAGAGGTAGAAAATAAGTGATAGCATTGCATTGGTAGTAGCTTATTGTGTGTTCACCCTGTTCATGTCTATTTTATGCTTATGCAGGGATATATTATGGGTGAATAGGCTAGAAATCTTAACTAATCAATATCTCTACAAAAGTTCCACAGCTGATTATTTACATTATGTCAATATTGTTTTCTATTGGAAGTTTTCTGAATTATGTATTATGTACTAAATACTATGCAAATGAACCATTATCTACTGAAATGTGCAATAATTTGCATACATTTCAAGTACAGAAATCTTAAAAGGTGCTTTAAGCGATGTTATGCAGTTTCTCCTCATAATCCGCAACCTCCATTATAAAATACTTGCTTGCAGCAACATTGTACAGAGAATGTTGTCATTTGGTACCACAAGTAACGAGGCAGTAGGGATATGTAACGATTACCGGTGTAACGGTAAACCATGATAAAAATGTTGACAATAACAATTAACGTTTTCATTTCAAATATCATAATTGGAAACCGTGTGTTTAATCCTTTCCAGCTTCATCCGAGCCTGCTTTTGACATAGGCCTGGTACAATGAAACAAAACTGGTACCCTACTGATTCTGTTGTCTAATTGATGGATTTAACCATGATTCGATTAGGCTACACCTTCTTTCAAAAGGCGAAAGGGCAAAACCCCAAAATGTGCATTGTATCATGTAGCCACTCAGCGTCTTTTTATGTGCGCGTCCTCCATGGGCGTAGATTTAGGGTGGGACGCTAAGGACTAGTCCTAATCAATATTTTAAGATGACAAAATTGTCCCCACCAATATTTTAGCGAACTTATTTGTGCTGCTGATCATTCCGACAGCCAGCACAACAGTACAAGAAACGTCGTCATATGATTTGCTGAAAAACAGGGGGAGGGGAAAGGGTTATCTGACATGCACGCTACAGTAGGCCTACACGCACGGAGAGTGTCACAGGCTACTGTAGGCCTACTTGTTTGCACCGTCAGTCAAGCGAGTGGGTGTGTCAACGACAACGGTAAGTTAGGGCTGTCTGCCAATACATAGCCTATCCCAAAAAAGGCCAGAGTAAAACATTGTGATATTCCCTTTGCCCTTCAGCATGTACATGTTTGCCCCTTTTTGTGGTTTGTAGATCAGCTTTGCCACCCCAAAATACGAAGCTTTTTCATTGCAGTCTAGGCAAAATAATTAGCCATACAAACTGGCAACTGGTGACCAGGCTTTCAAATGCGTATTTTACTGTGTAAAATAGCATTAGCTGTTAGGATATTACCCAGGATATTGTCACAGCTAAGCCAGCTTCTGTAATCTTTCATCCAAAGTTAGGAGTTATGTTTAATAAGGGTGTGCTGCACGGACAGTCACATAGGCTATAAGTCACCATCACTGACTGTTAGGCTAATTGGGCTACCAATCTTGCAGTCGCAATAAACAATGGATCCGAGACATTTTCCTGTTCCTATATTCTGTTTATGTAGGCTGATGTATTTGTGAATGTAGCCTGCACAATGTAAAGAAATAAAAGATAAACTGGCGCATTTCCATACTCTGGTACATAGAAATGAACATTGCGAGACACTTATGAATTCCAAAATATGAAAAAGAAACCTATGACAACCATCACTTTCTATGTGTGTGTGTGTGTGGAGGGTCAATCAAATTCTATGATTGCCACTGATGTGAATGATCTCACAAATCACACAAACCAAATCAAATTTTAAAAAATCGCAACAGTATCGAAATCGAAATTCTTCACTTGCTATGTAGCCTGGGTGTTCCCATGCTGCCTTGCGCGCGATTTGATTCACGCTGCTAAGGCAGCCTGGAGACCATGGAGCAAATTTTTGCCTGAGATAGGGAACCAATCACAGAACAGGTGGGAAAGCAAGACGATGATGAGCTATGCACAGACGCATTTGATAGACATCCGTGGCACCCAATAAACGGATCTGGGCATTTTTTTCAAATACGAGAAAATGAACGTTTGGTTCCCAGACCACGTCTCATTGAGAAGTGGTGGCGCTAGCCAGGCTACTTGCTATGGGTATTGAAACAATAATGTTGGTATCGTGACAACAGGAGTTGTGGATGTGTCCCTACCAAAGCTGAGACCAAACCTACGCCCTTGGCGTCCTCATAAATCCATCCCTCATAAATCCAAATCCCTCATAAACGGTGCTGTGGTGGAGAGAGTGAGCAGCACCAAATTCCTGGGGGTGCACATCAGTGAAGACCTCTCCTGGACCACCAACACTGCATCACTGGCCGAAGAAAGCTCAGCCGCCTGTACTTCCTCCCAAGGAAACTCAGGCGAGCAAGTGCTCCACCAGCCATCATGACCACATTCTACCGAGGCAGCATTGAGAGCATCCTTTCCAGCTGTATCGCTGTGTGGGGCGAAAGCTGCACTGAATACAACAGGAAAGCCCTGCAGCGCATAGTGAACACAGCTGGAAGGATTATTGGTGCTTCACTCCCCTCCCTGAAGGACATTTACACCTAGTGTTGTCACGATACCAAAATTATGACTTCGATACGATACCTATTATAAATATCACGATGCTCGATACTAAAACGATACTACGGCGAAATCCTAAGATATCTGGAGAAGAAAGGACTCATACCTCCTCCAAGTGTATGGAGTCATTTGTGTTGAATTCGGTGCACTTTTGTAGTGTGCAGGTCAATTCTGGGTTCTAAACTTGTAAACTTCCTACATAATTATTATTTTTTTATAATCAGTAAAATAGTAGGCCTACTTTGTGTGATTAAGTCCTTTATTGTTTGTTATAGTTCATTTACATTGTGTTGTGTTTTGGCAATAAAGTAGCTTTAAATAGCCAAACTAGGCTAGATCAAGGTCAGTGTTAATATTACTGCATGCAAATCACTGAATGCTATGCAGAGAGGCCTAATCTTTAGGCCATCTGATGTACAGTATAGGCTACCCTAGGCCTTCCCGTGTTCATGGGATTTCTTTGACAGTTGCAAAGGGGAAAATGTGAGGATAGTCTTCTTTGCGCCCAGTGTATAAGTACGACGTTCCAACCACTCAGGTCTTCGTCAGATAGGCCTACACCATTACCTGTTGCAATACATCTGTGTGCATTCCTACATTAAGTCTATGTCTTTGATAACATGATTTGCTACCACATACTGTAACAATAAGCCGCTATTATTATTAGGACTCAACACGCTTTGGTGGTATGCTGTGGGCTTTAATTAGCGGTCTACATGCCATGACAAATATTACCAGTAGTACTGACCGAACATGAAATAGATCGTTTACAAGTTATGGTAATGTTATTCTGGCATGAACATTGCGCTTTCATCATGTTAGCACCCTATGATTACAGCTCGTTATGTCTTGTCAAAATGATTACAGCTCGTTATGTCTCGTCAAAATTCATTGATGAAGGAAGGTTCGCTTTATCCCAGAGAACCATACTATTTTAATAAAGTATCGATTCTAAAAACGTCTGAAATCGTATCGTTTTTTGCGTGAAGGCATCGTGATACCTTTTTAGTATCGATACACCGTGCACCCACCTCACCCGCAAGGTGACCACAATTGTAAGTGATGCAAGTCACCCCGCTCACAATTTGTTTGATCAACTGCCCTCTGGGAAGAGGTACAGAAGCCTGCGCTCCCGCATCACCAGACTCACCAACAGCTTCATACACCAGGCTGTTAGGATGCTGAACTCTCTCCCCCCTCCACCCTCAGCTACATAACATCCTGGACTTTGGACCCACAATGGCTGCCTTGCACTACTCTACTTGCACTACTCCACTTGTACACTTGCACACTTTGCAACTTGTTGTTGTTGTCCTGTAAACACTTCTGAACACACGTCTGCTGCTCTTACATAACTTGCACCACTATGCCATTTGCATACTTAGGTCAAACAGAACTACCTCAGCCATTTATTGGCCTGACTTTTGCACTATTATATTGACTGTCTACTGTATGCACAATTGCACAATTTCAACTCAATTTCAACAATTTCAATTTTGCTGCTCTTATTTTCTTCATTGTATGTGCCTTCTTATTTTTACATTTTATATTGTTTACTTGAATGTTATGTTAGGCTGTGGACCTAATTGGTAAAATATGTCTTGTCTCCACCGTGGGATAGTGGGAAACGTAATTTCGATCTCTTTGTATGTCTTGACATGTGAAGAAATTGACAATAAAGCAGACTTTGACTTTGACATTATATTATGAATTAAGAATGCTCAGCTCAGCCAGGTTTGTTTGTGAAGTCAGGGTGTAGGCCTATGGATGTGAATAAAAATATGCCCGTCTCCAGTAGCAATGTCCAACACATCTACTCAGTAACAACCCCCCAGCACCCCCTCTATGAGCACCCCCAGGTGAAAATGAGTTCCAGCGTCCCTGGTTAAAAGTTGCACTTTTGAGGTTTTGCCTATATTTCTGTAGTATAATAAACACTGTCAGACTTTTTTTAAACTATTTCAGCTTGTGTAGGTCTATCAGTGCTTTCTGAACATATTGAACACACTTTTGAAAATAAACACTTTTTACCAAGAATAATAATAATAACTAGATGTACCGCAGAGCGGTACAAAATATGATCGCCGCCCAGTCCAGCACATTTTTTCCAGAAAAATTAGTCACACTTGTCATTTTGTGTTCATTTCCTACTTTGTTCCTTTTTTGTGTGTTTGTAATTGAGTGTGTGCAGAGTGTGTGGTTGTTTTTGTGTATATGTGTTTTGTGTGTGTTTTTTTGTGTGTGAGTGTGTGTGTGTGTGCATGTGTTTGTGTATGTAGGTGTGTTTATGTTTGTGTGTGTGTGTGTGTGTGTGTGTGTGTTTGTGCTTGTGGGTGTGCCTGTGTGTGTGCATGTGCATGCATGCGTCCATATGTCTACTGTGTGTGTATGTCTCATACGTATGATTACTGTGAATGTATGTGTGTGTGAAAATCTGTTTATGCACATGTGTGCATTTGGAATGGGTTAACATGACCCCTGGAGGCAAAAAAATTGATCATCCTAGGCCCTACGGTTCTTAAGATATTCACAGAAAACTCTGTTGGTGTACGGTCACTAAATGTACACATAAATTAATTTATTGTATGGCCCCCCATGAACGAAAGTCCACAAAACTGCATGGCATGCATTCGGAGGGTGTCATAATGATCCTACACTTTCAATTTCGTGCAGTTTTGACCATGTCAGCCAGAGATATTGTGATTACAACACCTAATTTTTTGCTTTTTAATTTTTAACTAGGTGGCGCTATACATGAAATAAGTGGTAATGGGATGGGTTGACATGGCCCCTTAAGACCAACATACAAAAAAAGGTGGTTCTCCTAGGCCCTACGGTTCTCGAGATATTCACAGAAAACTGTGTCCGGCCACCTACAGGCCAGTTGGTGTACAGTAACATAAATGAATTTCTTGTATGGCCCCCCATGAATGGAATTCCACGAAACTTGGTGTGCATTCAGAGGGTGTCATAATGATCCTACACTTCCAATTTTGTGCAGTTTTGACCATGTTAGGTCACAGATACCTGCGATTACAACACCTCATTTTTACTTTTTTGTTTTTAACTAGGTTACGCTATACATGAAATGAGTGGTTATGGAATGGGTTGACATGGCCCCTTAAGATCAACATGCAAAAAAAAGGTGGTCCTCCTAAACCCTACGATTCTCGAGATATTCACAGAAAACTGTGTCTGCCCTACCCTCCTTTCAGGGGGTCCAGTCCAGCGGGGGGGCTACAGATCAAAATGAAAACGATGGTTCCATGCTATCCATGTGGGGCTACATGCCCACCAAGATTCGTGTACCCCGGTCTTTCAGTGTCCCGGGAATCCTTGACGGAAAATTGGCCATGTGAAAAAAAAATAAATATTAATCTGACTAAACCTATATGACCGCCGCTTCGCTGTGCGGCGGTCATAATAATAAGCTTTATTTGTATAGCACCTTTCATACACAGAATGCAGCTCAAAGTGCTTTACATTTGTAGCATTTAGCACAATAATAGAGAGAAAAGAAAAAAAGTTGTAGTAATACAAACAAACAAACAAAACAGTAAATAAAACAGAGATTTAGAATTAAAGGTGCTCTGAGCAATGCCATGCGTTTTTTAGGCTAAAACATTTTTTGTCACTTACAGCAAACATCACCTCACCATCCGCTAGCTGCCTGTGTCCTGAATACACTGTAAAAAAATGTGCAACAAAAACAACCTGGGGCAAAACATAACAAACTGTTCCAGCAAATCACAGACGAGATGCTTGTTTAGGAGAGTTTCAATTGCACAGGAGGGAGGGGGAGGAAGAAGCGAGCTAGCTCTCTGTTTTGTTTGAATGTCAACAGAAGTGACGTTACCCAGCATCGCTTAGAGCACCTTTAAATAAAAATGAGTTTTCAAAAGATTAAAATAATGTGAAGAAATCAGTTACAAGATAAAAGTGAGTTAACTAAAAGCTCTTACAAGTATGTTTTCAGGTCTATTTTAAAGATGTTTACAAAATTTGCATGTTTGATGTACAGAGGCAGGGTGCATAAGGGATAAAAGCAGCTTCTCCGCTTTGCTTGTGGAGCACTTAGGGCACAATTAAAAATTAGCATGGGGAAATCTAAGGTTCTATTGTGGCTGATAAGATATTAAAAGTTCAGAGATACTGTATATAAAGGTGCTATGCCATTTAGAGCTTTGTAAGTCATTAACAGAACCTTAACATCAATTTTATAGGAAGCAGGGAGCCAGTGCATTTCAGCTAACACAGGGTGGATGTGCTCTCTCTTCTTGGTCTTAGTAGCAGCAGAGTTCTGTATGAGTTCCAATTTCTATACATGTTTTTTGGACTACTGGGCTTTGCAGTAGTCTAACCTACTAGTGATAAAGGCATGGATTAATTTCTCTGCATTTTTTTGTGTTAAAAATAGGAATAGGCCTATGAGCAGAAATTGGGGGGTGTCCTCATTTTGGCCAATTTGTCCTCACTTTTAGACACAACTTGTATACACTGAGGCTCCACTTCCCCTTTTAAACACAAATTATGACTATCAACTGGTCTTTTCGATGTACAGTATTTCTGCACAGAACTGTTTGCATCAAGCTGAAAAAGTAGGCGTCCCTTCTATTCTCTAGCTGGGTCACAGTTGCAGCATGGTTCAAGCCTGAGAGACCTGAAGTTATTATTAATAAGAATTATTATATAATTAATTGTAGGAGAGCCTTTCATTAGGATATCAGATAGATAGGCCTATTTAAACACAGTATCTCACCTTGATCAGAGCTTTCCAATATGCTAAATATAAGAACACATTTTTGTGTTTGTTAAAAAAGAATATCGGCTGATTTATCGTCTATCAGTTTTAAAAATCCTCAAATATTTAAGTGAATTTTGGTCTTTAAAATCCCATATCGGTCAGGCTCTACCTTTTACACTGTACTCAGACTTAGAGATAACAACTGTGTAGATGATGAATAGAAGTACCTTTTCCACACAGAGAATTGATAAAGAATTTGATACGTAGAATCGACAATGGCATCATTGATAAAATCCTATCAATTTTCATGTGTGTGTGCGTGTGTGCTGGTGTGTGTGTAGGCTTACCAATCAATCAGCAATTCACCAACAAACAGGATTACTATGATTGATCAATATAGTAAAAATAAATTTGCATAGGTGTAATAATTAAGTTTTAATGATTTACATTGTGAAGTAATTCATAATACATTTATTTTTGTAGTGCTTTTCTAGATACTCAAAGACGATTAACAAGAGTTTTATACATTGGTACAAACAAACAGAGAAGGTACATAGACAAGGTTACATAAACAGAGAAAAGAAAACACACAGTTGCATGGACAAAGCAGAGGCTAGCTAGAGAGGTGGGCAGTAAAAAACAAAAAGGGTAAGGCTATTTGCACCCCTGGTACAATTAGCAGTGTATGCTATTCGTACCCTGGTGCAATAAGAAGTGAATTCAATTCGTACCCCGGTGCACACAGCAACGTGTCCTATTAGTACCCCGTCTGGTACAAATATCAATGTATGCTATTCGTACCCTGGTGCACACAGCAATGTGTCCTATTAGTACCCCGTCTGGTACAAATATCAATGTATGCTATTCGTACCCCGGTGCACACAGCAATGTGTTCTATTAGTACCTTGTCTGGTACAAATATCAGTGTATGCTATTTGCACCCCTGTGCATTTAATCTGGCATATTGATCACACAATGTAATAATATTTTGGGTAAGGCTATTTGCACCCCTGGTACAATTAGCAGTGTATGCTATTCGTACCCTGGTGCAATAAGAAGTGAATTCTATTCGCACCCCGGTGCACACAGCAATGTGTCCTATTAGTACCCCGCCTGGTACAAATATCAATGTGTGCTATTCGTACCCAGGTGCACACAGCAATGTGTCCTATTAGTACCCCGTCTGGTACAAATATCAATGTATGCTATTCGTACCCTGGTGCACACAGCAATGTGTCCTATTAGTACCCGCCTGGGTACAAATATCATTAATGTATGCTATTTGGTACCCGGTGCACACAGCAATGTGTTCTATTAGTACCTTGTCTGGTACAAATATCAGTGTATGCTATTTGCACCCCTGTGCATTTAATCTGGCATATTGATCACACAATGTAATAAAAAAAAAAAAATTAAACAAGCAACATGTTAAAAACAAGCAACATGTTTTTTTGTTGTTACATAACAGAGTGTGAATAGCTCAGCTGTGTAATCACTCTGAATAAGGTATGCTGTTTGCATCAATGTACAGTTAGAAGTGGATGCTATTTGTACCCAGGTGTTTATAGTACTGCATGCTATTTACACCCTGGTGCATGAACTAGCTAATTGTTGCAATCAAAACTTCCGTTTGAGAACCGATTTCTTATTCAAATTGCGAGCCTTCTCTCCAGAGACGTTGGTACACATGCACACTCACTCCGCCAAAATGCATCATACGCGTGCCAGCACTTGCCTGTGACCACTGCACTATCTACTTCGACAGGTAAACATATAGTTTATAGGCCTGAACGTCATATTCACGAAATTTCTCTTAGCTAACAAACTGACAGTTGTATGTGTTCACTGAACAAAGATTATGAAAATAAAACACAACTTTTCCATCTCAACTTTAATTTGAACAGACATTAGTGCTGAAACCGTTCAGAATTTTTCACTTTCTGCTGACGAAAAAACGAATGTCGGCCATGTTTTTTGGGCACGCGAGCAATATGTTTTTGTTATGTAACAGGGTGTGAATAGCCCAGTTGTGTGGCCAAGGCTATTCGTACCAATGGTACGAATATACAATTACAATTACAACCAATGGTACGAATAGACACTCCGAAAAGGGAAAAAAAAAGGAAAAGCTGGAAAAATCTTTTAACAGGGAAAAGCAAGTTCTGAGAGGTAAGTTTTGAGGGCCTGTTTGAAGGATAGTAGGGATGTGGTCAAGGAGGGCACTCTACAGGGGGGAGGCAGCAGCTAGGTCCCCAGTTCTGAAACCCCAGGAATTAATAAATGAAGGATCAATTAGATAGATAGATAGATAGATAGATAGATAGATAGATAGATATAGATAGATACTTTATTCATCCCGAGGGAAATGTGCACATCTACACATTTCTTCAGTGATCTTAATAGTAAACCTGCATAACATAGAATAAGTAGTACCACTAATGGTAGTTCTTCAAGAGAAAAGTGATCCGAACATTCTTTACAGGGATGGAGAGATCTCTGTTGTGAAACTCAACGCATGCGCAATGTTTGGTTCAGTCATTAACGTGTTTATACCAGAAACGACCCACGAAGGGGAATACATTTTACATTTTAAGGAAATTTAATTCATGAAACTATCAAATTCACCACGGAGACTACTATGCATTGTATGTTGGCGGGGGCAATAACAATAACAATGTGAACACGGATACCACGAGGCACCGGCAAAAACATTAGTAGGTAACGGAATTAATAGTTAAGTTCATGTTCATGTATATTTTCAGGTGCGTGCATGCCATTTCTAATCGCAACCTATAAATCACTTCTCCGTCTTTATATGGCATTTCAGTTTTTAACACAGTTGACGGACTGAATAAGAACAACCTGCTGGATGAAAGACATTCTCCTCTTCACCAGTCAAACGCGGTGTCCTTCGTGTTATAACCAACTGTAATCGTTACACAAGCCTTCTGGCTACCCATCCCCTTACGCGCATCAGGGGTCCATTTCGTAAAAGGTGCGCTGCATAGGAACTCTGGCTATTGCCTACTCCTTGGCGCATGTTTGTTCATTGGTGTTCCCCATGTATTCCGGTATGTTTTAAGTTATAGCATATTGTCATAATACATCTGTGAGAATACATGCTCACGTTTACGTCACGAACACACTCAAATGACGTGGGGGCGGGGGAATATCACATGACAGTGCTAGAGCAACTGAGAACAACTGGGAGCAGTTGTGACTGACCGGTGGCATGGGGGAAAGGATCACGTAGCCTACCCTTTGTTGTGGAGTGGTTGTAAGAACGCGTTTGGGCTATAATAACACATTTCTTTTGCCATATTTATTCTAGATGCGTCATGGTTGTGTCCAGGGGTTATTTGCTTGTATGTTACGCTAATCTCTCCACCCTCGGGCTGCCACAAAAAAAAACTACCGTTGCCTGGTGAGCTCAGATAACACAGGCACACGCCCGACTCCTGTGTCGAAACGCACAACTAGCGGAACATGCCACTCTTAAGAAACGCACCTGCTAATTCTGTGTAGGCTATCTAGATTTCCAGTCTTGTTGGTGTGTAGGCAAGTGAATGCACATCTGAAAGCACACTCTCTCCTCTCATCTCTTTTAGGGGTGTGTGTCAGAGAGAGAGAGAGTGGAGTGGGTAAGAGCGTGTGCGTGTGTAAGTTACTGTGATGGCAGTGGATCAAGGTGTTGTACTCAAGAAAGACGGCGTGCCGCAAAAGCCTTTGGATGAGCGAAAGAGCTTGGACAAGACATCCCTGCTGGAGCGCGGGCAGTGGGCCAGTAAGGCCGAGTTCCTGTTGGCCGTAGCAGGGCAGATCATTGGCCTGGGCAACGTCTGGCGCTTCCCTTATCTCTGCTACAAGAATGGAGGGGGTGAGTGTGTTTGCATAGTGAATGACCATTCTCTATTTAACACAATACTCATTACAAACATGTTAATCTAAGTAGTGTGTGTGTGTGTGTGTATGTGTGTGTTTTGTGAACAGGAGTGTTTTTCGTGCCGTACCTGCTGTTCCTGGTACTGTGTGGGGTTCCATTGTTCCTACTGGAGACATCACTGGGTCAGTTCACCTGTCTGGGCGGAGTCAGTGCATGGAGGAGTATATGCCCTCTCTTTGGAGGTAACTCCCACACACACACTGCACCTCTTGGCAACTGGTAGGCAAGTCAAAATAGCCAATCCGAGCAACTCTTTTGCCAACGGCTCCAACGGCGCAAACAAGATGACAGAGGTCTGTCTGTACTGACGGTATTGTGCACACAGGACTACAGACGCTTATCAACAGGCCCGTCGTTAACAAAAATCTGACCGTTAGCTTGGAATGTACTGGGGTTTAAAGGAGAATTGTGCGCAGGGATGAGGTGACCCAGGTTGTGGTCAGACCTTCCCAGGGGGTAGGAGGGGGATGATTTGTATTCCTTTATAGTGATTCCATAGAATAAGTCCAATGTCTTATAGTCTCTATCGTGGCATGTGTACTATTTTGAATGACTTAAGTCCCAAATATTCTGCACTGTGTGTGTGTGTGTGTGTGTGTATCTGTCTGTCTGTCTGTCTGTGTGTGTGTGTATCTATCTGTGTCTGTCTGTCTGTCTGTCTGTCTGTCTGTCTGTCTGTGTGTGTGTGTGTGTGTGTGTGTTTGTATGTATGTGCGCTTGTGTGCGTGCGTGCTTGTTTCCTCAGGTCTCGGTTATGCCAGCCAGATCATGATTCTGCATGGTTGCGTATACTACATCGTCATCTTGGCCTGGGCTTTCTTCTACCTGTGCTCCAGCTTTCAGAGCGTGCTGCCTTGGTCCCACTGCAACAACACCTGGAACACAGGTAAGCCTCCCTCCTGCAACACACCTGGCAGCCATCAGGTGAACAATCCGCCGGCATTAACAGGCAGGCAGGTGTAACCAGGTGCTACTGTAAGGGCGGCCCCTGGAGAGATTTATGGGAAACATGCCAAACAGCTCTTGAACCAATACTGCCTTCAGGTAGTTGATATTTGCCCTTCCATTCTCCTGAAGCACAGTATTGTTTGCCTAACATTGTTGTAAAAAAGTATATTAGATTACAATTACAGATTGCACCTTTATTGAACACACCAATTATATGTTACACATATTGGGTGTATGACTTAGTGTAGTGCCATTGTGTAGTTATACTGTAAGTTTTGCTTGTGAGAAAGTGATGATTCATGTTATGTCACATGACTGATAATGCAGTGATTTAGATGATTGAATGTTTTTTTTATGTAACAGCGGCATGTGTGGAATTTGATAGACAGAACATCACAGGCAATGGGAGTTTGGTGGAAAACGCCACATCTCCAGTCATGGAGTTTTGGGAGTAAGTGTGTATCTCTCTCTCTCTCTCTCTCTCTCTCTCTCTCTCTCTCTCTCTCTCTCTCTCTCACTCTCTTTCTCTCTCTGTCTATCTCTTTCTTTCTCTTTGTCTCTCTTTCTCTCTGTCTATCTTTCTTTCTCTCTCTATCTCTTTCTCTCTCTCTCTCTCTCTCTCTCTCTCTCTCATGCGCTCTCTTTCTCTCTCTGTCTATCTCTTTCTTTCTCTTTGTCTCTCTTTCTCTCTGTCTATCTTTCTTTCTCTCTCTATCTCTTTCTCTCTGTCTCTCTCTCTCTCTCTCTCTCTCTGTATATGTCTGTGTGTGTGGCTGTGACTGTGGGTTTTCAAGCTGTTCAAGGAGTGAGAAATTGAGAGTGAAAGATTGTGCTTGTATGTGAAATGTGCATGAGATCAGGATTTGCTCTGATTGTGTGCGTGTGTGTGTGCGTGTGTGTGCGTGCGTGTGTGAATGTGCGCGCATGTGTGCGTGTCTGTCTGTGTGTGCGTGTGCGTGTGCGTGTGTGTGTGTGTGTAGGGAAGAGGTGCTGAAGCTCTCCCCCGGCCCTGATCAGCTGGGTTCAGTTAACTGGCGTCTGGCTCTCTGTCTGCTGATAGTCTGGGTTGTCTGCTACTTCTGTGTGTGGAAAGGTGTCAAATCCACAGGCAAGGTGAGTACACACACACACACACACACACCATCTTCCATAAGTACTGTATAAATACCCCTACTTGCTTGAGTACACACACACACACACACACACACACACACAATGCTCACAAACCTGAAACTCAGTCTAACATGCGGAACATTATCAGACTCTCTTACACTAAGCCTCCATGCTGACTAAATGCTTGACTAATCATGTTAGATCAATTAGAGACAGAAATAGCCTCCAAAGCAGTTCAAACATGTGCCAAACAGAGGCCTTTTCATAGTCTCATGGGGCAGCAGCCTTATTCAGCCCTGTCACCTCATATTCGTCATCTCAAGTGTTTTGTGTGGGTGTGCGTGTGTGTGTGTGTGTGTGTGTGTTTGGGTGCCTTCAGGTGGTGTATCTGACTGCTACGTTCCCGTATGTGATGCTGTTTATCCTGCTGGCCCGTGGGGTCACTCTCCCTGGGGCCTCGACCGGAATCATCTACTACCTCAAACCCAATCACACGCGGCTTGCTGACCCCCAGGTAACCTTGAGCTTATTTCATACTCTCTCTCTCACACACACACACATATACATACACACACACACACACAAGCACACACATGGGGCAGCCATGGCCTACTGGTTAGCGCTTCGGACTTGTAACCGGAGGGTTGCCGGTTCGAACCCCGACCAGTAGGAACGGCTGAAGTGCCCTTGAGCAAGGCACCTAACCCCTCACTGCTCCCAGAGCGGCGCTGTTGTTGCAGGCAGCTCACTGCGCCGGGATTAGTGTGTGCTTTACCTCACTGTGTGTTCACTGTGTGCTGTGTGTGTTTCACTAATTCACGGAATGGGATAAATGCAGAGACCAAATTTCCCTCACGGGATCAAAAGAGTATATATACTTATACACACACACACACACACACACACATATGCCAGTGTTGGCTTTTTCCTCCTTGTGGTCATTGTGAGATTAAGATGAATTGCCAGTAAATTATTTCGTGCAACTTTTTTTCATCATGAGGGGCAATAAAGGTGATATATATATGTATTGTACACAAACACACACACACACACACACACACACACACACACAAAGACATATACATATCTGACAGAATTCTATTAAATATCCTAGCTCCCAAAGTAGCTCTGTGCACTACAACCCAGATTTACCGTGTGCGTGTGTAATATGGATCTGTGTATATGTGATGTGAATAGTGAGTGTGTTTATGGCTGTGTTATATGAGTCAGTGTTTGTATGGTGTGTGTGTGTGTGTGTGTGTGTGTGTGTGTGTGTGTGTGTGTGTGTGTGTGTGTGTGTGTGTGTGTGTGTGTGTGTGTGTGTGTGTGTAACATATGCCTGTGTACGGGTGCGTGTAGGTCTGGATGGATGCTGGAACTCAGATATTCTTTTCCTATGGCATCTGCCTGGGCAGCCTCACTGCGCTGGGTAGTTACAACAGATACAACAATGACTGCTACAAGTAAGAGTTGTCTTCCACACAGTGGTCTACTGTTCATCTCTCTCTCTCTCTCTCTCTCTCTCTCTCTCTCTCTCTCTCTCTCTCTGTCATGTACTCACACTAAGTATGCTGAAAGCTCTGACCGCATGCTTAAAGGAAAGAGCACACACTTAACAATAAAGATTGTTACAACAGTTTCATTCTAAAAAAAACAAACCATTCCTTAAACAACAAAGTGTGTCTGAACTATGCATTGGATCTCATTTGGAACTGAATGCTTTGCAGCCTTTGCGAACATCTCTCTAGAGACTTTTAAACTCTTTCCAGCCCACAAAAAGCTCTTTTTGACCCACCATGCACCACGTGGCCTCATTCCTGCTGTATAAATTATGCCGCTAAACGAAGGCAAATTAATTAGTCCGGGAGGCACAGCTGGCATCCAAGTTAATGGCTTTTGGTATTAATCGTGAGCATTTTTGCTTGATACAAACGTTTGGCTTTGACAGGACTCCATAGTTCGCCTCAGCCGGCAAATCCATGGAATGGCTCCAGACATTACTGTGCCTGCCCTGCACACACACACACACACACACACACACACACACACACACACACACACACACACACACACACACACACACACACACACACACTACTGCTTACATTTCTGGGATAATTTTGTAGCTTGAAGAAACTGCGTCAGTTTTTGGACCAAAGAATGTCAGGAATGGGAGCAGAGCCCAAACGCACCACATGTGCCACCTGTGAACAGGCTAATGCAGAAAAGCTCTCTCCCCAAAGGCGGGTTAGAGACCCCCCCCCCCACCCTCAACCCCTACTTGTCCAGAGTGACCTTTATAGGTCACCTTTATAGATTGGGACAGGGATCGAGAGTGAACCTTGTTTCCCTTGACTACATTTGTCTCTGAGTAAAAAGTGGCATTTATTTTGTTTAACTTTTTAACAATTTGGGGGCAGCCGTGGCCTACTGGATAGCGCTTCGGACTTGTAACCGGAGGGTTGCCAGTTCGAACCCCGACCAGTAGGCACGGCTGAAGTGCCCTTGAGCAAGACACCTAACCCCTCACTGTCTCCCCGAGCGCCGCTGTTGTAGCAGGCAGCTCACTGCACCGGGATTAGTGTGTGTGCTTCACCTCACTGTGTTTTCACTGTGTGCTGAGTGTGTTTCACTAATTCACGGATTGGGATATGTGCAGAGACCAAATTTCCCTCACGGGATCAAAAGAGTATATATACTTACTTACTATATATACTATACAGTTTGTTACATGTCACATTCCAAACTCCAGTGTTATTATCTAACATATTATTTTAAAGGACTAGAAAGGTTGCAGCATAGTTCCAGCATAAGTCTTGGTGTTATCAAGCTTATCTGCTGTCATAACTGCTGTTGATTCATGCTTGCCCATGCCTGTTTGTCCTGTGATTGATCATGGTTCCCTAATTGTGTCGTCACACTCACCTACGTTGTTCAGTCGTGGATTCTGGTTGGCTGATGAGTGTCGGTTGATTCTGATTGGTTTTGGCAGAGATTGCTTCCTGTTGTGTCTGCTGAACAGTGCCACCAGCTTCCTGGCTGGCTTCGCCATCTTCTCCGTGCTGGGGTTCATGGCAGAGGAGCAGGGCGTCCGCATGGATCAGGTGGCCCAGTCAGGTAGGAATGAGAATGGATATTTGAAGAAAGAGGATGGAAGGATGGATGGATGGATGGATGGATGAACGAACAAATGGATGGATAGATAGATTGAGGTCTGCAGATGGATGCATTTGTATTGGAGGAGGAGGCGTGTGGTGTGGTGGCATTTCATACGATTACACAGGCATACACTGTGTTTGGAACATCAATTCTTTCCTGATGGTAATTGGTAAAGTGACCCACTAATGAGAAATGCAGAACATTAAACCACATATTGGAATATTGGACATAATGCAAAACATTAAACCACATATTGGGATATTGGACATAATGCAGAATATTAAACCACATAATGTTCTATTCCACTTTCTCTCAATCCCCACATAGTGAAAGTTAATAACTATAGACATCTTATGAGCAGTCTAGTATTTAGCATGAGGTGAAGTTGGTAAGTTTTGTGCACTGATTGTGTGTGTGTGTGTGTGTGTGTGTGTGCATTAGGACCGGGACTGGCATTTATAGCATTTCCGCGGGCCGTTGCTATGATGCCAGTACCTCAGCTGTGGGCTGTCTGCTTCTTCCTGATGATCATCATGCTGGGACTAGACACACAGGTACTCACAAAGCACACACACACATAAATACACAGTGATGGGCAAGCTACTTGATATGTATAGTGAGCTAAGCTACCAGCTACTCTACAATAAATTCAGCTTCACTACACAGAAGCTACCACCCATAGAAATGTAGCAAGCTAACTTACTAACTGTCAAAAGTAACTTGATAGGCTACATTAGTAGCTACTTTCAGTTAATCAAACTACATGCCAAGTCAATGTAATTTTAGTGACCAACACAACTGTCATTTTTCAAAATGGGGGGGAATTCCCCCCTTAGGTTATTCATGTAGGGGGGATTTACACAATTTGGTGGGGGAGGGGGTGGGGTCAATTCTGATACCAAGTCAAGAATTGCGATTTCGATACTTCTTCGATACTTTTTTAAAAAAGTGTTTGATTTTGGTGCCCCCCACCACCCTGACGCCATCAGTAATATATAGTGTAGTGGGATCATTCACAACAGTGGACATCCTAGATTCTGCTTGACTCTCTCCACACACACACAAACACACACTGAAAATGATGGCTTATGTGATATGTTTCTATTTGATATATTTTTAAATTCATATAGAGTGTATTTAGTTAATGTATTTTTTAATGTATAGCATTTTACTAGTAATTACTAGTAGCTAAACATATTTAGTAATATGAATGCTTCATTTTGACATTTAACCTATAACACTTTATTTAACCTATAACATCTTTAATGTGGTGTGTAGGTCTAATTGAGTGCACATTGGTGATGAGTAGGTGTAATTGAGTGCCTGTCACTTTAAGAAAATACGTGAGAGTAATTAGCCTCCCTTCAGCCTGACGGTTTTAGGCTAGTCGCTAGTGAATAAAAGTTGTGCATAGTGCATAAGGATATGTGGATGCAAATCATGATGTTTTCTATGTCATTAGATACAATAAATGTTAAAAAAACGAACAAGTCGAAGACAGTCTTTCTGGGATCAAGTGTTTGACATGACCTGAGCTAGCAGGATAGTTACCAAGGAGCTCTTTCCAGATGTAAAAGTTTGCCATGGTTGTTTTGCGTAAGCAAAGTGGTTCTCTCTCTCTCTCTCTCTCTCTCTCTCTCTCTCTCTCTCTCTCTCTCTCTCTCTCTCTCTCTCTCTCTCTCTCTCTCTCTCTCTCTCTCTCTCTGTGTGTGTCTGCGTCTGCATGAGGCTATGTTCAATTCAACTCGGTAGTTGATCCGTCCGGTCAATAGCACCGCATTCACGCCACTTCATGATTATATTAACGTCATCAGAGGCTGTAAAAGTGTATGCGGGAATTTCTCGCATTATGATGGCTAGAGTTGCGGGACTTGAACAAATTATGCGCAATACCCGCAATCCCGCAGTGAAATTTAAGCCCTGTAAAGGCTAAAATATGATTTATTAATTGAACAATAGCCCAAATACACAAAAAATAAATACAAATCAGAGCACATATAGCTCTAGTTACGCAAGAATGCCTTTTGAAATTGGAAATAAAATAAATAAAGTAAGAAAATGTTTTTGCTTGTCTCGACTAAAGTGACGTAGGCCTGCTTTTGAAGGTATGGCCACGGTGTAACATGTTCATGCTTATCAACGGATCTTGGGCTCTCTGCCATTCTGTCTTTTCCCTCCAGTGTCTGTGTGTGTGTGTGTGTGTCGATTACTGTCTATGGTGTGTCGTCACCGTGAACATTAGTCTGTAGGCCTACGCATGCGCTTGTACCCAGCGTGTTGTCGTCGACACAGAAACATACTGTTTTCCTAATTTATGTGTTTGATGGCTGTAGGGAAACTCTGTTATGCATGAAATGTCCAGGAGAAATTAGCTTTCGAGGACGCTACTGTGCTACTTGTTCAATAAAGGAGCTTAGCTACTGAAAAGTTACTTGGTTTTGTAAATAGCGACGTTACTGCCAAGCTACTGACAAATGTAGTTAAGCTAGTACTGCCCATCACTGTAAATATATAACCTATATACCATACATACATTCACTACACAAACCCACAAAACACACACACACACACATACATACATACATAACCTAAACCTACATACATACACATACACACTAACACACACAGATATGCACATCATACAAAACACACTCAAACATACCTCATTGGCCACACACCCACTAGCCTGCCTGTTTCTAGCTCACTTTTTGTTGTTGTAAACCTAAAATGCACGGATAGTGGTACAAATTGAAATTGCTTAGCTCTTCCCCATCACCTGATTTTGGCTGCGCTCACTCTCACTCTCTCACTCAATATTAAAACAAAGCCTTGCTTTTGTGTGCTGGCCATTTTATCAGTTAATTGCTAGCAATGCAGGCTTTGCCATTGTGTCCAATTGATGTTTTTGCCTGCGTTTTAATAGTCTGCATTTTGTTTTGTGTGTGTTAGTTTGTGAGTCTGGAGGCGCTGATGACGTCGGTGTCAGACCTGTACCCCACGGTGGTGCGTCGGGGCCACCGCCGTGAGCTGTTGCTGCTCGTCATCTGCGTGATCTGCTTCCTGGTCGGCCTGATGATGGTCACGCCGGTAATGCAGCATCCCCTCTCTCCACTCTCCCACCTTTCTTGACCCCACTGACCCTCACACTCAAATCAGCCTCTCCTCTCCTCCTTCACTCTCTCTCTCTTCTCTCCTCCCCTCCTTCACTCTCTCTCTCTTCTCTCCTCCTGTCCTCTCCTCCATCACTCTCTCTCCTGTCCTCTCCTCCATCACTCTCTCCTGTCCTCTCCTCCATCACTCTCTCCTGTCCTCTTCTCCTCTACTCTCTCTCCTGTCCTCTCCTCCATCACTCTCTCCTGTCCTCTTCTCCTCTACTCTCTCTCCTGTCCATTCCTCCTTCACTCTCTCTCCTCTCCTCCTCCGCTCTCTCCTGTCCTCTCCTCCATCACTCTCTCTCCTGTCCTCTCCTCCATCACTCTCTCTCCTGTCCTCTTCTCCTCCACTCTCTTCCTCCTCTGTTCTTCCACTCTCTCTCCTGTCCTCTCCTCCATCACTCTCTCTCCTGTCCTCTTCTCCTCCACTCTCTTCCTCCTCTGTTCTTCCACTCTCTCTCCTGTCCTCTCCTCCATCACTCTCTCTCCTGTCCTCTCCTCCATCACTCTCTCTCCTGTCCTCTTCTCCTCCACTCTCTTCCTCCTCTGTTCTTCCACTCTCTCTCCTGTCCTCTTCTCCTCCTCTCTTCCTCCTCTGTTCTTCCACTCTCTCTCCTGTCCTCTCCTCCATCACTCTCTCTCCTGTCCTCTTCTCCTCCACTCTCTTCCTCCTCTGTTCCTCCACTCTCTCCTGTCCTCTTCTCCTCCTCTCTTCCTCCTCTGTTCCTCCACTCTCTCCTGTCCATTCCTCCTTCACTCTCCCCTGTCTTCTCCTCCTTCACTCTCTCTCCTCTCCTCTCTTCTTTCACTCTCCTCTACTCTCCTCCTTCACGGTCACTCCTGTCCTCTCTTTCACTCTCTCTCTCCTCTCCTCCTCCGCTCTCTCCTGTCCTCTTCTCCTCTACTCTCTCTCCTGTCCTCTCCTCCATCACTCTCTCTCCTGTCCTCTTCTCCTCCACTCTCTTCCTCCTCTGTTCTTCCACTCTCTCTCCTGTCCTCTTCTCCTCCACTCTCTTCCTCCTCTGTTCCTCCACTCTCTCTCCTGTCCTCTTCTCCTCCAACTCTCACTCCTCTCCTTTTTCCTTCATGTTTCTTTGTCTCCTGCCACTTCCCCAGGCTGTCCCAATGTCACAGTTCAAAGGGCATGAGGGTTTAAGTACACACTTACCGAGCCCACATCAGTGCGGACTTCACCAAAGGAAATTACCCACAGTTTAAAGTGTTGTGACGTTTACCACAGAGACCATAGGGAAATCCAAAAAAAATAACAAAGGTAAACAACTGCACGACACATGGCCAGCTTGTAAAACAAGAGTTTGAAAAAATGTGGAATCAGGTGGCCATCTCCTGTGCCTTGGCCGTGTGAAAAGCAACAAACTTAAAATGAAAATTCCCAAACCGGAAAGTGTCAGCAACATCTTTGTTATGAAACGTCACCAAGGAAACCTCATGAAGTGCTATCACAAACCCATTTATACCTATCTGAGCCCATTTGGCCTCACACACTCACTCACTTAGCACCTGAGATCAATTAACAGTAGGTGGTGAAGAGGCAGACAGACTATGCAGAGAAGTTTAATTCTCCTCTTCCCTTAAGTGAAGCATTGAACAGTTCAATGGCCCTGGGGATGAATGACTTCCTCAGTTGGAGACTTCGCTCACTGCCTTGCACAACAGACAGACTCTGTGGGATCACCCCTGGGGATCAATAAAGTATCTATCTACCTATCTCTATCTATCTATCTATCTATCTATCTATCTATTAAGTCTGTAAGTCTTTAGTCCTTAGTGCTCAGGGCTCACGTTGGCATTGAGTCTGTTTCTTGTCTTTCCCTATCTTCCTTCTCTCTGCATCTCTGAGACACTACCCATTGCCTGCCTCTCTCTCTCTCTCTCCCTCTTTCTCTCCCTCCCTCTTTCTATCACACACACATAGTCAGTCACAAGACACACAGGCTTATAACTTATACAACAAATCTTTCTCTCTCTGGGTCTCTCTTTCTCTCTCTCTCTTTCTCTTTCACTCTCTCTTTCTCTCCACCCTTTGTGTGTTGACATCACCCGTCCTTTGCCTCTGAAGCTGATGTTGGCCCCAGTGCAGCAGATATGTAGTAAATGAGCGATCATAGCTCATAGATCATAGCAGCAGATAGATATATGAACTCCAGTGTGAGTCGTCCAGGCCTATGCTGCTGAGTCAGCCGTTCTTTGAGTAATATATAAACATGAAGAACAGGAGGAGTTAGTTATGATCAAAGGTATCTTAGCGTGTGTTATCAGCTGCCATCTGGTCCCACTGACCCTCTTTCCATTTCTCTCTCATCTAGTTTTCCCATTACACTGCTTTAATGTTTTTTTATACTGGAGTTTCTTCTCCATGTCTTTAATTTAATCAAATAACTCTTTCTCTCGCTTTAACCCCCCCTTTCTCTCTCCCCCTCTTGCTCTCTCTCTCCCTTTATCTCTCTTTTTCTATTTCTCTCTCTTTCTTTCTCTCTCCCTGTCTCTTCCTCTCTCCATCTTACTCTCTCTCCCTTTATATTTCTCTCTCTCTCTCTTTAGGGAGGTCTGTATGTTTTCCAGATCTACGATCACTTCTCCTGCAGTGGAGCCAGCCTGCTGTTACTGTCCATCTTCCAGTCTGTGGCTGTGGGATGGGTCTACGGTAGGGGCCCCCACCTCCCAGTTCTTCACTGTAGAACCACACATGCTGCAGTCACATCAACGTTGCACTTACAATCTAACCAAACACACCCATCACTCAATCACAGAACATACAGTATGACATCTAAGCTGTTTGTTCTTACAGTCTGTATTTGTTCACAATTAATTTGTTCATAATACATTGCTTTTCTATGATGCTTACAGTAGGCTTGCAGCACAGGCAACATAATGAAAATATTTACAGTATATTGAATCATGGCACGTTTTGATGATAAGGAATGTGACATCAATTCTGCTGTTGCTCCTCCCATGGGACATTTTCAATACCTCAGCCACCGACAGCTATAAAGCTGCACTTAAATAAAAAACACGGTCTTAATAAAACCAAACAAAAAGACCACTGATCGGTCCTATCCATCACCGACCATGCAACACTGTCAAGTTGTCCTCACAAGCTCAACACCTCAGAGTGAAAAGTAATATACAATATTTTTAGCGACAGGAACTCTAGTTTAGCAAGAAGTTACAGTTTGGAACATAGGATGAGAAAATACATTTTTGCATAGTGATTTCAGTAGTCACAAAGGGGAACTAATGCAGAGAGCACTTCATTAGAGTTTCACAAGTGGCAGCACACACAACACACACACACACACACACACACAGTTACATGCGCACAAACCCAGACAAACACACTCAAATGCACTCACTCTGTCTTTCCTGTCCTCTGAAACTCTGTTAACTGACTCAAACTCAGAGCTTCAACTCACAAAACAAACTGACCTGACCTGACCTCACAAGGTGCCCTTTTTTCAATGCTGGCAAATCCCACTGCACCATGCCCACGCAACCCTCTCCTTACCACACCATATCGCACGGTAAGCTCTTAACACTGAACTACACAACCCTAACTCTACCACACACACACACACACAAACAAACACACACACATGCTGATAGAGACAGACCGACAGACCTGACAAGCACACTGTCAGTTATGGTGGATAAGCACGAGAAGGGCTGAGAAGCTCACCGCGCCTCTTGGAGTCTTACCTGACTGCTCACGGTTTCCTCTCGGCTCCCCGGAGTCTGTCGCTGCACTTTCTTGCTCTCTCATCACTCTGCAGGTGTTTGTTTCTGGAGAGCGGAGCTTAGGGTTGTGGGGGCTTCATCTGGGGATCTTCTGAGGAAACACTTCAGACAGGAACGTAAGCCTCTTAGACAGACGGCAGGCAGACCAACACACCGCTGGGGAGACGGTGTGTCTGTGTTTGTGTGTGTGTGTGTGTTTGTCTGTATATCTTTGTGTGTGTGTGTATTTGTCCTGGGCATTCATTTTGACAACAGCAATGCTGTGCAGATTCCAGCCGACACACACAGATTCCAACACTCACACACAAACACACACACCCCCTCGTATATCTCAGTTCAGCTGAGGACACCAGCCAGAAATAATTTGCTGGCTGAGCTCGAGATGATGTTTCGGTCAAACCCACTGATACAGCGTTACGTAACTCTCGTCCCATCCCATTCTCCGTGTACGCCCAGTGTTCCTCCCCGGAGTCTGTCTTTCACTCGCCGAGTCCCACAAGCCCCAGCTGTTTCCAAGGCCCCACGGCAAGGCGGGCGCTGCGCTTCATTCAGGAGGACTAGCCAAGACGGCTAATCTCGTTTAGCCGCTCTTTATTGTTTTGGTACCATGGGGCTAGCTGTCTGTCTGTCTGGCCGAGGAGGAGATAACCGTTTGCACACTTTCACTTTACAATGGCAGCTGCTGATGTTGTTTTTATAAAAAATATTATTTTGTGGAAGCAAAACTCAAAAACGTTCCTTTTTTATTTTTCCTTTATTTTGTCGTTCTTGCAGGAATTCAAAAGTCATTGCTTTATAAGTATATCACACTGCTTTTACAAAGCCCAGTACACATTTGTCAGATCTATAAACAACAGGAAACCCTCTAAAGACTCCTCTCCCTCTCTTTCTTTCTCTTTCTCTTTCTTTGTTGCAGGCCCAGATCGCTTCTCCGAGAACATCAAGAGCATGATCGGTTACTCGCCCTCCCCCGCCTTCCGGCTGTGCTGGAAGTACCTCACCCCCACCGTCTGCATTGTGAGTGACCCCATGACCTCTCCACTTTGACCTTTGCACCTGTTGCAGTAGCTCATGTAGGGAAAAAGGCAAAGTCTGCATCACACACACACATAATACCCAAAGGACTGTCTCATAGATCAAAGGCCTGTCTGAACGCTAACAAAACACACACCAACACTATGCTAAGGGAAGCATCCATCCACACTTGCCACACAAGATTATGGAACTTAGAGACTCCCAATCTCTCTCTTGCAGTAAATCGCTTAATTTATACATTTCGGTCCTTACTGTAGACCTTCCTCAGCCACATAACCAAACCATATCAACCTTTGCCTCTTACAGTATGAAAGACTGCTTCTTAGATGGATAGGCCTTTGTCAGACGCACAAGTGTCTGTTTTTCTTGCACACCATTAACATTGCCATGCCCATGTTGTCATTTTAATAAGTACTTGGGTCAAATAGATCTGGAGCTTGTATGATATTTTATATATCGTTTGTCTAATGTTGTGTATGTGCGTGCGTGTGTGCGTGTGTGTGCGTGTATGCGTGCATGCGTTTGTGTGCGTGTATTATTTGTCTAATATTTTGTGTGTGCGTGCGTGCGTGTATGCGTGCATGCGTTTGTGTGCGTGTATTGTTTGTCTAATATTTTGTGTGTGCGTGTGTGTGGCTCAGGGAACATTTATGTTCTCTCTGGTGTGCTGGGCCCCGCTGGATCTGGGCAAAGTCGTGGTGGCCCCTACGTGGGCCTCGGGACTGGGCTGGCTCCTAACGCTGTCCTCAGTGTCTATGCTGCCACTCTGGGCACTCTATGCTCTTATCAACACACCAGGCAGCTTAAAACAGGTCAGTTAGTCTCTCTCTCTCTCTCTCTCTCTCTCTCTCTCTCTCTCTCTCTCTCTCTCTCTCTTTTCTTTCTCTTTCACTCTAGTCCTTGAAAGTCCCTGCCCCCCCCCCCTACATACACAGCACATTATTTCATCAGGAAGCTTCTCCAACACACATCCCCAACATACTTACAGCACACTGCCCCCAATACACAGCACATTGTCTCATGAGGAAGCTTCTCCAACACACATATTGCACACTGCCCTGTCCCCACATACACAGCACACTATCCCATCTCCCTGTCATCCCCCAACACACACACCAAGACCCCTGGCAGTTGGGTTAGCCCCTTGAGCCGTGGATCTGCCCAAGGTTTCTTCCTTGGTAAGGGAGTTTTTCCTTGCCCCTGTTGCTCTTGGGTGCTCCTTGTTGGTGCCCCCACCCAATCCCAATCCTCCCCCACCTTTTTTTATGCAGCCCTTGCCACTTAATCTACTAAACCCCCTCTTCTACTGCACTTTTTACCCCCATTAATGCACAAATAGGCTGACACCAGACATAATTTCACTGCATTTCTTACTTCCAGTAACTATATGCATGTGACAATAAACTTCCTTGTATCCTTGTCTCTCTCTTTCACTCTAGTCCTTCTCTCTCTTTCTCTTTCTCTTTCACTCTAGTCATTGTCTCTCTCTCTCTCCCTCTCTCAAATTCAAAAGGTGCTTTATTGGCATGACAAATAGTTGGACATGTGTTATTACCAAAGCAGTTGTTACATAAATGTTATGGGACAAATGTATGCATAAGCAAACGGATATAAACAATTACATAGGTATATACAAGGGGTCTCACTCTGTCTCTCATTCTCACAGATCACTCTGTCTCACCAGTTGTTACAATATCATGTCATCATTTCGTACGTGTGTTTGTGTATGCCTGTGTAGTGCGACCATGGTGAAATATTGGATGGTAGAATTTGGAGCAGTTACAGCATGAATGGCATTTAACATTTCTAAACCAAGCTCAATTTGTGCTTGAAAGCCATGTTGTGAAAGTGGAATGGCAGAGATATGTAGAGGTCAAGCTTAGATCTGAGAGAAAAGACTGGTAAACGTAGCCTTGCCAGCACTGACATTGGACATGCTTGGTTGACGGCTATTTCAAAGAGGTGTCTCCAGACAACTTTCACCATGTAATTCCCTTCTGACCCTGCAAGACTTATGCCCCCGTGTTTGTGTGTGTGTGTCTGAGTGCTAATTTTATGCCTGTGTGTGTGTGTGTGTGTGTGTCTGAGTGCTAATTTGAACGTTTTGTGTGTGTTCATCTTTTGTTTCGTGCAGCGCCTGTGCCTTCTGTGTCAGCCGGCTGCCGACTCCCCCCTGGCCCACAAGCAGCTCGGCTGCGACCTGACTCTGGACCCCAGTACATACCCGACGTCCGAGAAGCTTCTCATGGGCGGCGTCATCTAGAGTAGCCCTCTCGGCTGGAAACTGGACTGTGTGTGTGTGTATGTATGTGCGTGTGTGTGTTTGTGTGTGTGACTGTCATTGGTGCTAAAGGGTGTCACCAAAAAAGTTTATGGTAGTTACCTGAGAGTGAGCGGAGTGTGTGTGTGTGTGCGTGCTGTTGATAGGATATAGTTACTCTAATAGCGAAAAAAAAAATTAGTAAACAAGTAGTTTATTTTGTGAGCACAAATGCGTAATTTAGTTGCATTACATATATTCCTGAAACAAACAACCCCAAAAAAAACTGAAAAACAAAACAAATATTCTGAAATCATGGTGAAAAGGTACTAATTATGTTGGAGATATCCAGTTTACTGAAACGACTCCACTCCAGAAATCTTACAGTCTCACCACTAGCTTGAGATTTCCCCACCAAAAAAGAAACACTTTTTGCGTTTTTGTGTTCCATTGTAACTGTTGAGGGGAGGGTTTTTTCATTGCACAATAAAAAATGTCATTATACTCTTTAAATCCAGCTTTAAGATGTCTTGAATATATAAGAACAGTGTGTGTGTGTGTGTGTGTGTGTGTGTGTGTGTGTGTGTGGGCATGTGCCGATGAGTGAAATCACAAAGACAGATTCGGTCACCTAGCCAAAGACAAAATGCTGCGAGAGATTGGTTTAAAAACGATATTTTATTTCATGTATTGCTCCAATATCTGCCATATGTTTGACAGCAGTATCTGTAGGGAGGAGAAACAAGGCATAGACTGTGAGGAGGCGGCAGGGGGCGGTTAAATAAATGGATCTGCACAGAGAATGAGGCAGGGGAAGCCTGAGCAACCCTCTGGTTATGTAAATGCCACCAGTATCAATTGGTGCCATTGGATACTGTTTTTGTGTGTGTGTGTGTGTGTGTGTGCGCATGCATGACTTGCGCTGCCTGCGTATGAAAATGAGTTGTTTGTGTGCACGTGTCTGTACACGCATGTCCATATGCACGTTTACTCTGATGTGAGTCTATTCCTATGTGTGTGTGTGTGTGTTTGAGTGCGCATGTGTGTCCTATATTTGGAATTTGTGACGTGCTGGTGTAAGCGTGTTTTGTATCTGCACATTGAGATGAGAGGCTGGCGGCGGGGGGGGCACACCATTCTCTGGCATGAGGAGCCATTTCAGATGATCAGGATTATACGTGATCCTCTAAAACGTGTGTGTATGTGTCTGAAAACTACTATGAAAGCACACGTTGGACAAAGTGTGCCAAAACATGCCTGTACTCTGTGTGTGTGTGTGTGTGTGTGTGTGTGTAAGCATGCTGTATATCAGTTTGCTCCTTTTTGCATTCCTCCCCTCTTTTTCTCTGCATTCTCTCCTTTTCTCTGAATTCTCTTTCCCACATGCATTGCATAGCCTCCTCCTGAACTGTTGTTTTGGTTTAGAGGAATCTTACACCTTCCTGTTTGACTATTGACAACCTTGTAGTGCATGTAAGGCATTTTAAGCTCAAATGTCCTGTGCCGCCTCTGTTTTTTTCTTTTCCATCTTACACACACACACAAGCCACAGAACCCAGTTCAGAGTGTGTTAAATCACATGACAGAATGAACACACACTGTGGGAACCTATTCAGTCTCCACTGTTACTCTCCTCTTTTCTCACACACACACACACAGACGAGGCCTCAACAAATATCAAGAGGAGGTCAGTCCCACCTGCCTCCCAGCAAACATATGACAACCGGGTGGGAAAGTGTGTGTGTGTGTGTGTGTGTGTGTGTTTAAGTGAGCTGGAGAGAGGTTGCATAAGGAGGATGTTTTTACACTGGCTGACAGCGCAACAAGAGACCTCGGCTGACGTCCGTCTTTCAGATGGGAACCCCAGTGCGTGTATGTGTGAGAGTGTGTGTGCGTGTGATATGTGCAAGAATTACTGTGCCAGTGAGCTTGCGTGTGTGCATGAGCGAGAGAATGGGTGTTGTGTGTGTCTATGCTGGTGTGTGTGCGTGTTTGTTTGCTTTTGTGTGTGTGATAGAGAAAGAGAGAAATGGAAGGGAGGGTGTGTAAATGCTTGGTTGCCAGTTTAGCCTCAGCTGGGATAGGATAACACACCCCTGCACCATGAAGCCTCTGGGCCTCTGCTCAAAGATCCGCTCCCCTCAATTTCAACATCTAGAACATTCTCTCTGTTCCCTCAAAACAATATTTTTTTTTTTTTTTCCTTTATTTTCTCCATTAATCCATTAAGTTCGAATTTCACAATCAAACTTATTGTGAACAGGATACTTGTCAAGCCAATGTGATATGAACACTTTTATCTCTAGCATTCTTGTCTTGGATGCTGGTTTTCTGCAAGGGTCTGGCAAATGATGCGAAAGGCAGTAAAAGCAGAAGACCACTCGTAGAGACATGGTGTCCAGTTTAGGGTCATCTGCCTAAGTGGTCAAACTGCATGCTGTTCGGTAATTGATACAGACAGCTGCCATTGGGCCTCTCATCTCTTTCATGTACAAACCGGAGCCACTCGAAACAGATCCCACTGTTACTGTCCTGCCACTCAGCAACTGGAGGAGGGTGCTGATGCACTCTCGGAGAGGAGCAACTGGTTCTTTGGGTAGATGCTAGCGTCTTGAAACAAGTAAGGTTAACAAGTCTCAGACCCTGCTACCTTCTTTTTTGTTTTCCTTTGCAGCCATCTGTTGGGCCTGTAATTGTCGAAACTGACCAAGAAAGCTGGTTATCTATATATGTATATATACTGTATGTATTATATGTATGTCTGAATGTCTATCCATCCATCCATCTTATTACGTGGAGACAAACCAAAGAATATTTCTGGATTGCATGTAGTTTCCCCAGGTAACCTCATTAGTTACAAAACTCACCTGTGCAAATTAGTTATCAGCTGAATTAGAACCCCCGACTGGACACTATTACTAACACTATGCTGAAAGAAAAAACAATTCCGTAATTTCCCAGCTATTAGCCACGGTTTATACATTGATTTTGCAGAATTTCTTCAGCTTTGAGGTTAATACACGGGGGCAGTTAATATGGGATTAATATGGTTTTGTTTTTTTAATTTGCATAAAACACTGTCCTGCCGTTTATACACAATGTGGCTAATACACAGGAAATTACTGTACAACAGAATATATATTTTGTTTGCAAGGCAGCACAATAGTGTCAGGAAGATACACACCTGAACTTGAAAGGCTTGAAATCATCATTATCATGTATGGTGGTCATTGATAGGAGGGAGGATTTTTATCCTTGTACTCCATCAAGCATCCGATGACAACTTGAGAAAAAGGACTTCCTGTTTGTGTGTGGCTTGAATACCACACACTCACACAAGTTCCCAGTTGGTAACTTTACCTGCGTCTTTGTCTCTTAAAGGGAGAGTAACGTCTAATAAGGCATGTTGTGCAGACAATCTGCAGAGGTCTGTCTGTGATCATACTGAAGAATGGCATCATAGTGTCAAGGATGACATCCTACTTAAGAACGGCATCATAGTGTCAAGGATGACATCCTACTTTTGGCAGAGGACAAATAGGCTGTCTCACGTTCGGGGTGCTCCTGGAACGGGTGGATCCACTCTGATTCACGTGGGGTAGAAGGTGTGGGAGTGGACCTCCATTGTGTGACGGGAAAAAGCTGGCAAATGTCAGTGTGGGGCTGTTTGTGAGACATTGCTTCTACAATACACCCACATCCACACATAGGCAGTTGAGCATTACAAAGTGGCTGGCTATGCTGCTCTCTCTCTCTCTCTCTTTCTGTGTGTGTGTACGTGTGTGTGTGTGTATACACATCCTAGTGGAGCCCTTTGAGATTATATCTGAGTACCCCCCCCCCCACCCCACACACACACCTCTCTCTCTCACACACTCACACACACACACACACACACACACACACACACACACTTGTACATACAGACATGACACACACGTGCACTTTCTCTGTTTCTGCCCCAGAGCTGGAACAGATCAAGGGGGTGGTGAGTCCATACTGTGGTGTTTAACAAGGCCACAACAGAATTAGGATCCAGTGAATGAACTGAGTGGTTAACTGTGTTGCCTCTAGGCATTGCATGTGCTGATGTGTGTGTGTGTGTGTGTGAGAGAGAGAGAGAGAGATTGAGTATATTTGACGGGTAAACTAAGGTCGTTCTGACATCATGTATTAGTTTCACTTTCTGTCTTGTCTTCCCAGAGTAAACTTTGTTGTGTTTTGATCCAAAGGGAGAGTGTCTTAATTAAGTGACTCAGCTGTTGATAAACAAGCCTTAAGATGGGGGTGCATGAAGCATGAAGGGTGAATTGGGCTTTAATGCTCATCTAAGATTATCAACAAACACAACTAATGGGTACCACCACGGGCAACAAATGCCTGCCTCCCCAGCGAGCACACACACAAGCTCGCGTTTACGCGTATGCACCCACACGAAGTAAAATGTCCCGTCTCCGTCACTCCCACACTGAACGTTCTATTCCAGTGACGCCATGAATTATCCATTTCCTTACAGTGCTGGAATTCAAACGCCGTCTACAGCTCCAAAACTTGTGCCTTCAATTATTTAAAAGCGCTGGACTCACTGTTAGAGGAGGCCAGTTTGAAATAACAGAAAGAACTTGTCCAATAGGCGCTTCTACCGTCGGGCGAGGTAGCGAAGGACTGTTGTTGTTGACATTCTAGGATACATTACACTGCGTCTCTCTTGCTCCTCTCTCTCTCTCTCTCTCTCTCTCTCCCTCTCTTATATGTGTGTGCGTGTGTGTACGCCTGATGGTGGAGTGATGTCACAGCAGAGTGAAATGACCCACTCTAGCCTCAAACAGAAGAGACTAAAGAATGTAACCCCCACACACACACACACACACACACACACACCTCTCCAATTTACAATACCCGTTATTCTGCACTGAGTGGGGCTGTCGCCGGCGGGAGCCAGTCGCTTTATTAGATGCGCTGGGATTCCCAGGAGCGGATTCCCTCTAAGTGACGGCACGTTTCTATATTCTGGTGGCTGTAAGCTGACAAGAACAGTATTGCATGAGTGAGACAACGTAACCGACTGGGAAATACTTACATGGATTGGCTCCAGAGTGTGTGGATCATGGGCACACTACATATGATGCAGGTATAAAGTATTTACCACAAAACCGGAAAGACAAGAAGAAGAAAGCGTTACACAATGCAATCAGCCTGCAAAAACATTGCGTTCAGGCTTGTCATTGGTACTTCAGCTCGCCGAGTGTTTGCACCACGGCGCCGGCCAGGGACAGGGGATTTAAGAGGGTCGGTAGACCCAGCAGCCTCCAGCACTTGACTTCGCTTTGATTCTCTCCAGACACGAGACCGCAGAGTTGGGGGAACGAGACGACTCGCAAGCAGGCGAGAGAGAGAGAAAGAGAGAGAGGGTGGAGTAGAGAGTTAGCGACCGCAAAGGGGCAGGACTTTCCTCCCCCCTCTCTCCCTAGTGCTTTTAAGAGGAAACTTTGTGTTTTGTTCTTCAAGTTCAGCCTCGTCTTTGCAAACTCTGCTGCTCTGTCTGCACCTCTCTCTGGCTTTCTCTCAGCTTTGTCTTTCACTCTACCGATGCCTTTGTTCTTTCGTCTCTTCTTACTTTTCCGGGGGAGTTTGAGTATCAGGAGAAGATGCACATTCAAATAAATCGCTGTCAGTGCACTTCCAGAAGTTCTTCTATTCACCGGTGTTTGCTCTCCGCGGTCTGCTGACCGAAAGGCGAATGTTCCGGTGCGGACTGCTTGTTTTCGGGTGAAGATGGTTTGTGTTTTCCGCTCTTGCACCGGCGGTGCGGTGCTGCTGAGAGTATTGCTACTATGCGCTGTGGAGTTCCGCACCGGCGAGGCCGTGCACGGCGGGAGTATGATCACTTTCAGAGCGCTCGCCTCACCTGTGAATGAGTCGGTCCCGCCACCGGCTGAGAGCGTGGATGGACTAGTGCGGACAATAGACAGAATTTATCACGGAGGCGGAAAAGCGGGGTACCTGCTTTACCTAGACGGGAAGCGCTTCCAGTTGGATATGGAGAGGGACGAGGCGCTTCTGTCACATCACTTCAGCTCCAAATATGTGACTTCGCAGCTGGGGGCGGAAGAGGGCGCACCGGCCCTGCACCGGGAGTGTGTTTACAGAGGCACCGTGGACTCGAATCAGGAGTCCTTAGCGGTGTTTAACTTGTGCGGTGGCGGTCTCGAAGGATTTTTCGCGGTGGAACATGCCCGTTACACTATCAGACCGCTGGTACGAGCCAAAGGTCACGAAAACGATGTGCACGTGATAGAGGATGCAGACGCAGAGCGCGCGCTTCACTACTTCATCCGCGAGAGCTTCAGTTTCGAGGAGATGTCCACCGGCGAGAGCTGCGGCACAAGGGAGAGGCGACGCCGGAAAGACCCCTCAGGGAAGCGTCGGCGGAAGGGCCGGGGAAAGGGCAAGAACAGTCGTCACGGATATGCTCTGAAGGATGACGACCAACACGGAGCGCAAGGGAGGCGGTGGTGGGAGAAGTTCTCCAAGTCCGTGACATTCCAGAGCGACAATGTCAAAAGGCGCAAAAGGTCTGTGTCCCGCGCCAGGTATGTCGAGCTACTGCTCGTTGCCGACGAGTCCATGACAAAGAAGTATGGCAAAGACTTGAACCACTACCTACTGACGCTTGCCTCAATCGCCTCCAAGCTGTACGGACACGCCAGCATCGAGAATCCCATTCGACTGTCCGTGGTGAAAGTGGCCACGGTGACGGAGAAGGAGAAAGGTCTTGAGGTGTCCAAAAACGCGGCGGCAACCCTTAAGAGCTTCTGCAAGTGGCAAAACCAGCAGAACCCGCTGGATGACGATCATGAGGACCACCATGACGCGGCAATTCTCTTCACCAGGCAGGTAAATAAACATCAGTTCTATGAATCAACCTTGCGCACCTCACTGACACGCCCAGCTGGGCAAACCTGTAAACAGCCAGAACGCCTGAAAATACCCCCTGCTCTGTCATCTTGACTGTGGTACGTGTTTTCGTTTGCATTACGCACTGCCTCTGCACTCGGTGTTCAGGTGGAGGGGGAGCGGATGCGGAGTGATTTATTTGAGGTGTTTTTAATGGCATAGTAATTCAGTGGAACAGTGTAGCTCAGCTCTCTCTCTCTCTCTCTCTCTCTCTCTCTCCAACCATAAAATTGTTTCCTAAGCGCATGTTTTTCTGGGCAGCTGCCACTGTCTTAGGAGTCCCCCCTCCCTGTCCCAGGAGGAGGTTGTCTCGACATCGTGTGATCTCTGGTGCGCAAACACTTCTCTTCGGAGCGGCTCCAGAAAGCCGAAACAGCTTCTGGTTGGATTGGGCTGCTCTTACAGTTGTCCCGCACGCACAATAGTCAGGCCCCCGTTTTCACTTTATTTTCCCCCCTTTTCTGTATCTCTCTTTTTTTCGATTTCTTTTCAAAAAATAAAAGCCCGCCCGGGACTCTGAGCTGTCAGTAAAACAAACACGGCTCCTTTTGAAAACCATTCCATGCGCGAGACCACACTCATTTAAATTTCCCTCAGATCGACCCGCGGTGCACAGCACCCGAGTTCCCTGCGCCTTTCTCACCCCCTGTCTTGTGGTTTTCGGCTACATACCTCAGCCCTCGGGTCAGATTTCCTGTCAAGGGTTTGTGGTGCGCGTAAGTCATGCAAGGTCTTGCTCACTGGAGAGCAGAGGCTTTGCCAAGATTCCCCCCTCCCCTTTGTCTGGCAGGCAAATATGTTTTGGAATCTAAAACATACAAAAACTAAGTTGCATCTCTTCGTGGGCTTGTTAGGTCGGGAATCCATGGCAAAAGTAGCTTCACTTGGCACTGCCAGCGTGACCTGGATTGGCATGCAGTGCCCCGGGCCAGCCGGCTCTGGGAGAGTTGGCCACGATGCACCTGCAGTGGGTGTTCCTCTTGGCTGGGCGTCCATATGCGGCGGAAATTGCACGGAATAGGCAAAGCAAGCCCAGAGATGGCCACTTCCACCAAAAGGGTGAAGGAGAGAGCAGCCAGAGTGTTTTTTTTCTTTCAAGTGTATGTGTGTGTGTGTGTGTGTGTGTGTGTGTGTTTATGTGTGTGTGTGTGTGTGTGTGTGTGTGTGTGTGTGTGTAGGAGGGAGAGAGAGAGAATACAATTTAATTTGTTTTTAGAACTCACCTGTCGGTAGGTTGGAGGTTGGAAATGGAGCTTTCTGAAAAGAAATATAAAATCGAAACAACACACACACACATAAACCTAAACTGGTGTTTATTTCACCTCCAGTGCCTATATGCACGCACACCTGATGCTGAGTCTCTTTTAATGGCATCCTCCTATTGCACACTTGATGTTTTTGCTCTGTAACTGCACCATGGTGTCATGACTCCTTCATATGCCATCTCAACATGCTGTCATGTCTCCCACTCCCCAGTCTGACACAGATCGCTTCCATTTACAGAACATCGCAAGAGAGGCTCATTGGTGGGTGGTGGTGGATACACTAGAGTGCCCTGGTTCTCCAACCCCTCACCTCCCTCCAAGACCAGCCTGCCGGTTTCTGGGGTCCGAGCCCAGTTGGGGGGAGATCCATGTGGGCATTGCTGAGGTGGTGGTGGTGGTGGTGGTCTGGTAGGAGGGGTTGGACTGTAAGTGAACAACAGACACATTGAGTGGCAGGACTCTCATCTCTCAGTTGAATGTGTGATTATTACATCACAGCCACCCGCGGGGCAAGAGTGATCGCTATACCCAGGCCAACAAAGCCCCCACTGTCAGAGAGAGTGCAGGCGAGAGATAGAGTGAGGATCTGGGGTGAGCGAGGAGGACACGGAGAGAGAAAGTGAGAGAGAAAAAGAGACTGTGAGAGAAAGAGAGAGAATGAGAGACAGATTAGTAGAGAGTAGAGGGAGGTGAGATGACAGAAGGATAGAGACAGGAAAACAGAAAGAATGATGAATGAAAAAAAGATGATGAACAGGATTGCCTACCTGATGTGTTTTGTCACCAGACAGTTGTGTGGTTTAGCATGGCAAAAGTGTCACGGCTGATTTTAAACCACAGGGAGCTCTTACTTTACAGTCTGGTCCACCGCAGGGCTCAGGTAGCTTTGGCAGTCGCTGGCAGCAGCACAGCAGGTGTTGTGGGTAAACACACATGAGCCGCTTTAATTCAGGTATTAGAGAGCAGGGATCATTAGGATTAAACAAGCTTAGGTGTTTGTTTGGATTTGGTTGCCGGGGCATTATGGCACCACAGCGTTGGTAACCTAACACACTTGCACACGCAAGCACACACACTGTCAACACCTCGTTATTTATGGTTTCATTCCAAAATGAAATTTGCCGCCTTTCCATGTTCAAACACGGCGGTTCCATCCCTGCACTTGGAGACTGTAGCCTTTGGATACAAATATGTGCACAATGTACACAGACAATACAGGATGGATGCCAATACAGTGCACCACACACACACACACACACACACCCACACAGACACACTCACTCACATGCACACACGTACACTCACACACACAAACATACTGTACACACACGCACACATAACACACACACACACACACACACACACACACACACACACACACACGTACAGTCACATACACACACAAACACGCACTCACACACACACACACATATGCCCATGTGCATGCTTATAGATACTGTCCCATGATACTGCTCATCCATCTCCTCCACATGAGCGGATAAAAAGACCCGTCTGAGTGTGTGTGGGAGCCCCATTGCCGTCTTCAGTTAAGGCGTGAGAGCGTGAACGCCGCTCTGAATCACCTCACTCATATCAGTATTTGGCTTCCTCTACTCTGTCAGTCTGTGTGTGTTCTCTGGTGAGTGATGAGTACATATACGTCCTGCTGTGATTGCGTGTGCGTATGACTGCTCGGGTGTGAGAACTCTTCCATGCAAGCTCTATCTGCAGGAGTGTGTGTGTGGACTGAGTATACCCATCGTGCACCTTTGGTTCCCGTGTGTTCTGGTAGCCGGCTGGGGCATTTCGCACACTGGACTTAATAATCTAACAGAGCCAGGGGGGCACCTGATTGGTTGGAAGTCTACGTCCAGTCTTGGCTACTGTGATGTGATTGGTTCCTCGGCTAGCCCTG
>NC_063205.1:20092754-20337754 GCF_017589495.1 Alosa alosa | reverse complement strand
CCCAGGCATGGACGTGTGCGCCCGCCTGTGGTGCGCCGTCATCCGCAAGGGCCAGATGGTGTGCCTGACCAAGAAGCTGCCCGCCGTGGAAGGCACCCCATGCGGCAAGGGCCGCATCTGCCTGCAGGGCAAGTGTGTGGACAAGACCCGCAAGAGACATTACTCGGTAAGACTCAGAGAAGAGGAGGAAGTATAATTATAGTATGTATATATATACGCTTTTGATCCCGTTAGGGGAAATATGATCTCTGCATTTATCCCAATCTGTGAAACACACTCAGCACACAGGGAACACACAGTGAGGTGAAGCACACACTAATCCCGGCACAGTGAGCTGCCTGCAACAACAGCGGTGCTCAGGGAGCAGTGAGGGGTTAGGTGCCGAAGCGCTAACCAGTAGGCCATGGCTGCCCTCAAAGAGAAACAGAGAGAGAAAGAGAGAGAGAGAGGGATGGGAATGGGTGAATGGATGGAAAGTTAAATGGAGGGAATGGGAATATTTGTGTTGGATGAATTTGTCCATAACACATGGACGCACACATGAACAAGCACACAATTGTTTTTCATATTCCATATTCCATATGCTGCAACACTGCTCTGGAAAATGCTACAAGTGGTGACAAGCGGACAAGCGAGAGTGGCATGCAATGAGAGGTGGAAAGATGGAGGGAGCACAGGAAGGAGGGGTAGAGGGAGCGCACCACAGGAGAGAGAAAGAGGGGAGCGGAGAGAGGGATGGGAGGGTGGGAGGGAGAGGAACGTGGGAAGAGCTGTGGGATGTGTTGGATAACGGAGGCACACAGCAGGCCAGACCCAGTCTGTGCCCCTGGCCGTCCCCCCGAGTACCAGCAAGCACAGTACAGCACAACAAAGCTCTGCCCGCCCCACAGCCCTAGTTATGTCCTTCTCTCTCTCTCTCTTTCCCTTCTCTCGCTCTCTCTCTCTCTTTCTCTTTCTCTCTCTCTTTCTCTCTGTCTCCTACACACACCCCTCCTGCAGCACGGATGGAATTTACCCACAATGCCCTTGGTCTTCTGCATGGGCCAGCGAGTATTTCTGTCACCGTCTGACAAGTCATTACGTTGTGTGTGAGGAGACGTTTATTCCAGGAAAGAGAATGCGGTCTTTGTGTGTGTGTGTGTGTGGTGTATGTGTGTGTGTCAACGCATGTCTATTTGTCACAACGATTGCCATGCCATGCACTCCCCTCTCTCTTCCCCTCTCTCTCTCTCTCTCTCTCTTCCACTCTATCTCTTTCTCTCTCTCTCTCTCTCTCTCTCTCTCTCTCTCTCTCTCTCTTGGTCTCTCTCGTCTTCTGGCACCTGCTTACTGAGTGTGGGTATGGTGCACTTCAGTCGGTTGGCACTAACTCACTCACTTGTTACAGTGTGCAGGCTTTTAATGGCCTGGCACACACAGACACAAACAAGTAAAAGAAACAAAATGACTTGCCTTGCGCTACGCACACACACACACACACACACACACACACACACACACACACACACACACACACACACACACACACACACACACACACAAATATTTGCAAAAGTGTGTGTTTGTCAACGCATGTCTATTTGTCACAACGATTGCCATGCCATGCACTCCCCTCTCTCTTCCCCTCTCTCTCTCTCTCTCTCTCTTCCACTCTATCTCTTTCTCTCTCTCTCTCTCTCTCTCTCTCTCTCTCTCTCTCTTGGTCTCTCTCGTCTTCTGGCACCTGCTTACTGAGTGTGGGTATGGTGCACTTCAGTCGGTTGGCACTAACTCACTCACTTGTTACAGTGTGCAGGCTTTTAATGGCCTGGCACACACAGACACAAACAAGTAAAAAGAAACACGCACGCACGCACGCACGCACGCACGCACGCACACACACACACACACACACACACACACACACACACACACACACACACACACAAATATTTGCTTGAAAAATGTGTGTTGTGCTTGTGCACAACATCCGATTGCCACCATGGCGTTTATTTATGTGATGGACAAAAACCCATTTTTGGTGGCATTTATGCAGCGGCAGCATGGTTTCCTTTCACATGCGATAACCACAGAGTACATGAGTCAAACTCATTTAGTTTGTTTATTTGCTTTTATTTATTTTTCGTGTTGGAATTACCCTGACGTTTATGCGTACACACATACATGTTGTTTTGCAGTGGAATCTGTATTGCATTCATCCAAGGGCTGCAGCTAACTATTTTCGTAGTCGATTAACTTCTCGATTACATTCTTTATTAATCAATTAGTTGTTTGATCAATAAACTGTGATAAAAAGTGTTTACCAAATCTTTATCTTTCATCCACACGATAAAGGTGATTACTGACTGAAAGTAGTTTACTGTCATAGAGGAGTAACTATATAAAGCAGAAAATATTCAAGTTCACGCTGCAATCAGATAAATTTGAAGTATTTCCCTTGAAAAATGACTAATTGATTACCAAAATAGTTGGCTATAAATTGTTAATTGTGAATTGTTGACATAGTTCAGTAGTTGAATCGATTAACTGTTGCAGCTCAAGTTTTTACTGTATGTGTTTTTCTTTTCCACAACACACACATAAACAGAACTCAAACATACACTAAGTGAAGAAGATATTGCATGACAAACTGTACAACAGGCAGTTACAGATTTCCCTGGGAAATGTTGAGAGCTTCACGTGTGTCCCATGAGAATGTAAACTATCCCCTGTGCGCCCTACTGTGTGTGACTCACTGTGAGCCAGTGAGAGTCTCGGCTGTGGGCATCTCACTGGCTTTGAACATGAGACGCAGTGGGCAGTCGGGCAGTGGAGCGCTTCTCAAGGACCCTCTGTTGAGCCTGCTCACTGGAGCATTGAGTTTCCTCAAGGGAGGGCCCTGTCCAGTTTATTGAGTTTAGATGGTGGCATGATCATGTTCCAGTCACAAGAGTGTGATGATTGTTTTTTCCCCCCTTCATGCAAGTATAAATTTGGACTGATTTCCTCTTTTTTCCCCCTCTCCTTTCTATAAACCTCTCTCTCGTGTGCCATCTGGCTGTTTCCTATTTCTCTTTGCATTACTATTCTCTCTCTACTCTCTTTTCTCTCTCTCTCTCTCTCTCTCTCTTTCTCTCTGTACCGTATCCCTTCCTCAGGCCTCCAACCATGGCAGCTGGAGCTCTTGGGGACCGTGGGGTTCGTGTTCCCGTTCGTGTGGTGGCGGGGTGCAGTTCGCCCAGCGCCTGTGCAACAACCCTCCGCCCCGCAACAACGGCCGCTACTGCACAGGCAAGAGGGCCATCTACAGGTCCTGCAACGTGGTGCCCTGCCCCCACAACAGTGAGTGGACCAAGCCAAGAGACACTTTATGTCTCTGACGCTCACATGTACTAATATGAGTGTAAACGCACACATACACACGCACACATGCACTCATGCATGCCTGCACACATGAATCATTCAGACAAACTATACAAGTATTGGCATACTTCAGCACTATATTTTAAATGTATAAGTACACAGTCACACACACACACACACACACACACACACCGAGGGTTGCGTTCCGGATCCCTCACAGATGGCTGGAGGTTCTTGACTGGCACCTAACTTAATTCCGCCGAAGCTTGGGACGCGCTGGGATTAGGGTTGCACTGTTCGATCCCCAGACCAGTCAAAAGAGCGGCTGAAGTGCCCCGTGAGGGAAATTTGGCACTGCATATCCCCCATGAATTAGTGAAACACACACAGCCAGGTGAAGCTGTTGTGCAGGGCAGCTCTTTCTTGCCCTGATTAGTGTGTGCCTTTACTACACTGTGTGCTGGCCAGTGTGTTTCAATAATCACAGATTGGGATAAATGCAGAGACCAAATTTCCCTCAGATGTGGGCAAAGAGCAGGGAGGGGTATAGGTGCCCTGGCTCGGGCACTTAGCCGGGGATGTATAGAGCATATAGGGGGGGGGTTAGGAGCGTCATGCAATCCAGCATGATGAAACACACACAACGGGTTAGGTGCCTTGCTAACCACTTACCTAGTGGAGCTGGGGCAACAGCCATGAGAGCAGGAGGGGGTTAGGTGCCTTGCTCAAGGGCACCTTCAGCCGGGATGTGGGGCGGAGGAGAGCAGGAGGGGTTAGGTGCCTTGCTCAGGGCACTTCCAGCCGTGGATGTGGGGCAGGGGAGAGCAGGAGGGGTTAGGTGCCTTGCTCAAGGGCACTTCCAGCCGTGGATGTGGGCGAGAGCAGGGAGGGGTTAGGTGCCTTGCTCAAGGGCACCCCAGCCGTGGATGGGAGGAGGTTAGGTGCCTTGGGCACTTCAACCCGGATGTGGGCAGAGAGCAGGAGGGGATTAGGTGCCTTGCCCAGGGGCACTTCACCCGTGGATGTGGGCAGAGCAGGGAGGGCTTAGGTGCCTAGGGTGGATAGGGCAACGGGAGAGCAGGGCACTTCCAGGGGATGTAGAGCAGGAGGGGTTAGGTCTTGCCAGCTCAAGAGGCACCTTGCAGCCCGTGGATGTGGGGCGGAGAGCAGGGAGGGGTTAGGTGCCTTGCTCAAGGGCACTTCAGCCCGTGGATGTGGGAGGAGAGCAGGGAGGGGTTAGGTGCCTTACTCAAGAACACTTCAACCCGTGGATGTGGGGGGGGAGAGCAGGGAGGGTTAGGTGCCCGGCTCAAAGGGCACTTCAGCCGTGGATGGGCACGGGGAGCAGGGGGCTAGGTGCCTTGCTCAAGGGCACTTCAGCCGTGGATGTGGGGCACGGGAGAGCAGGGAGGGGTTAGGTGCCTTGCTCAAGGGCACTTCAGCCGTGGATGTGGGCACGGGAGAGCAGGGAGGGGTTAGGTGCCTTGCTCAAGGGCACTTCAGCCGTGGATGTGGGCACGGGAGAGCAGGGAGGGGTTAGGTGCCTTGCTCAAGGGCACTTCAGCCGTGGATGTGGGCACGGGAGAGCAGGGAGGGGTTAGGTGCCTTGCTCAAGGGCACTTCAGCCGTGGATGTGGGCACGGGAGAGCAGGGAGGGGTTAGGTGCCTTGCTCAAGGGCACTTCAGCCGTGGATGTGGGCGGGAGAGCAGTGCTCAACCACTTCGCCCGCCCACATTTTTCCTACTGGGTCGGGGATCGAACCGGCAACCCTTCGGTTACAAGCCCGAAGCCCTAAACAGTAGGCCACGGCTGCCCTAATTACAATCACTATACACAAGACACATTTATGGACAATAAATATTATCATTTATTATTATTATTTATCCTCACACACATTATTTTATCTGCAGGTAAGACTTTCCGTCAGGAACAGTGCGAGGTGAGGAACGGCCCCCAGACAGACCCAAAGGGTGTGAAGACGCATGTGGAGTGGGTACCCAAGTTCGCCGGCGTCCTGCCCAAAGACGTGTGCAAGCTGACATGCCGGGCCAAGGGCACAGGCTACTACGTGGTGTTCTCCCAGAGGGTAATCAATACTGCCTGCTCTGTTAATTACACTCCAGATCTCTAATTGATTGGTCCCACCCAGTGTGCCCTGCCAAAAAAGCAGGGTTATGTGCAGTGACATGATTCACTGAATAGATTCAGCTCAGGGAAGTAGTTAAGAATGGGTAGAAATGATTGAATAATTAAATGTGCAAACGTTTTTTTATGTAAAATTCTGGCAATACATTAAGATGAAGGCAATAACAACTGTTATTTTCTATTCCACTGTGTGTGTGTGTGTGTGTGTGTGTGTGTGTGTGTGTGTGTGTGTGTGTGTGTGTGTGTGTGTGTGCATGCAGGTGACCGATGGGACAGAGTGCAGGCCGTACAGCGGCTCAGTGTGTGTGAAGGGGAAGTGTATCCGTACAGGCTGTGATGGCATCATCGGCTCCAAACTACAGTATGACAAATGTGGCATCTGTGGAGGAGACAGCATGAGCTGTATCAAAGTAATGGGCAACTTCACCAGGAAGAGGTACTCCCTCCATCTCTTTCTCTCTCTCTCTCTCTCTCTCTCTCACACACACTCACACACACACCAGCACACACACACACACACACAAACACAAAACATGAGAGGCGATATTTGCCCATCTATGCAAAACTATTCATATATGTCATCACTATTTAGGATTTAGGATTTTATTTGGATCCCCATTAGCTGATGCAGAAAACATCAGCTACTCTTACTGGGGTCCACACACAACGTATAACAAACAAGAAATCAAGACAAAAGACAACAGATATAAAAACAAACAAACAAAAAAAAGACAGGAAAAGAATGAATAACTAAACCATCAGATAAACCACTCAACCATCAGCCGGCTCTGCCATTATACACATGTTTGCAACAATCGCTAGCGTTCCGTTAGCCTGTCTCTGTGCTGTGGATGCAGGATGTAAACTGATCCTGCTTCAGTCGGCAGTTCGATACACTGAACTTGCAAGCAGGATATTCTTCCTACAGGCAGTAGGGGCGTCTTCATTCGCCCTGTAATGAGTCATTTAACCATATACCGACTTACGAAGATGAGTAATTAACAAGAAAACATTGCCTGGTGTCCCTTTAAGCGACTTTGGGTATCTTGAAAGGCACTATATAAAACTAAGTTTAATATATAATATATATAATATTAAATATAATCATAAAATATATTTAATTTAAAATATATACACTGTCTGTGAGTCCATTCCTCACTCACTCTCTCTCTCTGCCTTGTCCATCCACAGTAAGGGCTACACGGACGTGGTGAAGATCCCAGAGGGCTCCACGCACATCAAGGTGCGCCAGCACAAGCCCAAGGGTCAGCTGGGCGCTTACACGGCATGCATCTGGCCCCATATACCGCCCAGCGGGCGGCGAATACCTGCTCAACGGCAAGTTCATGATCTCCACCAGCGAGACCATCATCCCGCTCAACGGCAGCGTGCTCAACTACAGCGGCTGGAGCCAGCGCGACGAGGAGCTGCACAGCATGGGGCCCGGCGCGCTGCGCGAGGCCGTCACCGTCCAGATCCTGGCCACGGACAGCAAGAAGCCGCTGGACATTCGCTACAGCTTCTTCATGCCACGGCAGGGGTGGTCGGCGTCGCTGGGGTCCAACGGTGAGGGGACGCCGTCGTCTTCGGCGGTGGCAGCGGCGGAGTCCCCGGGAGCGGAGTTGGCAGTGCCAACGGCGGTATCGGCTCGGTGGCGCCTGGCCCTCCTCCTCGAGGCCGGCCCAGCGGCTCCCCGCCCTCGCCGGGCGCAGTGGGTGGCGGGCGTGGATGAGCTGCTGCAAGCATGGATCGTGCGACACAGGCTGGCAGAGCCGCACCGTCCAGTGCAAGGACTCGCAGGGCCGGCTGGCCAAGGGCTGCCCACTCAACGCCCGGCCCTCGGCCTTCAAACACTGCCTGATCAAGAAGTGCTGAGGAGCCCTGGTCCTTAGGGGGACAGACAAAAAGGGAGGAGAGGAGAGTAAGAAAGGGCATTGGAGCACTCTCTCTCTCTCTCTCTCTCTCTCTCTCTCTCTCTCTCTCTCTCTCTCTCTCTCACACACTCACACATACTCTCCCTCGGCCTCTTCCTGGACGGTGCCACAGACTACCAGAGGTCACTTGGCTTGACCCCTGCCTTCCATTTGAGCTTTTCCGCAGCTTGAACAAACGCTATTGAGATTTTTCCGGAGGCGTGCCTGTAACTGCTTTAAGAAGCCCCTCCTTTTTTGCCTGGGTCTGTCCCTCCCCTCTCCTCTTGTCCCACCGCCCCCCATCATAAGTCCCCAAAGCCACTTCCTCTTCCTGAACGCCATGCCCCGCCCCCTCTCTCACGCAGTCCAGAATATTCCTCTTCTCTCTCCGTCCGTCTTCAGAGCAAAACTTGAAGCGCTGGCCATTCTTCTCATATAGCACGTCTGCTGGTGTTTGAGGTTGAGCCACTGCCCTGGACGCCAGGGGTTTGAACTGTGACTGGGCACAGTGTGTGTGTGTGTGTGTGTGTGTGTGTGTATGTGTGTATGTGTGGTCGGTCGGCCGAACTGCCCAGCACAGACCAAGTGTGTGTCAGGGACCATGGGGGACACAGAAGCAGTCCAGAGCTGCTGAACTACAACCACAGGGGAGCAGCACTGACGTGAGTACTGCTGCTTACCCTGGATGGACACTGGGGGCTTGTCAGGCCATGTGTGTGTGTGTGTGTGTGTGTACATGTGTGTGGGTGTGTGTGTCTTCTCCTCCTCAGAGACTGTGTTTGGGAAATGAGAAGCCTGACAGTGTGTACAATACAGTTCCACCACCAGTTTGTGTGTGTGTGTGTGTGTGTGTGTGTGTGTGTGTGTGTGTGTGTGTGTGTGTGTGTGCATTGTGTGAATGAGTGAATTAAAATGTTTTTTGTTTTTTGTGTTGTGTTCTTTTTGTTAACTTTTTTTTGCTTTTGGACTCTTCGGAAGGACACTTGGTGCAGTTTCATATGTGTTGCCATGGGAACCCAGGAGGGGGGGGGTGCTACCATTTGTAAAACAGTTTCCATGGTTCTAATGTATGTCCGTCTGCTTGTCTTAAATTGACAATGTGTGCCCTAAAAACTCGCAAAGCACAGCATGAGGGGAACCTATCCTGTCAAACAGGTCCAATTACTCCTCAGTCTCTCTCTCCCTCTCTCTCGTTCTCTCTCCCTCTCTCTCTCTCTCTCTCTCTCTCTCTACTTTGTCATTCCTCATTCACTCTGATCCTCTCCACAGTCAACTCCTCTTTGTTGAAATGGACATTTTAAGCTAAAGACATTTAAACACAGAAAACAAATACCATAAGGACACACACACACACACACACACACGCACACACACATATGCACACACACACATGCTCACAGTCAGTAACTGGATATTATGATGCCCTTTTCAGAAGTGCACAGATCCTAAGCATAATAACAGTAGCCTAATAAAGGTATGTGTCTGGACTAGAGATAACATGTAACTCTTATCGTACATGCAAAATAAAGAATACACATATCTGACATCCAGATTAAGGCAGTTGTCAGAGGGGGTGAACCACCACTGTAAACTGAGAAAGAACAGCGGCTTACTCCAGCACCGTATAGCATTCTGTATTACCTGTAGTGTAATGTGTGTGTGTGTGTGTGTGTGTGTGTGTGTGTGTGTGTGTGTAGAAGGTGGGTGGTGGGTGTGCAGTCTCACCTTGAATTTCGAAGCCTTAATTATTCACAGACCCCATAGGCGGTCTAAACCCCGCCTAGACCACAGCCTTGGGGTCCGCCTGAGTACAGCCAGTTTGAATGCCATGCAGTCACATAAAGACAAGGGCAATTCACAACCTCATCTACTCCCTAGACCTTTAGACATATAACTGAACAAATGCCTGTCCCACATGACCATACACACACACACACACACACACACACACACACACACACACACACACACACACACACACACACACACAGAAGTGTAGCTTTCCTAAACTCAAAGTATTCAATGTCTTCTTACTTTTCTCTCTCTCTCTCTTTCTATCTCTCTCTCTTCTGCTCAGACCACCGCAAACACGGCACTGAATTTATAATTTATTGTTTGTAAACTGGTATGTGAAAGATAAAAAAAAAACATGCTGAATCTATTTATTATTATGGGTCATTTTGTATGATAAGTACTATTTAACTAGGACTATGACTGAGCAGATTATTTCCTTTTAAAGAAAATAGTGTTGTTTTGTTTTTTGTTTTGTTTTTTCCCCAGTTATTTGTATGACCATGTGTATATAAAAAAAATCTATATTTAAATGTCTACAATTTATTCTTCTGTTTGACAAGGTGTGTTTAGGACAAGTATTATTCCATCAATCCTTCATCCACCCATCCATCCTTCCTTTCTCCTCATCCATGCATCCCTCCATCCTACCTACCGTTCTCTCGATTGTACATGGAAACAATCATCTGAAAGCCATTTTTTACACTCAAGTGCTTCGAACTCAATTGGATCTGTGAGGCGTCTGATGCCTGGGTCTTTCTTTATGACTTGGTTTGATTAAACATACCACTGAATGCACCTTGTCTTCCCACCCGTCTCTTTCTCTCATTTACAGGGGGGGGGGGCACAAGCACAAGCACACCTGCATACCACTTAGCCCAATTGTGGCATAAAACCTGCAATATGTAAAGAAGCAAGCTAACTGGTTAACAGGCAACAGATTTACCATCAACAGTACCCATGGCAGAAGGCTGAATATTTGGTAAAATTCATGTTAGATAAATGTTCATGTTAAATAATGATTACATTATTTTCTGCACAACAAGGAAATAGTGTATGGCCTGGGTGGTTGGCATGGAATGTCTCCTATACACAGCTATACCATCAAGTGAATTTTAGGATGCTAGCTACCTGTAAAATTGCATTGGTTTTGAAATCACTTCACTGTAATCTCTGTGAGACTGTATCATTAATGGGGCAGTGGTAGTGTAGAAGCTAAGGAGCTGGGCTAGTGTGCTTCCACCGCTGTGCCCTTGAGCAAAGCACTTACAGTATCTCTGTGTTGCTCCAGGGACAATGGCCCTTGTAATATAATTGACATGAAAGTTAAAAAAGTGTTTGCTAAATTAATATATGTAAATCAATGTACACTTCAATGTCACTTCACTGTAGTCTCATACAGCACAGAAAAGTCATCGGTGGGGGTGAGCTCCATACAGATCCATTAGAGGGCGCTGCAATAGTGAGATGTCTACGGGTGTTTCAGTGACATGTATTGAAATGGTATCAGGCACCAATGTCAGTTATTACAATGGTAGTAATATTATTAAAATACTTTCTATATGAATATGTAGACTGCCATTAAATAGTGGTAAACTTACACAGTTAAGTTTTCCCATTTCAAATTGTTGCTTGTACATCAGTAACAATTTGAAATGGGAAATAAACACCATGCGCTCACATAATCAAAAAGGCATAACAAAGACTACTTCCTTATTCAACTGAAGAAGTTCCATGTGGGCAAACACCTGTTGGTGCATCATAGAGAGCATCATCACCTCGTCCATCACCTGTCCAGTGCAGGCCTTAGACAGTCGCACCACAAGGTAATTAGTGAGGGTTGTCATCAAAGCCTCGGACATAATTGTTTGTGATATCCCTCCAGTCCACTCTCTGTACTCTGAACGCACCCAAAATAATCAATTACTACTCTCGTCCAAACCACCTCTTCTTGTTCCAGCTTCTAGAATAGATATAATAGAATGTCTTTATTTGTCACAGTGTACAACGAAGTTGAAGTGCCATCCTTAGTGCAAATACAATGCAAACAACAAAAACAAACAACAAAAACAATAATAAGAAGAAACACATAAGACAACAATCACACCTACACATCCACATCCAATGTTTTGTGCTTTCCTAAGGCAACGGGAACTGTATAGTTCTTCCAAAGAGGGATGAGGACGATCTTCTTAAAGTAACCTTAATGACCCCCTGGAGTGCTTTTTTCTGTGCAACTGAACCACACACATAGGCTGTAAGTGAGGATGCTCTCTATGGAACAGCGATAGAAGGCTACCAGCAGAAAGTTGGGTCTCTGCTGGGCCTTCTTCACCTGCACAGCAGTGTTTGCGCCCCAGGTCAGGCCATCTGTCATGTGGACTCCCCGGAAATGGAAGTCCGACACACTCTCCACACAGTCCCCGTTATGGTTCTCCCTTTTGGAAGATGCTACCGGTCCATACAAACTGTAATCACACATTCACTCACCCTCTGATTTTGAGAGGGGCGCCTCCCTGTGCAGTGCACAGGGAAGTGGGCGCTACAGAGCTAGTTCCACCTTAATAACAAGTCTCAGAAACAGACTACTCTATCCAGGCTATCAGTCCCTATTATCCCCGCCGACCAACGCATACAGCCACGATGGGATGTCCGCTTGCCCAGCCTGGTTTGACAAACCATGGTATACTATAATTATTTCGGTGGTATCTTCGACCTATTCTTAGCATCTGTATAACAAATATATTGTGCCCCCACAAAATAATAAACACGAGATAGATTGAATTGGGACAATCTAAGGCCTAAAGTGACACATACAAGTTAACATTAGAATTTCAAAACCCTGAGTCTGCCTACCTTTAATGGATCAAAATGTCCTGAGGGTTTAACTTTTCGGCAATTAAGCAGTCTGTTTAATCATACTCAGTCAGTCTCAACGTAAATGAATCACATTTCTGAGATCATGCAAGTTATTTCCATGAACATACCTTGGGCTGAGGGATGATACAATATTGGCCTGAAACTCACCCTCTGCTCTGCCACAAACAGAGCTAATGAAGACGACAGAAAAAAAAAACTATAGCTGTGAAAGAATAAAATGTCAGTTTCCAAAAACAAGAAAACTAAATATAAACTACAATGGGTAGCCATTTAACAAACTAAATTTAAACAACTGCATGGAAAAATGGTATTGTTTCCCTCCTTTGCAGTGAGGGTGCTATATAATTTTGTCCTGTCCCAGTACCTTCTAGAGGTAACGGTCATCACAGGAACAAGAGACAGAGAGAGGGGGGGGGGGAGAGACAGAGTTTATGCAGATACATCAGGACAATCCCCTCTTTCACACACATCTAATTACATGGTGTCATTTCTGAAAACTCTCTTCATCTCTTTTCGACCAGACAGGGTCAATAGCCGAATTCACAGGAAGCCATAAACTTGCTCAGAATAAGAAACCCCAGAGACATAACAAATCTTTCCACTTAGTATCACCCTGGACTCGGCCCTTTACCATGATGATTCATATTACGAGAATCACACATCCTCCGCTGACAAATTAATTTCTAGTCAACAGTTGTGTTGCACTGCCACCCTTTGGTCATATCTATAATACATTTTCTGGATCTTTAGCTTTATTCAGATTGACTTATTATATGCTCGAATGAAATTGTGATAAACATTACAACGTGCTGCATTGGATGAGTATTTAGGTGCAAAGATCTTAGCTCCAATAACGGCTATTAAATCTCATTCATATTTGGTGTCATCCTTATCCTTCAGTGAAGGGACAGCTAAGGCATCGACAAAAATGGTGGAGCTTGACTGCACCCATGTGGACGAATGTATTTGCAACACATCCTTGGGATAAAGCCTGCTGAATTTAAGGTGGTCTATGATTTCTGAGTCTCTGTTGCGCTGGACTTCTCAGAATACCTCTCTCGCTATTCCTATTATTAAAGTTAACCGTAATATTAATTGGTCGTTTGGTCACTGAATTGCGCATAATTTGCATCAGTTTCGCATCATTAGGCACCATTTTCAATTAACAGCGAACCTTGCCCCCACTTGAGGATTTTCATTATGTGTGTTAAGAGTTATCGCTGACTATGAGAAAGAACTGAGAGAGGCTGACAGAAGAGCGAAACCATCCCACTCAACGTAGAGGTACTGGCACGCTTTGCAACCATTTGTTATGTAAAAGTCTGTTCCAATTGATCTGTGATGTTTTATTTTGTTCTTGTACGGTATGTTCCTCTCTCTCTCTCTCTCTCTCTCTCTCTCTCTCTCTCTCTCTCTCTCTCTCTCTCACACACACACACACACAAACACACACACAATGACAAATGTTTCCAAAAACAATGTGGATTGGCCACAGGGAGAGGAGCAAATTGGTTCGTTTGTGAAGGGTCTTCGCTAACTACGGCCCTGTCATATGAAATGTTTCAGCTGCACCGGGTGCACGGGGTAAGGGATCAGATTTTGAGAGGGGCGCCTCCCTGTGCAGTGCACAGGGAAGTGGGCGCTACAGAGCTAGTTCCACCTTAATAACAAGTCTCAGAAACAGACTACTCTATCCAGGCTATCAGTCCCTATTATCCCCGCCGACCAACGCATACAGCCACGATGGGATGTCCGCTTGCCCAGCCTGGTTTGACAAACCTGGTATACTATAATTATCTCGGTGGTATCTTCGACCTATTCTTAGCATCTGTATAACAAATATATTGTGCCCCCACAAAATAATAAACACGAGATAGATTGAATTGGGACAATCTGAGGAGGACGAGGCAAGAAATGTAACAATTTCCGAAGCCCTAAAGTGACACATACAAGTTAACATTAGAAGAATAAAGAACAGGAGATAATCCCACCCTCTGGCCAGTACAAGAGAGAGTTGTGGGTGGGGGGGGCGTGGGGTGGGGGCTGCTCTGTGCGTCCCAGTCCGGTGTGATTGATTCGTATGGCCAAGTGCCAAGCAGTGCCGCGTTTTGTTGCGCACAAGATCTCGCTGTGTGAGATCAAAGGCGCCCGAGAAAAGGGCGGTCCCGGGCGGGGGAATATATAGGAAGCCGGGGTCCGAATTTCTTATAAGGGGAAAGGAGAGCAGAGAGAAAAAGACAGCTGGACCGCACTGTCCCGAAAGACAGACTTTAACAGCTGACAAATATTCTAAGGAGACAGAGACGCTCCTAATAGTTCGGTCTGGAATCTGTAACTTTTGAATGCGGAGCGTGACTGTTCATTACGTTTTATGTTGCATTTTTATTTATTGCATTCTGAAGCCACAGTCAGCAGTGATATTAAATTTTGTTTTGCACTGGATTTAGGTGAATTTTAGTATTTTTCCTCTTCTTATTTTTAAGATAGTTTTGGGCACTCACTGCACAAGATATTTTTGCAAATAGTTGCAAACTTTACACGGATTTTCGCTGCAACTTTACATTCAGTAAAAGGTTATTTTCCCATTTTGGGATTCAAGAGGAATATGATGGGGTTTGCGCCTTTGGCGATCTCTTTGCTGTGTACTATTTGCGTTAGCGCCGGGCGCAACGCGTTTGAGGAGAGTACGGTGGTGCCGGTTCGGCTCGACCCGGATCTAAGTCGGACCCTTAACGTCGAGGCGCAAGAGAAGGAGTCAGAAAAACGCATCTATCGTTTGGACGTGTTTGGCGAGCAGATGGTCTTGGAGCTAGAGCCGGACCACACATTCCTGGCGCCCGGGTTTGTCTTCCATGTGGTGGGTAATCCTGGTTCGACCCCGCAACCGGAGTCTGACAGTGGAGCGGAGGCACGGTGCTTTTTCTCAGGAACGGTCAATGGCGATGCCAACTCCGCCGCTGCGCTTAATCTGTGCGGAGGACTTCAAGGCGGCTTCTACCTGAATGGCCAAGAGTACTTCATCCGGCCACTCAATGGCAGCGCAGTCACCGAGCCCACAGATGAGGATCTTCACGTTATCCAGCGCCGGAGCAGGGGGTTCATGGCCGAGGAGGGCAGCTCTAAATGTGGCGTTAACGAGGAGGAGGAACGGGTCAAGGAGAGCCCAGAGAAGCATACCATGAATCTGGACTCAAACTCTGATTCAAAAGGTAAATGCCGTTTAATAACATGAAGCAAATGTCGGATAGAAAGTTTTTATTATGTGTGAGGTTCGATGAATTATGGTGGAAAAGTAAAGCGTATGACGAAAGGCTATTCCAAATGACATCTGGATCTGCTTTTCGTGAAAGTTTCTCTTTTTTGTCCGTTTCCCCTCACGGCATGCACTCATTGACATGGCCTTATCACGTGCTTTTTGACGCATGAAATTAACTTCTAAAGATGTAATATCCCGGAGTATGGCGTACGCGCCGTGCAAAGCGCCGACAGCGGTCACATTTTATTTTACCTCCCATCACAATTTGAAATATACGAAAAGTTTGTTCAGACTCCAAACTGTTGCCCAGATCGTTTTACAGGTCAATCTATTGCAGGCCAGCGCCTTGAGGCTATCAGAAGGAACTCGGTAATTCGGCTAGTGATTTTTGGGTTGAGGTCTGGGGAGGGTTAACGGGGAGAGGGTTCAGCTCTCCATCCGTATACGCAGGATCAGGGGGAGGAGAGGTAACAGTGGTAAGGGGCGGGGTGGATCGAAGGGAGGGAGGTCTGGGATTCGTAAAGACGTGTGGAGTCGTCTCCTGGTACCGCACGTTGCGTCTCACAGCCTCCGTCAGACATATTTTGCCAGGGGATTGCGGACAGCCTTTTCCGCCAAATTTCCTACCAGAGAAGGTCAGACAGAAAATGCTGGGTTTTTTTTCGAGGAGGCGGGACGGACTGTGGGGCTGAGTCATGTTACGTTTGTCAGCGTAGAACAACCTGAAACTCAGCCTCGGACTTTCTTCAGACATACATTGCTATGATGAAACACTCATAGATTAGATTTATTAAGAATGTAATAAATATTTCTATGTACTATTTTATGTTGAACTTAGTTGATATCTAACCAGGCTGCATCTTGTCTTCCTTCTGTGTTTTTACAGCGCACCATCGTTCCCGGCGATTCGTGTCCACCCCTCGCTATGTCGAAATCATGCTGGTGGCTGACCAGTCCATGGCGGAGTTCCATGGCGCGGGCCTGAAGCCATACCTCATGACCATCATGGCGGTAGCATCGCGCCTCTATCGCCACCCCACCATCCACAACTCCATCACTCTGGCCGTGGTGAAGCTTCTCGTGGTGTACGACGAGCAGCACGGACCAGACGTCTCATCCAACGCCGCGCTGACGCTCAGGAACTTCTGCCAGTGGCAACGGCAGCACAACCCGGCCAGTGACCACAACCCTGAGCATTACGACACAGCGGTGCTGTTCACCAGACAGGTAAACATCAGCCATTCTTCCTTACCTCTAAGATACGGAACAGAACCTTGAAATGATGAGATGTGTGAAAGAGTGTTGCTAAAGTGTGTTCTGTCTTCTTGGTGCTCTGTAGGATTTGTGTGGCGCCCACTCCTGTGACACTCTAGGTATGGCAGATGTGGGCACTGTGTGTGACCCGGATAGAAGTTGCTCCATTATTGAGGATGATGGACTACAGGCAGCCTTCACTGTGGCACACGAACTTGGTAAGTGACACCAATGTAGACATAACACTGTAGTAAACCACACTGTAGCCTACAAAGTCATTCAAATTGTTTCAATTAACTATGTATATATGTATAAACTCCATTCCAACACAATTTATGAATCTATTAATATATAATACTGACTATATCTAACTGACATTTGTGTCAATGTTCCCCTCTGCAGGTCATGTTTTCAACATGCCCCATGATGATGCCAAACAGTGTGCCAGTGTCAACGGTGACCACTGGAGCTCTCACATGATGGCGTCCACCCTCTCCAACCTGGACCAGCTGCGGCCCTGGTCCCCGTGCAGTGCCCTGATGATCACCTCCTTTCTGGACAATGGCCATGGCCAGTGCCTCCTGGACAAGCCCCAGAAGCCCCAGCAGCTGCCCCAGGCCCTGCCAGGCACCCTGTACGATGCAGATCGCCAGTGCCGCCTGACGTTCGGCGAAGAGTCCCAGCACTGTCCCGACCTGAGCACCACATGTGCCGCACTGTGGTGCACGGTCACCACTGCCAATGGCCTGCTGGTGTGCCAGACAAAGAACTTCCCGTGGGCCGACGGCACGCCCTGCGGACGTGACAGCTACTGCCTGGCCGGCCAGTGTCTCAGCACGAGTGAAGCAGCCAGACACCAGGTGAGCATCGATGATGGGCTTTTTGTTGTCTTACAGACTCACTGGTAATGTTGGGGAAGTTGTGTTGTTGGATCATCTGACTGGTGTTCTAATCTCTGATCCTGACTGATCCTGTTTCTCTCTTGTTCTCTCTCTCAGACTCCAGTCAATGGTGGTTGGGGTACTTGGGGCCCGTGGGGCGAGTGTTCGCGTACTTGTGGAGGTGGCGTGCAGTATTCCTTCCGCGACTGCAACAGCCCCATACCCAAAAATGGAGGCAAATACTGTGAAGGCAAAAGGATCCAGTATCGTTCTTGCAACACTGAGACCTGCCCTGATAGCAATGGTAAGAGAACCTTCACCATCATTCACATTCACAATTATGTTGATGATAGCAACCTTGAACTCCAGTTAAGCTAAACTAAGACTCACTCTTCTTAACTTTTTTGCCCCCTTCCTCTGTTTAGGTTTGTCATTCCGCGAAGAGCAGTGTCTGGCCCACAATGATATCTCCTCCCAGGTGTCATTCGGATCAAGTGGGGGAGTTGAGTGGGTGCCGAAATATGCCGGAGTGTCACCCAAAGACCGCTGTAAGCTGGTGTGCCGGGCTAAGGGAACAGGCTACTTCTTCATCCTGAAACCTAAGGTAGGTTCACTTTGGACCACCTGGTTTGTTGTTTTGAATCTGATACCACCATCATTAAAACCGCTTGAGCTGGATGAGGTCCAGAGAATAACGGTAGCTTCTCTCTATCGCCCCCAGGTGGCTGATGGCACTCCCTGCACCCCAGACTCGACATCAGTGTGCGTGCAAGGCCAGTGTGTCAAGGCAGGCTGCGATCGCATCATCGGCTCTAACAAGCGCTTTGATAAGTGCGGTGTCTGTGGTGGTGATGGGTCCACATGCAAGAAGGTGTCTGGTTCTTTGGATCGTGCAAGGTGAGAGTCACTCTGTCATTTTAGAACTTTCTGAAGGATCTCAATGAGATTATAGCATTCATCGTATAAGAGCTAAAGTAGTTCCACATGTTACTTAACATGCTAATAAATTTTTTTTTGTCTTTTCCAGGCCTGGTTATCAGGATGTCGTGACTATCCCTGCTGGTGCTACTCTGGTGGATGTCAAACAACGTAGCCCTGGCAGCCGTGGTAGTGACAACAGCTACCTGGCAGTCAAGCGTCAGGACGGCACTTACCTTCTGAATGGTGACTACAAACTGACGACGCTCGAGACAGACATCTCCCTGCGGGGGTTGCTGCTACGCTACAGCGGCTCATACGCCCCCCTGGAGCGTCTACGGAGCTTCTCTCCACTGCCCGAGCCCCTGACCATCCAGGTGCTGTCCGTGGGTGAGTCGCCAAGACCGCGGGTCAAGTACAGCTACTTCACCCCGCGTCCCGCTTCCGCTGGGCCTTCCTCAGGAGGCTCCCAGAACCGGCCGTCCATCAACGCCATCCGGGAGGTTGGCGGGGCCGAGTGGACCCTGCGTGAGTGGGGGCCCTGCTCGCAGACCTGCGGCAGCGGCACGCAGCAGCGCGAGGTGCTATGTCTGGACACCCACGGGCGCCAGTCGCGCGACTGCCCAGAGGAGCTCCGGCCGGCCGCCACCCGCTCCTGCTCCACCCAGCCCTGCCCCTCCTGGCTGCTGGGCGAGTGGTCCAACTGCTCCAAGACGTGCGGCAGGGGCTTCCGCAAGCGCATGCTGCGCTGTGTGGGGCACGACGGCCGGACACTGCCCAACGAGAGCTGCAATGCCAAAGACAGGCCGCGGCCCCTGCTTGACCTGTGCAACCAGAGCGCCTGCTAGGACCGTGCATCTGGGCCCTGCCATTTCGAACAGCCGCTCCGATAGCCTGAGCCAGTTTTCCCTAACGAATGCAGGCTTTAAAGGGATTCAGTAGAGTCCCCCCACCCTGTTTGGCAATGACTGCAGACCAGCCTTGAGTGCAGTGGTTAAAGAGGCTGTCTTGTTGGCATCCTGGTAATCCTGGCAATGGACAAATGCTAAGAGACACTGCCAGATCTTCAGCACACAAACACTTGGCACGGTCAGACTCTTTTGCCCTCCACCTTTATTCCATGCCATATGGCACAGATTGGCATAGCATTACCGAGGTGATGGAAATAGGAAAAGCCTGAGGAGCAGACCTGTCTCTTCCCCAGGTGTGCTGTTTCCTGTGCCAACATCATACATGTGTTAATGTGTGTGTGTGTGTGTGTGTGTGTGTGTGTGTGTGTGTGTGTGTATGTGTGCATGTGCTAATGTATGCATGCATGTTCTCATGTGTATGTGTGTAGTCATGTTTATATATTCTGTTCGAGCTGGACTGGACAGACAGATTTATTTTAAATTAGCGCAGAGGAGTTATTGAGGAAGGAGAGAATGTTACCGAGGGAAATGCAGGAATTCAACCGAAAAGGACACCTTAAAAGAAGTGAGCATAGAAGTTTGGAATTTGGCTATACTGGTGTGTCAAATCTTCTCTGGACTTGTCTGAAGACATTCCACAGCAGGTATCTTAGGAGGAGGAGGGGGAGAGTCAAAGGATGCTATCAATCATCGTACACATTAAAAGCAACACAACTTAACGTTTTTCACACCTATTTAAATTTCAATACTACATTGTCAAGCTCTCTGAAGTGTCCATTCCGTTCCTGTTGCATACGCTGCTATTTTAAGAAAAGAAAAAAAAAGTATGTTTTTCTTTGCTGTTTAACATTCACAAGCTACCCATCATATTGGAAGATTCTGGGAGGAAGGGTGCAAAATGACATCCCTCCCATTTCCAAGCCTAGTCTTGCCAGGAGGGAGGTGGCATAAAGAGGGGAGGGACAACTACGGGGAGTGAGAAAGACCAAAGATAGTTTTTTTTTTCCAGTGCCTTAGCAGGAGTGTGTAGTACTATTTGTATGTGTGTGTATGAGTGCGGAGATGTACTGAGGGACTTCTCTCCTGATAATACTTCATAAGTAAGTCTCTCCTACCTTCTAAGAAGGTCTGTGCCTTTGGTTTGTTTTTTTGTTTTTTTTTATTAGGTGTTTTTGTACAGAATATCCAAACATTATTTATTTTTGTACAGCCTGTTTAATATAATCTTGTGGCTTTTATTATTATTGTATTTTTTATTTGTTATTATTATTGAAATAACAGAGGGGTGTAGAGTCTATAGAGTATTTATACTGTCTGATATATATGGTCTTAGGTTTATAAATAAAGTATCAAATTGACCCATGGACTGTTGTCACAAGTGCTCACTTATTCTTTATCAACTAATTCCCAATCAGATGTTTATACCACATCATCTAAATGAATACATAAGATAGACAGACACATTTTTTTAATGTTCCCTAGGGATAGTCATTTTCACACATCACTCCACACACAACAGAAAACCAATACAATCATACAACACATGAAAATGCTTAAAAAGTAATAACTAATACCGACACACATAGATTAGTATGCTGCAGCACACAGGCCTACATTGACTTTCCAAACAGTGGTGGGAAAAGAAAGCTTCATAGAAATACAGATGTCCTTGAAGACCTGCTGAGAGCACGGTGCTGCATTATAAGCTGACCGCAGTAACACATTTTCTCCACTGGGTGGTGGGTGTCCAGACCTGCCTCTGGGTTTCCTCCCCTGAGGAGGACCAACAGGAAGTCAGTAATCTGTAATTATGGTTTTAAAAGCCATGGCGATTGGCATAATTGAGTGAAACCAGGAGAGCCAGCTTCACAGCAGATGCTCTAAACAATGGTTCCACTCATGAGAGGAATGCTTCACAGGCCCTTTACTCACCCACTTCTGCTGACTGAAGATATTTCACAGACTCCCTCTAACCTACACACACACACACACACCCACCCACCCACACACACACACACACACACACTCAGAAAGAGGGGGGCAGATAGAGAAAGAGGGAGAGAGAGAGGAGGTTAAAGGTTAGTGAAACAAACAAATCTGACAATTATTGTTTCTGTAGCAACAGATTGATGGTCATACACTTTGTGATAAATATCCAATGCCAAACACCTCTCATAAGAATACCTGTGGAAGATGGGGAAGTGATTTTTATGTATTTAGTTCTTAGCAGACGCTTTTGTTTGAAGCAACTTACAATGACTTCAATAAGCATTACATTAACAAATAAAATTAACAGTTTAAAGTAGTCATATAGTCTACATTAAAGATAACAATATTAGTAATAGACTGAATAGAATTTAACAGAATAATAAGAAAGACAATGAACATTATACAACTCTGTAAGGAGAACTGACTAGTTAAATACATGGTAAACAGATGAGACTTTTTGATGATCCCAAAACTATCACTGGAACAAAGAGTATTGGGCTGGGCACATCATATCATCAACAAGGACTCACAGACACAAAACGCCTTGACTGTGACCTCTTAGGGCAGCCGTGGCTTACTGGTTAGCGCTTTGGACTTGTTACCGGAGGGTTGCCGGTTCGAACCCTTATAGGCATGGCTGAAGGATCAAAAAAGTATATATATTTACTTATACTTAGTGTCGATAGAAGGCCGGCTAAGCAGATGCTCATCAGAAGACTGCAGTGGGGGAGAAGAGACATAGAGATGGATCATGGAATTAAGATGGCAAGGTGCAGATCCAGCAGTTCCAAGTGTCCTGTAGGCCAAGGTAAGGGATTTGAATGTAATTATGGCTGCTAAAGGAATATTGCATAGGATAAACCAACATGACTTTGTGACTGAGGCAACATGCTCAGAAATATTTATGACATCAATTGTGACACACAAAAAGTGACATGGCGTTTAGCTGGGGTCACTGGAGATGAATCAAGCTGGATGCCGAAATACCAGAAGCTCAGTTTTGGAGAGAATGAGCTGAAATATCCCAGAGGCCGTGTGTGCAAATGATCTAACCATGAGGAAGTGTAAATTGAGACTTGAAAAGGCTCAGGTACTAATCCCTGTCTGAGGTACATACTGTATGTGATGAGGTCATGAGCCTTTCACACCTGTCCTTGCCAAGACATACAGAATGGACGTCCTTTGCGGCGAAAGAAATCGATTGATAATCAAAGAGAATTTAAGGAGAGAAAAAAAGTCTCCAGGTCAAGACACTGTTTTCTCTCTCCTTCATTCCTTTTGACTCTTTTCCTTGACACCAAAGAGCACCCGGCAAAAACAGTGGAGACAAAGACGCCTACAACCTTCGTCTCAAATCGTCTCAATCATCAAAATAGCTTTCCCAGAAATTCCTAGCTCAGACAAGGTTCCGTGTCACTGAACATACAGAGATTACTAAGCTTTTACTGAAGTGAAAAAGCTATTGAGCCATTGGCTCCGGCTGGCATCCACATTAGCTGTAGTCCTATAACGTAAATTAATGGACACCTAACCTATATGTTTAAGCAGGGGCGTCGCCAGCCGATTTTACCGGGGCTTCAGTCCGGGGTAAATTGAGCTCAGCCCAGGTAGCCAAAAACATGTTATTTAACTTTTTTATTTCGTTGTGCATTCTATCCCTTGTAGCCTGTTAGAACAAGGAATCCCGAACACTAAACTCTGACAAGGAGAAGCAGAACGGGCAGGGCGGGGCTGGGCTGGGCTGGGGGTGGGTGGAGAGCGGCAGAGGGTCGCTTCCCTTCGGTGTCTGGTCTGAGATCAGTGGATCTGTGCTCTCAACTAACGCAAAGTCCTTTTAGGCAAGTCTCTCCACTCGGCGGCCATATACCAACGTTTTATGGGCACTCATCGGGCACAGTCTTTGGGTCGAACTGCGCGTGCGCAAGGCTTCATGACACCAATCCTGCTCCAGCGGCGAGATCACAACACATGATTGGCACATGTCTTCACAACACACCACATTATTGGCTCAATGTATTCACAACACATCACATGATTGGCTCAATGTATTCACATCACACCACATGATTGGCTCAATGTATTCACATGTCGACGTTTTGCTGTGCAGTGTATGTGTGTGTGTAATGTTAATGTTGGTTTTAGTATGAGTAATTGCGTTTACCTTGTCATGTATGTGTTGGCTGATATAGTCTTTCTTTATGTTGTACCTCATGTGTTTACCCCGTGTATTGTATGTGACTACCCTGTTTGTGTATCGTGCTTGTTTCATTGACCTCCTTTGTTTTGCCTGTGTAGTGACGATTGTGTGTTTTGGTGCGTAACCAATAAACCCATTCGAAGACAAACTGTGCAGTTTGTTACACTATATTTAACATTTATTTTATATTTGGCCTGTTATGAAATCATGTATTCAATTTAAGCACAGTTCAGCTTTAAGAAACTCAAATAGCCTAGATGCATGCTTAGCATTTTGTGATCTACTTTCACAAACTCTTAGTCAGCTCAGCTGTCCTCTGATTTACTGATATCTAGGCGATATTTGTAACATTTATTTTGTATGTGGCCCATTATGAAATCATGTGGAACAATTTAAACACATTGTAAAACTTAAAGCCCAAATTTGGAGACAGCCATGCAGGTCGAAATTTACTGCAAATTCAAAACTGGAATTACTCTGGAACGGCTAACTGTACAGGGGACTGCTTTACACCTTTGTGTTCGGTAAGGTCTGTGGCCGGTTGCACAAAGCACCTTAAGTTAAGTTTTTCCCTTAAAATCTGATTTAAGGGTCCCTTAAAATAAAAACGGTTGCACAAACACCCTTAAGTTTTCTCCTTAAGGGTTCCTTAACATTTTCCCTTAGTATTTAAGGGTTTGTCCTTATCTTGTAAGAAATCCCTTAAACTGTTGCACAAAAGACCTTAGTAGTCTAACTAAGGGGAAAATCCTAAGGGACATCTGACTCTACCTTAACCATATTATTAACTGAATGATGCTGATAAATGAAGTTTATTAACTACTTTTGACCATTCAAAACAATATAAAAATATGCTTCCTCTGTCAAATAGATAGGCCTATCAGAAACATGCCGTATTGTTTCGTTTACATAGGCTAATCTCCGTGGAAACTATAGAATTTTCATGCCGGAAAATCCCTTTCAGTGCAGTAAATCCCTTGACATTTCTCCTTAACTAAGGAAACATTTTAAGGTATTCTGTGCAACACCCTTAAGTAAATCCCTTACCTGAGGAGAAATTAAGTGTTAAGGGTCATACTTAAGGGAAAAAACTTAAGGTGCTTTGTGCAACCGGCCACTGCTGTTTATTCTGATATATGGTTTGTCATGTGTTAAACGAAAGGTTCGTGAAGTATTGCACCGAGAGGAATGGGTAGGGAGATGGACGCAAAACCTTCAGTAGAATGTATGATTAAATTGAATTATATTATTTACTTTTCTCGCGAACCGTTCGCCACAGCAATTTCGCGGCTAACATCGTTTAAAAGCTGAGAAAAAGCTCTTTCATGTGATACTTTGTCTGTGTGATGAGTAGGCTACTTCGTGAGTAGTTCAACTGAGAAGAATGGGTGAATTTAGACACACTTTCTTTCTTGCGCTGTCACTTTCTCCACTGTAAAATACTAAATTAATTTGCGCTGTAAATATTTTGACAGGCCATAGGCTAAATAAAAATCGCTATTAGTAGGACGCAAAGCAGAATATTGAAAGAAGGGCACCAAGGCCACATGGCCTGTAAACCTCTGATTTTCAAAGGGGCATCACGGCCAATGCAAGGGGCAACGACGTGGCCGCCGTGAAATTCCTACCCTGAGTGAGACCAAAATTAAGTGTTCGAAATAAAACTTTAGGCTACTGTATTCTTCTGATAACATGAGTGGAATGGATATAATGTGGACGCTAACATAAAAAGAAGCAGAGTGGCTAAATGATACAGTGCAAGTTTTGCGTGTAAATGTTCCGCCTTTTAAAATCAGTTGTAGCCTAATCCAAATAGCAGTTAAAACCATCAATTAGACAACAGAATCAGGGCCCACTTCCCCGAAAGCATCTTAAGCCTAAGAGCGTCGTAAAGTCCCTCTTACGAACGTCTTAAGATTTGCCGACTGTTTCCCGAAACCATCGTAGCTTAAGAGCATTGTGAAAACACTTGTAGATCTACGAGTGCTCCAGAGTACTCGTTACCGGCTAAGAGCGTCTTAACAGTACTTCTCACTGAGGTCACCAACAGGACATACAGAGGAATTACAACTTAGAATACATAATCCAATTTACATTCCCATTCTTTATTGTGTTTACCTGTGATCAGATCAGATTTTGACGTGCAAAATAGCCTACATTTAATTGTCATAATAATGTGATGAAAAGCATGGACAGCTCCCCTTAAGAGCATCTTAAGAGCAGTGCATAAGCGTTCACGCTACGAACATGTTCAGGAAACAGTCGGAAAAATCAAACGAACGATCGTGAGATGAATCGTAGAAAACCCTCTTAAGAGCGTGTCTCCGTCGTTATCGGGGAAGTGGGCCCAGTAGGGTACCATTTTTGCTTCATATACCAGGCCTACTGTATGTCAAAAGCAGGCTCGGATGAAGCTGGGAAGGATTAAACACACCGTTTCAACACCGTGGTAATCAACCGTGATAATTATGATATTTCAAAAGAAAACGGTAATTGTTATTGTCAACATTTTTATCACGGTTTATCATTATACCGGTAATCGTTACATCCCTAGGTGCGCGCACCCCCGCTTTAACTTTGACTCCCTGCATTTCTACATTGTGACAAAAACTGTGATTCAGACAATGAATTTTGGTTTACTAAATTAGCATGCAGTAATAATTATCATTTCTACCTGAAATCTGCTCACTGCAGACGTTATAATGCAGACCCAAGCAGCAGCACAGCCTTGAAAGACGCACACCTTGAATTTGATCAAAGCGGCTCTGGGCCCACTTCCCCGAAAGCATCTTAAGCCTAAGAGCGCCGTAAAGTCCCTCTTACTTAACGCCTTAAGATTTGCCGACTGTTTCCCCTAAACCATCGTAGCTTAAGAGCATCGTGAAAACACTAAGTAGATCTACGAGTGCTCCAGAGTACTTTCGTTACCGGGCTAAGAGCGTCTTAACAGTACTTCTCACTGAGGTCACCAACAAGACATACAGAGGAATTACAACTTAGAATACATAATCCAATTTACGTTCCCATTCTTTATTGTGTTTACTTGTGATGAATCAGATTTTAGCGTGCAAAATAGCCTACATTTAATGGTCATAATAATGTGATGAAAAGCGGACAAAAATGCAATCAAGTTATGAAACGAGACGTTGCCAGAATAGTTTGACATTATCTTTGCTAAGTGAATATTTTATTAGGCCTATGAGGTAAAAATCAGAGAAAGCCACATCTGTAGTCTGTAGCCTACTGCATCAAAATCTAAGCCTACACATTTCCTCTCTTTCTTACTCGACTTCTTTCTTATCTTCAAACGTGTTCTTAAGTGGCACCGCGAAAAATTATTGCATGGTGCAACAATCTAATCTTAAAATAATTACAATTATTTATGTCTCTGTGTGGTATATAACCTACTTGGGATCCTTACATGCAGATGTCAAAGTGTTTCTATTTTCGTATTGTGAATTAATGTGTAGATCCGAAGTTTAAATGGTAGGCCTATAGCTGTGACGTGCAGTCACCTGACATCACCGTCAAATCAGAGGATATTTCAGAACTATTAACGTGGACAGCTCCCCTTAAGAGCATCTTAAGAGCAGTGCATGCGCGTTCACGCCTACGAAAGCATGTTCGGGAAACAGTCGGAAAAACCAAACGAACGATCGTAAGATGAATCGTAGAAAACCCTCTTAAGAGCGTGTCTCCGTCGTTATCGGGGAAGTGGGCCCTGGTTCTTCACTGGCTAACTTGATGTGATTGGCTGAATGACGGTTCAATCAAATCAACAGACCTATTTGTGTCTCTCTGTGTGTGCGTTATGGTAGATACGGTTCCAACTCTTTACGGGAGCGTTTATTTCCATATTTTACTTTAAATTTGATCTGACAAAAAGTGTGGGGGATAGAATCGTGTTCCAGCAAAAGATAGATAGATAGATAGATAGATACTTTATTGATACCCAAGGGGAAATCCAAGGGTCTCAGTAGCATACAGACATCACACACAACATGCACTTACAGCAGAAATGGTAAACATAAGTATAAGTATAAACATATAACTAAACTCCACTGTACAATAAAGACAGTAGAAGATAAGATACTAAGCTAAATACTAGATACTAAGCTAAATACTAAATACACTATATAAATTAATTAAGAAAGTCCAATGTGCTTGAGGGTGATCAAGCATAAGACGCTTGTAGTGACAGGGTCGGGACTGGTAAGGTGCTAAAGGGAGTGAGTGTCATGGTGAAGGTGAAAAAAGTAGTCCAACATTAGTCCAACAGTGCAAGAGTGAGGTCTAGAGACCAGCATAAATAATATGGACAAATAGGAGAGTAAAGTATAATGTAGACAAGGTAAAAGTGTAGCAGTAAAACAGTAGTGAAAACATTAGGCTGTGCACATTAGTAAAACAGTAGTAAAGCAGTAGTGGGCAGTCAATACTCAAACATGGAGAGGGTGAAGAGGCAGACAGACTAAGCAGAGAAGTCTATCTCTCCTCTTCCCTTTAGTGAGGCATTGAACAGTTCAATGGCCCTAGGAACAAATGACTTCCTCAGCCTTTCAGTTGTGCATGGTAGTGAGCGAAGTCTCCAGCTGATCAAGCTCTTTTGCTGTTTGATAGTGCTGTAGAGTGGATGACATTCATTGTCCAAGATGTTGATCAGTTTGTTTAGGGTCCTTTTGTCAGGTATTGAAGTGATGCACTGCAGTTCAGCTCCCACTACAGAGCCAGCCTTCCTTACCAGCCTGCCAAGTCGCCCAGCATCCTTCTTCTTTGTGCTTCCTCCCCAGCATACCACTGCATAGAAGAGGGCGCTGGCCACAACAGACTGATAGAACATCCTGAGGAGCTTGCTGCCCACATTGAAGGACCGCAGCCTCCTCAGGAAGTACAGCCTGCTCTGTCCTTACTTGTAGAGTGCATCAGTGTTGACTGACCAGTCCAGTTTATTGTCCAGGTGGAGACCCAGATACTTACCACCACCTGCTTACCACCTCCACATTGACCCCATCAATGGAGACTGGTAGCAGAGCGGGCTTAGACCTGCGGAAATTCACCACCATCTCCTTGGTCTTTGAAGTGTTGAGTTGAAGGTGATTGAGTTTGCACCACTGCACAAAGTCCTCCACCAGGCTCCTGTACTCCTCCTCTTGCTGGGTCCCCGATACACCCCACAATTGCAGTATCATCAGAAAACTTCTGCGTGTCGCATGACTTCGGTGTTGTAGCAGAAGTCAGATGTGTACAGGGTGAACAGGACTGGAGAGAGCACAGTTCCCCTGTGGCTCGGTGCTGCTGATCACAGTGTCAGAGAGGCAGTTCTTCAGTCTGACGAACTGTGGTCGCTCGGTCAGGTAATCTGTAATCCAGGTTACCAGGTGAGCGTCCACACCCATCTGCAAGAGCTTGTCTCTCAGTCTGAGGGGTCGGATGGTGTTAAAAACTTGAGAAATCAAAGAACATGATTCTCACAGCACTTTTCCCCTTGTCTAGGTGAGAATGTGTCCTGTGTAAAAGATAAGTGATGGCATCGTCCAAGCCTACTTTCTCCTGGTATGCAAACTGTAACGGGTCTAGTGCATGGCGTACCTGGGGTCGCTCCATTGTTTTCATCACATGTGATGTTAGAGCAACAGGCCTGAAGTCATTAAGCTCACTGGGGTGTGGTTTCTTGGGGACGGGGGTGAGACATGATGTCTTCCACAGTGTTTGAACTTGTCCGAGGCGTAGACTCCAGTTGAAGATGTGCTTCAGTGGCTCCCCCAGTTCAGCAGCAAAGGCCTTGAGCAGCCTTGGACACAGTCTGTCAGGCCCGGCTGCCTTACGAGGATGAAGTTTTTTTAAAAGATAACTTACTTGATCAGCTGTAATGATGGGGGGGATGAGGGGAGTGGAGGGTGAGGAGGAGGAGGGGTGCTTCTGAGAGGGTTGTCGTGTGGCTAGAGACTGATCGCCGTTGGCTGAAGCCTTTGTTGCCGCACCACTCGTGGTCACCACGTGGGGTAGGGGTGCGATAGCCTGATCAGCAGTGATGATGGAGGGGGGAGGGGGGGGGGCAGCATCTGGGGTCTGTGTGTCTGATGGCTGTTGACTGAGGTCGTTGTCACCTCGTTGTTCGTGGTCGCCATGTGGGGGAGGGGTGCAATATCCAGTGATGGTGGGGGTGAGTGTTGCACTGGTAATGAGGTGGGGTGGGGGCTTGTTATCTTGCAGCTTCTGTTCCATCTTCCTTCTGTAGTCCTCCTTAGTCTCTTTTAGCTTATTCTTGAGTTCCCCCTGTACTCGCCTCAGCTCTGCCATGTCCCCCTCCTTAAATGCCATCTTTTTCCTATTGAGAAGGGTCTTGACATTACTGGTTATCCAAGGCTTGTTATTTGGATAGCAGTGTACAGTCGTTGTGGGAACAACATGTCCATACAACATGTCCATACAGAAGTCAGTAGTGCAATGTGTGACCTCCTCTAAGTCCTCTCCATTCAGTAGCACACTCCAGTCTGTGGACTCAAAGCAGTCTCTCAAAGCCTCATCCGCTTCCGGTGTCCACTTCCTGAAGGTGCGTGTGGCAACTGGTAGCCTCTGTACTTTTGGCTTGTACATTGGCTGAAGATGAATGAGGTTATCGTCCGACTTCCCCAGTGGGGGAAGGGGGGTGGCACTGTAAGCATCCCTCACGTTTGCATACATGAGATCTATTGTCCTGTTTTTCCTAGTTGGGCAGTCAACAAACTGGTAAAAGTTTGTGAGGGTGGAATCCAGTGTAATGTGGTTGAAGTCACCAGAGATCGCAAAGAAGGCATCACTGTGCTGAGTTTGGAGCCTAGCGACTGCAGAGTGAATGACGTCACACGCTGTGTCCGGGAGGGCTTGAGGCGGCACGTAGACGCTAGTAACTCCACATCCTTAGAGCATACAGTCTCCTTCACTGTAACATGTCCGGGATTGCACCATCTGTTGTTTATGTATAGCACCAGTCCGCGTCCCTTCTTTTTGCCATAAAGTTTATTGTCTCTGTCCAAACGAGCTACACTGAAGCCGGGCAGCTCAACGTTAGCTGGGGGGATAAGGCTTGTTAGCCACGTCTCCGTAAAGCATAGCTGTACAGCTTCTGATTTCTTACCAGGGCAGCCAGTTCGTCAGTCTTGTTCACGTTTCCCATAACCATCGAAGGAACTGAGGGCTTGTGTTGTCACTTCTTCTCCCGACGCCTAGTCCTCACTTTAACTCCCGCTCTGCACCCCCGAAAGCACCACAGCTCCTCCGGGATGTTTACGTGAACCCTACCAGCATTCTGTCGTATGTAATAGATCCATATCTATTAATAGATCCATGTCCATAGGATTGTAATAGATCCATATCCATAGGATAGAATGAAAACACTCCTCAAAGTGCATAATCCAAAAAAGTTGCGAAGTAAAAAAAGTAAAAAGTAAACAAAAGACGGTAAGAGAAACACAAAGACACAGTGCTACCTCGACAGGCTGCCTTTCTCGTCGGCGCTGGAACCGGAACCCGGTTATAACATCCACATCCCCCACGCTTGCTACGCGCCTGTCTGTGTCAACTCACTGGGTGGTTCAGCGTCATAGGTTGCAGTACGTTGAGAAAGCAGACGTGACATGGCCAGCAAAAAACAATTGAAACTGTTTGTATTTTTCAAACGAAAGGCAAAGGGGAAGAATTCATGTTTGCAAACTGAAATATAAGCTTATCCTGTCCGACCAACTCCATAAAGGCCAGCTATTAGTGTTGTTTACCTATCCTATCGCTAGCTGGCTAGCAAGCTATCATTAGTAAACACTAAGCAGAAGCAAAGTCCTTTTAGGCAAGTCCCTCCACTCGGCGGCCATATACAGTAGCAACACTTTTTGGGCACTCATCGGGCACCCTATTCAGCAGAAATGCGCATGCGCAAGGCTTCACGACACTAATCTTGCTCCAGCGGCGAGTTCACAACACATGATTGGGAAGATGTCTTCACAACACACCATATGATTGACTCAATGTATTCACATCACACCACATGATTGACTCAATGTATTCACATCACACCACATGATTGGCTCAATGTATTCACATGTCGACGTTTTGCTGAGGAAGGGGTGGGATATGTGTAGACAACGGGTTACAAACTAACCCCATGCATTTCTATGGAGGATTTTTTGAGTGCTGTGTCTCCTCATTAGAAAGTCTCTGGCAGGAGTCAAAATTAACTTTTTGAAATGTGAATATCTACCATTCACTATCTTGAGTATCTTCACTGACAAATGAAGTGGCGAAATTCACCCACCATTCAATAGGTAATCCGTATTTTCTGTCTGAAATCTACCAACTTCAATATTTACCAATTTTGTCTGGTGCAATTTTGAGCCCTGCTAGTAGGCTAAGCAAGCATTAGGCAACTGCAAGGCATCTGGTCAGGTTAATTGGCACGACACATTTCAGGGCTCGTTTTGAGAGAGAGAGATTCATGACACTCAGCTCCAAATAACTAAATTTAGCCAGAAGGGCTAAATGCTTTCCCCCCTTGTTGAACATTTGTACTCATGTTCTGAGGAGCAGACGAGGATGTTACACTCTCCAACACACACAGTAGGCCTGCAATGAAGGATTTTTTTCGTAAGGGAGATGTTTTAACAGTGACAAACTATAAACCAGTAAATATCTAGAGGGGGCTGAGACAGCTTTCATTCACCCTGTAATGAGCCATTTAACCATCAAAGTGATTACAAAGCTGATGACATAAACATAAAACAGCATTAAAAAAAACAAGTTTCATGGGAATGAACATGTTCCATGGGAATGTGTTTAAATGTCCACTGAAATGTAGCCTATGCAAATGCCCTATGCATAAGCAAAGCATTTGTAATTAGAGCTGAACATTGCAATCTCAAAAGTTCTTTGTATCCTGCAATGTAGTATAGTATGTTTTTGTTGGTTTGCCACACACTGATCTGATTCCATGATTTTGTAGAGGGTTAGCTGTTCTCTCTCTGTGTGTGTGTGTGTGCAATCCCATTTTAACATCAAACATTTTACTGTCTTTTTGGTAGATCTCTGGCATAGATCAAACAACAAAAGATCAGTTAGATGATGGAGAGAGAAGGGAGATCAACAGAAGGAGGTGCAGAACATTTGCTTAATGATACATTACAAGCAACCTCACACTTAAACGTGTATGTACCTTGTAGTAATTCAATAATAAATAATTTGGGCAGTCTAATGTAGTCTGTTGTCTACTATAATAACACCTTTTATGTACTGTATATCTAAAAAATCTTTACATTTACATCCGGTCCAGCCGGGCTAAGCCCAGGTTGTCCTGAAAGTCTAGAAACGCCCCTGTGTTTAAGACGCGTGGGGAGAGCACACAGAACACCCCCGGATAGATTGCCTTGTTTCTCCAACATCTGCATGTAATGATGTCTATAATAATGGGTGATTTGTGGGTGGTATTCTCATAAAAGAGTTATATGGTCTCCTAAGAATGAGCTCTCACGGGCATTAGTGTAGTGTATGGCTTATTGTAGTGGTAGGAAGGAGGATAATGAGACAATGTACTAAAAGGCAACACAGAGCTAGAGAATGAAGCTTAATTGTGCCATCGTGTGTAATGTCCTTGTGCAGATGAATGGCGGTCATTATCAAAACTTACTCCATGACCCAAGGTATTGGTGACACAAGAAACAGTGAAAAGGAGGGCAATGATGATGATGAGTATGGTAATGGTAAGGACAGAGCTGTGTGTCAAGGGTTAAGGTGGAAGACAGGCGTGCTCGCTGTCACATTATCTCCAAACAGATAATTCCTCTTCTCTTGTCCAAGATGTTCTCAAAGGATTCGTGACACACATGGAGCCGTGTGGTAAAAATATCCTCTCAGGGACAGCCTGTTTCAGAGAAACAAATATCAAGGGAGAAAAAACAAACAAACTCGAGAGCAAAGACTGCATGCCGGCTTAAGGTGAAACAGTGAGACACAATTGGATGCATGCCTGCTTTGAAGAAACCGGAATGATCCTCAGTAATTGCCCATAACCGGTATTTTGAGGATAATAGGCTACTCGATGTCGTGACAAGGGGAGGGGTGATATTTATTTATTAATTTTCCGGTGGACTATAAACAGTAGGCTACATGGTCGCGTCTCAGTCACAGTCTCAGAGTAGTATTCGGCAAAGAGTGGCAGGGGGAGGGGAGGACCTGAAAGAAAAACTAGAAAAGGGAGGAAGGGAAAACAAAGAAGAAGTCAAGGGAACGCGATTAGGAGGAGGGAACACGTGGAAAATTGGGAGAGTGCGTTTGTAAAGTGAGGAGACAACTCAGCCAACTCGGCAGCTCCACAGTTCTTTATTTGAATGAACTAGAGCTTATTTAAAATTTCGCGTTTCACTCAGATGAATTTATTCCTGATGAAAACTTCAAACTAATCTCTGAATTGACTAACATCTGTGGGGAAAGGGATCAGAAGACATGAACAATTCTGCATCTAGGACCGGACAGACGAGCTGGAAGTTGCTCAGAGAATCATTGTTGCTCTGCCTCTTTGCCGGTAAGTAGTTGATTGTTTGAAAATAAGAAAATTCGAATTTATCGTCACCAGAATCAGGCCCTTTTGTTTGTTTTTGTCTAAGACAAACCATTAATCAGCCTTGTTATTTTTACCGTATTAGGATAAGAGAGGTAGGCTAGCTTGCGCTCTCTCGTAGCTTACGAGGTAGGATGCAGCGTACTGTTAATTTGTCTGTTTATCCATTCAATTGGTCTTTTTTGATCTGAAATAAGTAGACCTAGGCCTAAGAAATTTAGATTAGGTCCACTCAGTTTTTTCATGAACCTCAAAATCCACAAAAAGTTAATAAGATTACGATAAGACTGGTCTTGTCAGTAGATATTGTATCTAGTTTTAAAAACGAATTTCAGCGCAAAAAAAACCCGACTTGTTTCTTACATAAAGTCCTGTAATTGTTGGGGTGTTGGTGGGGGAGGGGAAGGGGTGCAAGGGGTTCTCCTGGAGGTGGCAAGGATTGTATGGAGTCTTTGTCCCGGGCGTGTTGACCGACAAGACCCGGAGGTAGGCTAAGAGGGGGACCTCTTTAGACCACCCAGGCAGAGAGTATGCAGACACACATCAAAAGGTCCGTTGACTTATAGCCACTGTGGCAAGACAACCAGGAACCTAACCCAGTTTTTCCTCCATCTGTATGTGTCTATGTGAACTCTTCCTCAGTTTGTGAGTATGTGTCTGTGTGAACTCTTCAACAGTTTGTTGTGTCTAAGTAGAGGTCTGAGCCAGGGGTTCGTGGTGATGAAGCACAGATATTGAAAAATGTCATGCTTAACTGAATATTGTTTTGACCATGGACCCAAGGACCAGCATTTTACTGTTCATTCATGTCTCTTGTATAGGCCTATAGGGTTAGATTTGATTTTTAGATAGATAGATAAAAAAGGTAAAATAGGTAAGACAGATAGCCTAGATAGGATTTTAACAGTTCAACCATATTATTATTTGTTAAGCGGGAACAGTGTTGTTGTAATAGTGTCATTATAATGCATTCCTAAACTATTTGTAGTTTATAAGTTAAAAACAGTAGAGGTATAGTCAACAATGCATAAATCGTTGCCTTTTACTAATTGATGAAACATATACAGAGGAGCTAGAATATGAGGTCCCTCCACTTTTTTTTACCATATGAAAGTCAAGTCTGAAGGTTGTTAAATAATGGCAGAAGAAAACAGTGAATAGAACAGGACCAGACATGTTTGGTGGCTCTCATAGAAGACAGTTAGAGAGAGGTACTAATATGTGCACAAGTATACGTACTGTCATGGAAGGATTTTTAGAAAAGCTTGCTTCTCTTATGAGGTGTGTGAGTGTTGCTTGTTTAATTCGAACAAGTCTGTGTGTGTGTGTGTGTGTGAGAGAGAGAGAGAGAGAGAGTGAGAGAGTGTGTGTGCGTGTGTGTGTGCACACATGCTAGTGTGTGTGCTTGAGTATGTTTTTTTGTGGACGTGTGAATCTTATTCTACCAGATAATTGCAAGGCTGCAGGCCGCCGGTCACCGCAATAAGGCTTAATCATTTCTGTGATCATAATTTTAGAAGTTGTGATTGGATGCTGGAGGACACATCAGGAACCCAAATGTGTGGTTCTAAAACTGGCCAGTCTGGCTCTTCTTCTGAAAACTGTGTTACACAGTCAGTATCATTCTGTATACTCTTCTGAAAAGGATGTTAACATAATCCTCATATAAATGGTTCTATTGCTTTCTGTACTATCTGTTGCTTTGTAACTATACACAAAACTTTGGAATCACCAGGCCTGTCAGGCTACAATACTTTTCAGTTCAGCCAACAGTAAAAGATTTGCGGCAGGCAATTCATATTAAACAACTGTCTGTCTCTCTGTGATGTCTGGGCAATTTTATAAATTGCCTTTGCCTCCTCTTGTAGCATGATAATACTAAAGTGTACCTAGGTGTGTGTTTATATCTGAAGTGATATCTCTAAAATGTTGCATGTTTTTTTTCTGCGTGTGTTTCAGGGAGAGGGCAAGCACAGTGTGATGGCTGTTTAGAGTACTGCTGCGATGGAGCACCTCCTTTCTGCTGTTCCTACTATGCTTACGTGGGTGATATTCTCTCGTGAGTAACAAGATAAATTCACACACACACACACACACACACACACACACAGAGACACACACACACACACACAAAGAGACACAGACACACACACACACACACACACACACACACAGAATCGCAGACTGTTTCTTTGCCATCGAGACTGACCTCTATACTGGGCTTGGCCTTTGACATGTCTCTGGCAGATGCAGCTGTTCTCTCTCAATCAGAATGGCTTTAAGGCGATATCTGATGTCACACACCATGGAGATTGTGCCAGTATTCAGATGAGATTATACTCTTAGATATTCAAATAGATTGATAGAAGATTACCCATATGTAATAACCCTCTTATTTACAAAATGATTCCTCAACTCACACACCTTTAACAGCATGAGAGGTGTGTGGCTGCTAGAGAGAGAGAGATAGAAAGAGAGAGATAAACCAAGCCATTTGGACGGGGCATGGTGGTCAGCTGTTGAGACATGTTTGGTCAGGTGTGTATGTGTGAAAACACACCCTTCCCATCCCCTGACCCCTTGTGTCTCCCAAGCCAAAAATCCTCTCCAGTTCCTGACTCAGACTGTCCGAAATTAGACAGCCCAAACAAGAACGCAAACAATCAGGAGCTAACTGGGTGGCCCTCCATCCGTTCACAAGCATTCAATTGTACTCTTAAAGCATACAAAACACAGTGCCTGTGGGTCAGAATGACTTGTTGATGGTGGGCTGAAAAGAGGATGATTGTGTGGGTGTTTGTTTTTGGACAAGCCTGTGACAAATCTCTTTTTGTGTGTGTGTGTGTGTGTGTGTGTGTGACTCCAGGGGGACGGCAATATCCGGCATCGTATTTGGCGTGGTGTTTCTGATGGGGGCGGTGGCGGCGGGCTTTCTGTTTATCTGCATGTGTGTGAAGAACGGTCGAGGGGCTCGCGTTGGAGTCTTTGGCACGTCCTACATCAACACGGTGTCACAGGGATATCCAGGTGATGACTCACTCTGTCCCTCTATCTCCACGTCCCTTTCCTAGGCTTCCTGTTCGCATTTCTGGGCAGTGTTGTATCAGTATCAGTTTCACTAGATTTCACAGTCCCTAATAGCCCCTTTCAATCTGTTCCTTGAGGGCTTCCGGTTAAAAAACGTTCCAAACCAGTCCAAATACTTTGAAATGAAAATGAATCGGACCATAGGTTAATGCTCTACAATTTTTTGTTTGTCATCATTAGCTCAATGTTGTTTTCTGTGCCACCAGGGGGGTATTCCAAGTACATGGTTTAGTGTAGGGTAAGTTAACTAAGAGTAAGTGGTAAACCTCCTACAACAAAAGCCCTAAGGTATTGTTTTGTAAGGAAAATGAAGCCATACAGCTCTTCTATTAAGAGGTTTACCCCTTACCCTGAATGAACTTACCCAGATCTGTCACTAAACCACATACTCGGAATATGTGATTTAGTGACAGATCTGGGTAAGTTCATTCCCCCCCCAGAAATGCCTTAGGAACGCACATTTTTGTTTATGTTGTTGAAAGGGTCTATATATATCTATATATCTCTATAGAGGTATGCCTTCGAGATGCATGTTTATTAGCATACATATGTGCTGGTGGTGCTCTGGTAGATGTCTAATCTTGGTCAGCATAAAAATAAAGTCTCTTTGAAATAAAACAAAAGTAACATAAAGATTGAGCAAACAATTCTGAAGTATCTAACCTGACCTCACATAAACACATACCTCTTGAACCAGTAGCACTTTAAGTTGGTAGGTTACATCAGTTCGGATACAAACAGGAAGCCATTGCATGCAGAACAATGAATCCTTTGAAGACTTTTTTGTGTAGAATATAACTCAAAGAGACTTGGAAGGAACTTATCTATGGCATAATAGACAGCATAAACACAGTTATTATATTCTCCCTACAGTAGGTAGGAAGCCTATTGTAACACAATTTATTGTGGATTTAGAATACATGGATAACTAATACCTCCATGTTAAAGCACACTCTGCCCAGTGGTCAAGTTAAGCCAATTTTTCCCTTTGCCCACTATTTACTTTCAGCCTTGCAGTGTCTTTTAAAAACCACCAGAGGGCATATCTGCCCTTCAGAAAATGTTAGATATACACACAGAAGCAGGTATGAAGGATCACATTAACAATTGTAATTCACTTGAGGTGCTAACATGGTGGAAATCATGTAGGCATTTTTTATTTAAAAACTGAAAGCCAGCTAGTTGTTAACAACTACACAGTAAAACATTTTACAACATACTACAACATACTGTAACTGTACTTATTTTTAGCAGTAAGAGGCCATTATAGACTAAAAATACAAGGAAGGCATTACATTTAGGTCAGATACAGACACATGCGACCCTGTAGATATAGATGTTGAATATGTTTCCTCATAGAAATGGAGGTGTGATATTTGTCTGTTCTCACAAGCTGCTATTTTTCCCCACTGTGAACTGCCACCTCTTCCTGCCCCCTGTTGGAGTCATGCTGAGTAGCTGAATGCTAATGTGGTTGTCTCCGTTTACTTGCAGGTCCTCCTCCACCCTACACCTACGACTATGAGATGTACTCTGCAGATCTCCACCCACCTCCGTATACACCCACCCCTCCCAGGGGCACAAACTACTCCCCTCCTCCCCCGTATCCAGGCTACACCCGGAAGTGAGCGATTATCTGCACCTGAGGGGTAGCAGCCTTTGCTCTTCATTACTGTGTATGGGGGAGGTGGGAGGGAGTAGACAGACACCCTCCCAGTGCGAGATGATGTGGTACTCCTGGGCTATAAATTAAGATACAAGAACTTGAGGATGTTCACCAAGGGTAAGAACTGCCCAGTTCTTCTCTGGTCAGACCAGTGATGTTGTGCCTTCTGGCTAGGTGCACACGGAAGGATCAGCCCAGGATCACCTGGAAGCCACAGGGGAAATGGAAGTAGCTGTCTGCACAGAGAATATGGAGCTTTCTCAAAGGACCATTTTGAGCACATAAAATATAAAAATGTTCCTGTGTTGTGCTATAAAGACTTACCAGTAAACTATGTTTGATCAGAGAAGACAGGATGAAATAACTGGACTCAAACGAACTGAAAATGGACTATAATTTGAATGAAGCTCCATTGGCCTGAAACTTGAAGAAAACCTGAGAATAACTTGACTGACAAGAATTTTTCAGCATATGATGTTGCTGCATCTTATAATGCTGTTATGTATCAGTGAGGTTTTGTTGAACTGATTAAAAAAAGTCCTCCTGTTGTCATACTTCTCATGGAGTACTACTATGTATTTTCCTGTTCTATTTTTAGTATGTTCTTTCTTCGTGTTATCAGATGCATCAGCATCAGCTCCTAATATGACATGATGAGATGTGACAAATGCTTAATTTCTTAGGACTTATCTAATAAATCCAAGCTGGTTGCACAGCATGAAGCCGTTGGTTCCCATGCGTCTGCATGAGCTGCCAAATGAATAAACAAGTGAGTAAGTCTGCATTAGATTTGAATTCACCTAGGGCAGTATAACACTACAGAAACCTCATCCATGCAAGCTTCAGTTTTCACCAGCAGGCTATGACATGAGATTGACATGGTCCTCTGGAGAAATCTCTGATAGGCTACACTTTTAAAGCAACATGATGTATTTTCATGTATTTGACTAGGTAAGATAAGATAGGCCAGATAGAGATCCTTTCAATCCCACTTGTCCCCTTGGCTATGCACAATTTTTGTGCCCTCAGTCGGAAAATATTACTTTCCACATTAGGGTGTATTATTGTATTGACAGATTATTGCCAGCCAAATCGCTCAAATAAATCAGTGACTAAGGCTCTCATTAACACCAACTCATCGGGTAATCTTTGACAGGCAAGACTTTTGACCTTCTGAGTGCTAGGTTTAGGCTAAAACTGTATAATGTATCTTTAAAATAACTGTTTGCCATTTGAGCTTTTAATATAAGAGCCATCCAGCTTGTATCAAATCACGATGTATTGTAGGCCTAATGATTGAATGACCGACTGACCTGTTTTCATTCTCAAGGCCAGCGTGGAGTGGACATAATGGAGCTCTGTGAACATGATGGACCTTACGTGTTCTGAGTGAGGCTAAATAAGAGCAAAGCAAATATGGTGTTCCTCAACTTGCCACCAGGTGGCGTAGCAACTGGAGAACGACCCGGTTCTTACACACATAATAACATAATCAGTCGGATGTCTGTTGACATGTCTCCTCTCACTGATAAGCACATCTTTTTTTCAGCTTCAACCTGTTCAATACATGGCATGAGAGCCAAAAAACCCATTACTCGTCATCCCAGCAGGTTGCTAGCTGATGTCAAAAAAAATAAAGAGACTGAGAGATAGGCCTGCGTCTATTCTACCTAAAACACAATGCGATAATAAATGGAGAGTGTGATTTTGCCTCGTTTCCTGCTATACCCATTGTGTGACTGTGGCGAGGGTATTGTGTTGCTTCCATTGCCCCCTCCCCTCCCGACGAATCCATTCTCTCGCAGTCCAGTCAGGTGACTGTTTGCTAGCAGCTGTACAGCCTCGCTATCTGTCTCCATCATTTCTCAGTGGAGCAGCGACACGAATACATAGACACTGCAATCACCCCGCTATATTTTAGCCCAGCACCCCGACACACCGCAGGCGCTGTGAAGAAAACTCGGCATGGGGGACCATATTGCTATTTTCCTGTTGATGCTTGCGTCCACGGCATTGTCTCTTGAGGTAAGGAAATTGTAATACAAATAGTCATGACTGAGGAACGCTAGGGGTTGTTGTATTGGGGAGTCGTGAGAACCACTGTGTACATTTGTTATGTTCGAGTGTCGAATACGGGTTATATAGCCATAATGTTTGTACAGTCTTGTGCGTAAAGTTGTGTTATGGCCCGTCTGCATTGCGAAAACGATATATATAGGCTATGTCTCGTTAGAATGTCTGCGTTAGTGTTCAGGTAACCTAGCTTATGCTATTCCCTACGCATCCCGTAAGGCTTTGAACAGTAGATGGCACAAACAAAATGGCCATACAATGTAAAGCGTAATACCGTGTTTTTATTTTTGATAAAGTAGGCTAAATCGTTGGAGCAGTTGGACTTTCTATGAATGTTCAATATTATGAGAGCGCGTAGGCCCGTGTAATCCTTTGCGCTTTAAAACCATGTCTGACCTTACCTCTCACTCTGCTAGATTGTGTCCCTCCCGATGAGCTACTGTGGGCTGATGTAAAAATTCTTAAGGTCCGTGCATGTATAGGATACATATTGCACATATTTAATATTAACCAGACCTAGCGTCGTGAAAGTGGGGTCAGGGAGATGCGGAAGGATTTTTTTTAATTTTATTTTTTTAATTATTATTATTATTATTATTATTATTATTACTACTCGTGATTCCAGAAGAAATCACGCTATTTCCTTTATCATGGACTGGTTGATGTTGAACTGGCAGTGTGTCCAAATATGTGTTAAGGCGTCACCAGTGTTGTCTACATGCCGACAAACAGCTTAGTGGTTGTGTTGTGAACACATATCACAGTGCATCGCCATCCCATTCCCCCACCCCTGGTGATTTATTAGGTTATACTCATTAGCGTTAAAGAGAATGTAGAGCCCTGTGTTACCCCTGTGCTGCGCTTTATCTGTTATTGGAGGAATCTTTACATTGTTGCTTTCTTGAGAACGCGTGTCTGTCCATTCCGCAATGTTTCCCTGACATTCTTAACCACGTCCCAGTTTCAATTGCGGTGGCGTGTGGAAGCAGTGGTGGGCGTGCTTTAGGGAAAAAAGTCTATTTATATATTTGTGGCCATATATTTTGCGAACACTCGTACGTTTATTATATATTTTGGGTACCAAACGCATCAAGAGCGCAGGCTTGGCCTTTCACAACAGGAGGTGAGGAAAATATCCTCGTCAACATGTTACATGTCGAGAACAGGGAGTAGGATGTTGCCAGATAGAAATAAGATGGCGGCGGTGCACTGCGGTGTTCTATTATAACTCCACAGGATCGGGACCAAACGTACAAGAAACGCAGTCTCTTTTCTGAAACTGAAAGGGGGTTTCAACAGATTAGTCTGCCCTCCCCAACCCCTTTCATTCAGTTCATTACACTTGAAGGAGGTTTCAAATCACTAGCTCAACGTCATGGTCCGTGAACATGCTGTCTGGAGAGGCTGTTGCGGTAGGAGTGTGATGGCACCGTAGCGCACACATGCATTGTTTGTCGCCTCGGCATTATGCCATACTCTGGTCTGCCAGAGACAATCACTCACTGTTAACGGCAGTCACACAATTACTCAGCATACCATGGCATCTTGCTTAAAACCACAGTGGTTTTGGAAGATATTGACACTCAATTAGACGGTTTAATTAACGAAATACTGTCATGACCATACTTTATTTTGGCATTTAATAAAGTAAAGCAATACGATTTTAACGTGAAGCCAACACAATAATTTTGTTTAAAATTCAACTCTGATTAACGGTAGGCCTATGTTTAATTCGGTTGAGGGTTGACAAGCCTGTTCATCACCTGCAGTGCACAGATTTGTTTTTGTTAGGCAAATTGTCACGTGCAGTTGCCCACAATCCTCAGCGCTCTTCAAAGTGCCGTGGGCGATTTAGCCTTGTTTGACTATCAGCCTTATTTGCTTGGACTATTTGGAGTAAATCACTCACTGCTGTAGATTTTAAATCGCCAGAGCTTTTCTCTCAGCCGACAGGCAACATGTGGTAGTCTAGCCCAGCAAGGCAGTACATTTTCATTCCAGTCAAAGGTGCGAGACTCCTGTCTGACTCCCCTGTCAGGAGAAGTGATGGTTTGGTAGACTGGGGTGGGTCCTCTGTATTTGATTGTTTTCAGTGCAGTAAGGCTGAATGAATTATTGTATTTGGCTTAGTCAGAGCCTTGGGAAATTTGTGGTAGCTAAACTGTACTCATTGCCGATATCCACCCGAACAGTTATCCTCCATCACTGTCAACCAAATACCAGTCCCATCTGCTGGTTTTCATTTATTGCTTCCTAGTGTTGATGAAAATGAGACTCCAATGGTATGGCAAAAATGTGATCAGAGCAGACGTCAAATCACAATGGAAGCATCACAATGAGAATATTATGCCTAGGGGTCTTTTAAGAACAGAATTTTTAATGGTCTGGTTGTTCTACTGGGTATTAGTTACGAAACAGTGGCACAGAGTTGCTATGGTGTCATGAGCAAGACTGTGCTGGTTGTCTAGAGCGAGGCCCATAACTCTTCCCATCTGCCTGATGTCGTATCCGTTTATGAGCCTGGTGTGTGTGTTGTTCTTCACCCCTCTCTTTTTCCCCCTTCTCCCATCTTAACTTTATGGTTCCTCGCTCACATTGTACTTTTTGTTGAGTCTGTTGTTGCCTGTTTTTTTTATGGAGTGTTGCTGTGACAACATATTCTTCCTCTCTGAGTGTCTGCTGATGGCTGCAGTAGTTCTTCTATGACCAGGCTTAAGCTATGGCCCTATGTGTTTGTCTGATAGACGAACACACACACACACACACACACACAGTCACGTTCCTGGTGCTGGAATGGAAGGCATTCAGAGCGGATCATGGTGAAAGCCGACAGGCTGAAAAGAGGGCTTTGTTGGGCCGGGAATGGGAGTGGTGCTGGGGAGGGAGGGCACCAGGGGCCAGCCAGTCAGCAGGTGGGCGATCGGTCGGTGTTGCAACTGGTGAGGTGTGGGGCTCAGGTGGGAAGCAGCAGGCTCCTGGACCATCAGACCAACCCTCTCAGTCATTAGTCATCCTAGCCGTCTGCCCCAAAGAGCGATCTGAGGTCTCTGTGTGTGTGTGTGTGTGTGTGTGTGTGTGTGTGTGCGCGTGCGTGCGTGCGCAGGTGCTGTCTGATATAGATTGGCCCGGAGCAGCCTCATCTGGATGGCAGGGTGGGGGGCTGGGGTTGCTGATGATGCTTCTACTGGTAGTGGTTAGGGTGGGGGGATGGGGTTGCTGATGATGCTTCTACTGGTAGTAGTTACGGTGGAGGGATGGGGTTTGGTGGTGGTGTTGGCAGCATGTCCCATGGCTGTCTCTTGACAGAACTCCACTTCAAGGCTCACCGCTGCCATGACAACCGCACCTCTCGGAGCGAGCGTAAGGGTGTAGCTCCCTGGCGCTAATGAGACACGCCTGTCATCCCGGTAGCCATGTTTTTAACAGACATCTCTTCCCCAGTGGAACACACTGGCCTCCGACCCCACCCTTAGATGGGAGCAGGGCGGGAAGTGATTATCTGTGCCCCACCCCCAACCACCCGACTGCCCCCTGAGGCAGCGTCTGCCCGAGAGACCCACAGATGCGGTCACCTGGGCGACAGAGCCGAAAGTCTCCACAGGTAGTAGCAGCAGGCCACAACGTGTCAACACCCGAAAGGGCGTGGCCGTGATTATTCTCCCAGACATTTCAATATACATGTGAGTCATATTTGTGTACAGGGTGGTGATCATAACAAAGAAAATGAATTAGTGGTGTCCTGTTGAATAATCTGTTGGATTTTGTAAACAATAGCCAAACCAGGAAGATGAATGATCAGAGGCCAGTTACTCAGTTCCAGACTCCTGGATTAATGCAGAACTTCAATAGAATATTGAGAGCAGAATAACAGAAGATATCTTTCACAGTTGGATACACTTCTTTTGGTTGGATACAGTTTTGTGCTTTCAATAAGCATTTTTTCCAGGTTGTGTACTATTGACTTTTGCATTAATTCCAGTCACCACAATATCAGTTTTATGATGCCTATACCTCTAGGCTGATATGCCTCTCAGTAGCCACCCTCTTGAAAAAAAACCTAGATCCTCCCTCTCCTTGGTTGTCGTGGCCTCCCTGGTGCTTAGCAGCAGTTCTATAATTATCCCCCCTCACCACACACACACACACACACATACATGTACCCCCCCCTCTCTCTCTCCCTGTGAGGGCCAAGGCTGGGTGGGGTTGAATGGGGAGGGTGGGGTGTATGCATGCGCGGCTGGTATTCCTGTCTCCCTGCTCTCATTTCCTCTCACCAGCCTCAGAGCCATCTCCAGGACTTAACCCTTCAAACTCTTTTGCTCTGTGCTAACACCAAGGTGTAGCTCAGTGAATTGTGTGTGTGTGTGTGTGGGGGGAGGGAGGGGTCATGTTCACCTGAGACACACAGAAGACGCCTAGATGGCTCAGTGAACCTTAGTCTGGGCAGGGGAAACATTAACAAGGCAAATAGCAAAGCAGTGAAAACATTAACACACACTTCTGCATTCCTGATGCCCAATGCCTGAACGCTGGAGTTCAATTTTAGCTCTGTCGCTGTGTGTGTGTGTGTGTGTGTGTAGACTTCTAAAGTGTGTTAGCTTCAGGCTTTGCCTCCTTGGTCATGAGACAGGCTCGTCTCAAGTGTTCCTAATTTTGTAGTCCCCTGGTGACGCAGTGCAGAGAGATATTCCTGACCTGCTGCCACTGTTTTACCTTCTGCTTCCTGTTTGCTTCCTCCTCTTGTAGGGCGGACTTCCTGTGTTTGTCTGGCCCTGGCGCAAGCCCCCCTCTGGAAGAAAAGAAATTAACCCTTACAATTCCACGTATGAACAAACACACAAAGATAGAGTGGAGTGGAACTATCAGTGTGTTTTTCCCCTCGACAGGCCTGTTGATTTGTTGTTTGTTGTTTGGAGTCCCAAGCTCCCTTTCCTTTCTTTGTTACATGTAAATGGCCCTTCACTATAGTCTCGGTATACAATTTCAGGGGTGACCTAAATAGAGACTGCAGCAGACTTTCTATGACCTCTAACTCACTTTAATGATCCAGGTGAGGATGTTCACACTTTCACAGTGGTTCAGAGTAAGAATACGCGCTGCTTTGGATTTCATCAATATTTTATGATCCAGTTCTATTAGCAGGGTGAAGATTTATACCATGAATAATTCACTGTCATCGCTAGCAAAGAGCCCGACCCCCATACTGTATGCAAGAGCATGTTGTGCAATGTGTGATGGTGACGATCCGAGATATTTACTGGTTTTAAGCAGGTATCAGGTAAGTGTAAGCACTTTTCCCATAATGCTTTTGCTGACCACTGGATGGGAATGGAGGGTGGAGTTAATGTAAATCTCCACGGCAACAGCTGAGTTCAGGAACAGGGCGTGTTGGCACTTCATAGAAATAGAGGTTTAATCTCAGAATCATCTCACAACTTGCTGTCACTCTCCCATATCCCCTGCCTCCCTCCCTCCCTCCCTCCCTCCCTCTCTCTCTCTCTACCTCTCTCTCTCTCTGACTTTTTTTGTGTGTATCTCCCTCTGTTTCTCATTTTTTCTGTCTTGTCTTTCTTCCTCTCTCTCTCCCACTGTCTGTCATATCCTTCTCTTCCTCACAATGTCTCTCCTTTCTTCCCCATCTTTTGAATATTCCCATGTCTCCCCCCTCTCCCGCATCCTCTACTTTCAAAGCCCTCCCACCCCATCCCACTCTCCTTTCCTTCCCCCTGTCTCTCTCCTATTTTCATTCTATTAGTCTTTCTCTTGAATGCATGCGCTGCGCTCCCTCTGCCCGACCACAACAAAAACACCCCCACCATAAACCCTTCACTCTCACACAGATGGGCCCAAAGGGGTGGGAGAGAGAGGTCTGGGAGTTTTTTTTTTTTGTTCTCCTGTCGTCATAGTGATGGAGAGGGGGCTCGAGCAGCAGACGGAACGTCTTCATTTTTATTGCCGTGGCAATGGCAGCTCTTCTCTCTGTGTGTGTGTGTGTTAGAGGGACAGTACACAGGCGGAATGTTGGCAGGCACGGTGAGAGGGAAGTGAGGGGTCTGGCTGGCCTATAATCACTGAAACATACACCCGTTCAGGATCCGGTCACACACACTCACACACCCCACATAAGCACACACATCAGGGTCCAGTCTTAGCAAGTGTCAAAGGATATCATTATACATACACCCACACTCAACACAAATGCATAGCTTCAGAGTCTGGTCTTACCACATGGCCAGGAGTATCATCACACACCCACTCACACACCCCCACACACAAACCCACTCAAACACAGCAGAATTTCTGAGCAGGGCTTCTGTTGTGTGGGGCCCCTTTACATATTTAGACCTGTCTTGAACACACACACACACACACACACTCTCTCTCTCTCTCTCTCTCTCTCTCTCTCTCTCTCTCTCTCTCTCTCTCTCTCTCTCTCTCTCTCTCTCTCTCTCTCTCTCTCTCTCTCTCTCTCTCTCTCTCTCTCTCTCTTTTTCATTAGATCTGATTTGGACGTCATTGCTGCTGAGCCACCTGCGCTGCTCGGGGGCTTGTCCGCAGCTCTGCAACAGAAGCTCCTGTGATGCGGCCTTTGGGCAGGTGTCTGGTTACAGCAGGTGGAGCCATGGCCGTCTGGTCTCCACAGCGCAGATCTAAGGGCTCGCCGCCACACTGCGTCCTCACTGCCACAATCTGTCTCAGCTTAAGCCACAAACATGTGCTCAAGTGTCAGCTAAATGGTCCAGGAAAAGAGGAAGTGCTCAAAGTAGCTGTGATCTAGTGTTTGGTGGAGGGGCTGATACAAGGTATTGGGGCCCCAGTTTGTTCATTTGTTTTGTTTAAAAGGTAGAAACTGGTGTCTCTCTGAAAAACAGGTTGTTATGTAGCTCACAAGTAATACTGTGCCTTCATTTTGGGTTGCTAAAAAACATGTGCCTTTTTAACTACAACTTGTTAAAATGTAGCTCACAGAAATGCTGGAATGTCCTCCAAACTACATTCAGCATTGATTTGATATAGGCAAGTGCAACATTGAGCTCTTTTTGGTCAGCAAAAACGTATTCCATGCTCGCCTCATTTGTGCAGTCAGGATTTGACTGGTTTGTTGCTTCAAAGCGCATGTCCACTTAATGATTGGTGCTTTGGAAACTGAGAAAGGCTGGTGTGTGTGTGTGTGTGTGTGTCTTAAAACAGACGCACATACAGTACACACACACACAAACAAACACACACTGCTCACAACTTGTTAAAAAGAACTTCAAAGTCTCTGTATATACCACCCCAAGCAAAAAGGGGGAAAGAAGACTGAAATGCACACCATGCACTGCCACCAGGGATACGGTGGTGTTCTGGGACTCGGTGGTGTTCTGGGACTCGGTGTCCTGGATGACTTTGCACAGTCCCAGCACTGGGCCATGCGGGTGGCGCTAAATCCTTGAAATTTGTGATCAGTGCGAGGGGGGAAAAAAAGAAGCCAACTGTCGTTCCAAAATGTAATCTCGCAGTCTTCTGTCTGGGTAATAAAGGCCGTGAAATAAAGCTCCCAGCTGGATTTGTGTGTGTGTGTGTGTGTGTGTGTGTGTGTGTGTGTTGTGTATCCCCATACATGTGTGAGATGCAGGGTAGAGTCAGGGTAATGCGTGTTAGTTTGTGTGGGTGTGTCTACATGTTTGATGTGTGTGTGTGTGTGGTGTTGCTCCCTCAGACACCATGTCCCCTATCCTCAGGGGGTCTCTGCCCAGTGGGGAATCTGATCCCAGACTCTCACACAGGGGCTTCTGTTCTGCCCAGATAACACTAAAACACGCGCACACACACACACACACACACACACACACACACACAGATTCATGCACACGCAGAGGGAGAGCGGGAGGAGAGAGTACATGCCTATGGGAGATAACAAGGGCTCTGGGCTCCTTTGAAGAAAGAGAAGAGAAATCTGCCTTTAAGGCTGTACTTAGTTTAGCTCAGTGAGGGATTAGAGTCAAGTCTGTCAACATGCAAATGTTATGTGTGTGTGTGTGTCTGTGCGTGTGTGTGTGAACAGATGGGAGGAGATTCATCATCATCTCAAGGGTCACAGAGCCCACACGACCCCTGAGCTTAAACTGACCAGTAGTGGTGTATCGGGCAGCTGAAAGTGATGTCGCATCTGTAGCGAGTAATATGCTCTGGATATATCAAAATGGATAGGGTGTTTCACTGAAGAATACACACACACACACACACACACACACACACATTGGATGTAACGACTGACAAAGACCAGAAGTCCACTTGCATCCATTATACTCGTCCATGTAAGGCTTTGTTAGAGATGCCTTCAGCTCCTGAAATGGAAGACTGGCTTTTGGTACGGCTAATGTAGACTGGTCAAATGCCATGGGCTATTAAGAAGGGTTCGGCTCATCAACATCACTGATTATTTCTACCAACTTCCCAGTCAGTCAGCTATTGAAACAATGTGTGTTTCTCCATTTGTTAATAAAACTTCATAGCAACAGAGTCATTTCAAGTCCTTCAGCTGCTTCACTGGAAATTTCCATTGACTGCATGATTGGCAAACGGTAACCAGTGTTTTTTGCTGCCAGTGCCAACAAACATCAGCCTCGTGACCAGGCTTGACTGTCCTGAGTTACTTTTCTACCAGAGTTACTCTGTAACCTGTTGAGGAGTGAATTATTTTTTCTGGTTCCTTCTAGAATTCTACGAAACAATCTATAGTTTCATTGTTCTTTATACAGTCTATGGGGAAAATCTCTGAGGGTAATTGTCGCATTATAATGCGGAACTCTCAGTTCGCGACCATTCTAATCACATATTTGTGACCGTACTCCTCACAGCCCCACGCAATGACCCTGTTCACACAGGCCTCCTTGGCCCTGGTGTGTGGCATTAAAGTAGCGGCCGGTGATTAGACCATCGCACGCCTGGTGTGCGTAGCGAGCGGCCGCTGGTGCCTGATTGACCGGGCGGACGGCTGGTGCGAAACAAAGTGGCCTACTTTTTCGCAGACCTCCTCCTCCCTCCTCCCTTTCCCCTGGAGGTTGCCACGGTGACATTGGAAGGTTTTCACAGAATCAGCAGCGCCTCAGCCTCTCCGGTCCTCATTTCCCACACGATTTCTCGGCAGAGAGATTTGTCACTGTCATGGTGTGTGCGTGTGCGTGTGCGTGTGTGTGTAGTTCTGAAGTGTTAGCTGCAGGGTTCACCACCATGCTCCACTGGACCGTCTCAAGTGCTCCTAATTTTGTAATTTTGTTTCTAATGTTGTGTGTGTGTGTGTCTAGAAGCAGGGAACACAGTTAGAGGAGTGTATTCTCTCCACGTATAGCTTCTGCACAGTCAAAAGGAGCATGTTTTGTACATGGCTGGTTCAGAACTAGCTCATGGAGCCCTTGAACAGCCCTCTCCAGCCCTGCCCTGTACTGCTAGTGTGCAGAACAGACGTCTCCAAGGGTTTGCGTGCATGTGCTGTGGTCAGGGCTGGGCTGGCCTCCGTGCCCCTAGAGATGACTCTCTCACCGCAGTGCGTTAGCCACCGTAGCAGTGGGGCACACACACACACTCTCACCAGCCCACTGACCGCATTAGTTAGGATGAGCTCTCTCTCTCCCTCTACCCCTCTCTCTCTCTCTCTCTCTCTCTCTCTCTCTCTCTCCCCCCCCTCCCCCCCCCTCTCTCTGTCTCTGTGTGTATCAGTTATTGGTGCCTGCAGGCCTAAGCTCAGAATGCTGATCCAGCAGCGCGAGCGAGGGACAGAAAAAGGCGGAGGATGAGAGAGAGGAAGAGAGAGATCACCACTCGGACAGGGATATGGGGAGTGCCCAGGCAGGGCTGATGAGAGAGAGGAAGCAGGTGGAACGAGCGATGGCAGTCTGCCCTCATCTCATCACACCCCACCCTTTCTCTCTCTCTCGATCTCTTTCTCTCTCTCTTTCTCTGTTTCACCATTTCTTCAATATAATACAGTTCAATATGATCAGAACGTAAAAGCGAGAAGCGATCATGGAGAAACTAGGGGAAAGGGAAAAGGGAGAAGTTACTCAGCGAGAAAAGGAAGTTGGTACATGTTAAGGAAAAAATGCAGGAACTGAAACCAAGAAGGAATGGAGGGTGATGCCGAGTGACGCCCGATGGGCAGGAGAGAGTTTCTGCTGTTTCACGCCTACCCAGGGGGTTTATTTTTGCCTTCGCCTGCAATACACACCTCGCCCTCACATTACTACGGTGCACTTCAAAACAGGCCAAGGGCGTGAGCTTGCAGTACTGCATAAAGATGACTAAATTGCAGTTATACTGACCAGAGTCCTTATGTAGACACAGAGGTGTAAGGTATGCGCTGGTCATTTCTGTTTTTAATGTCAAGTAAAAAATAACACACCCTACCTCTCCTGTCAAGCACCACTTTATGGTTATGGGATTTGGCAGACGCCTTTGTCCAAAGCGAAACTTTAGTGTTGCTTCTTCAAATGGGTGATCTTGCTCACTGTGACGACTGTCTGTCTGTCTGTCTGCCTGCCTGTCTGTCTGTCTGGCTGCCTATCTGTCTGTATGCTCAACTGGAATTAGGATATTTGGAACTATGGCTGTTTATGGCACTGGTTATACACTACCGTTCAAAAGTTTGGAGTCACATTTCTTTCTACAAGTCATTGATGTTGCAAATGACTTGTAGAAAGAAATGACTGATCTTTAATGCAATATCTACATTGCCCATTATCAGCACCCATTCATCCAATATTCCAAAGGCACTTTCTGTTTACTAATCTGATATCATTTTAAAAGGATAACTGACTAAACCAATTGCAACTGATCTCAGCTGGTATTCTGTCTATTATGGAGTGGAATAGAAATGTCTAGGTGACCCCAAACTTTTGAACGGCAGTGTATGTCTTCTGTAAGGCTGTTCACGACTATCTCGGCCATTGCTAAAATCAGTGAGCAGACAGACGATCCCTTACTGCTTTTGCGGCCAGTTGGGGCAAAAAGAATTGGTCCTGATCCCTAGAGGGAGGCCTGTTCACACATATGGCAGTGCAGGAATTTGTCCCCGATCCCTGGGTGACCTCACAGATGGCCGTGTGTTGGCTTCATGTGTGACAGTGTCATGTGTCACAGTGCAAGAGCGCTGGGGCGGAGACGGATTTGTCACCCAGTGTGTGTGTGTGTGTGTGTGTGCGCGCTCAAAGAGAGGGATTTACAGATTTGCAGTAGTCTTCAGCATGTGGTGTGCCAGGATGGGTAGGAAGGACATGAACTCCTTTAGGCAACACATCCCCACTCTAATGAGAGGCTATCTGATCTGTCTGAGCCTGCGTGTGTGTGTGTGTGTGTGTGTTTGGTATAAGGGAATTGAAGGCCATTCACCATGTATCATCTCTCTCAATTGAACCTTTGTGCTGAATCCAATACATTCAAATCACTAACAAGATTAGAACACAAAGTGTAACCATTCTCTTTCTCTCTCTCTCGCTCTCTCTTGCTCTCTCGCTCTCTTTCTCCCTCTCCCCATCCCTCTTTTTCTCCCCTTGAACTCCCTGGCTCCTTAACACAATGCGGTCTTTCAGAGGCATTTTTCCTCTTTCCTCCTTCAAAGGCCTCAAATCATGTGCACACACACACTAACACTAGAATACACCCACACACATTAGCACAAACTACTATTAACAAGACCACTTAACATGGGCACTTTAATTAATTAATATTAATATTGACTTTACATTTGTGTGTGTGTGTGTTTCCTATCTGAAAGAGAAAAGCTGCTATTAAAGGGGACAGGTGCCGGTTGAAGGGCAGCCAATTGAAAAAGCCTTTGCCTTCCTGCTGACATCCGTTCTGTTCTGACCCGCACCACAGGTTAAAGCAGGAACACAGCGTGTGCGTGTGTGTGTGTGTGTGTGTGTGTGTGTGTGTGTTCTCTCCCCCATGTCTTCCAGGTCCTTCCCTGCTGTCTCTCATTCTCTTGTTCTAATTGAAGAGGCCGTGCTCCTCATAGATGCCCATACCTTTTAATTAGCCCTTCCACATCAAAAGCAACCCCCTTCTGGAATGATTGACAGCTGAAGGGGTGGAGTGAAGCGTCTCAGCCAAGCCACCACTGGCTAAAATAAAGCCAAACGTTAATGCAATCCAGACGGATCAACCAACAGATCACACATGTTGTCTTGTTTGTTTGTTTGATTGATCACTGAGTCTATGGGAAGTCATGAGATAAAAATTTGGGCAGAGGACTAACACTCTCTCTCTCTCTCTCTCTCTCTCTCTCTCTCTCTCTCTCTCTCTCTCTCTCTCCTTTTTCCATCCCCTCCTTCTCTCCCCCTTCCCCCCTCTCTCTCTCTCTCTCTCTCTCTCTCTCTCTCTCTTTCTCCCCTTCTCTAGGTGCCGTCGGACGAGGGCGGCGGTCTCCTGGCGGAACCGCAGGTCGCCATGTTCTGCGGGAAGCTGAACGTGCACATCAACGTGCAGACGGGCAAGTGGGAGCCCGACCCCAGTGGAACCAAGAGCTGCATTGGCACCAAGGAGGGCATCCTGCAGTACTGCCAAGAGGTAAGGGAGGGACAGAGAGGGAGGGAGGGAGGGATGGAGGGATGAAGAGGAAGAGGGAGGAGTGGGGGAACAATGAACGGAAGAAAGGGAGGTGGAACAAATGGGCAAATGATCGTGTTTGGAAATGGAAATGATAAGAAGTGATAAGAAATGGTGTAAGTGGTAAGACATTCAGAGGGCATAAGATGAACACACAAAAATAGGAATACTTAAGTGTGTGTGTGTGTGTGTGTGTGTGTGTTTTCTCACAGGTTTACCCTGAGCTGCAGATCACAAATGTGGTGGAGGCCAACCAGCCTGTCAGCATTCCCAACTGGTGCAAGAAGGGCCGCAAGCAGTGCCGCAGTCACGTGCACATTGTGGTGCCCTACCGCTGCCTAGGTGTGTGTGTGTGTGTGTGTGTGTGTGTGTGTAGACTTCTGAAGTGTTTGCTTCAGGCTGTGCCTCCTTCATCATGAGACAGGCTCGTCTCAAGTGCGACCGTGTGTGTCTGTCTGTGTGTCTGTCTGTGTGTCTGTCTGTGTGTGTGTGTGGGTGTGGATGGGTGCACATCTCTTGATGTGTGTGCCTGTGAGATTTGCACATTCATTAACACAGTTAATGTACTTTTAATGTGCCTTGTCGAACTGTTGATGGATTAACACCCCCATCTCTGTTTGCGTGCGTGTGATAGTTGGAGAGTTTGTGAGCGATGCCCTGCTGGTTCCCGACATGTGCAAGTTCCTGCACCAGGAGCGCATGGACATGTGCGAGAGCCACCTGCACTGGCACACCGTGGCTAAAGAGGTGCGTATATACACAAACACAAGTACACACACACACACGGGCACACACACACACACACACACACACACACACAAACACACACACTGGCAGCAAGCTTCCTGTGAGTCCTGCCTAAAGAGGCCGACTCATGCATTAGCGGCTGTGTATTTACCACTCTTGACATAATGATTAAATGCATTCTGCCACAGGCATTCACAATCTCTTTATATCACATCAACTGCATGTCATGTTGGCCTGCAGGAGACTCTGGAAGAGAGATAATCAAATCCATTGAGCACAGCAGCGTCCTGTTTTCTTTAATGCCCTTATTTGTGTGTGTGGTTGCGTATTACTGTCACAGAACATTTACGCTTCAGTGGAATATCATGTTCTTACTGCGCGCCTAAATGAGTTTGTATGAGCTGATTTATACATTAATTCTACTTCTGCCCCCCACACACACACACACACACACACACACACACACACACACACTTCTCATCTCAGTCTTGCGGGGACCGCACCATGAATCTCCATGACTACGGGATGCTGTTGCCGTGCGGCATTGACCGTTTCCGTGGCGTGGAGTTCGTCTGCTGCCCCAGCGAGGCGGAGCAGGAAGCGGACAGTGCTGAGCTGGAGGTGGACGACTCAGACGTCTGGTGGGGAGGAGCCGAGACTGATTACACCGACAACAGGTACACACACACACCCATATGTGTCCGTATACAGAAAAAGGTAATCATTAACGTGTGACACACTCGCACGCATGCACACAAACATTCCAACAGATGCAAATATGCACACTTATCTAGGTTTTGGTGATATATTTCCTCTCTGCTTTCAGATCATTCAGCAAACCAATACAGCCACTCACAGACTTACTTACACACACGCACACACACACCAAATCATGTATCACCACCCATTTTATGATGATGAACAGTCCCCATTTAGTCACCAAGTACATCAGGTTCTAATCTGGAGTTCCTATCCCCTGGACGGATGTACTAGGCTTAGGGGGCTGAGGATATTGCTCTGTGATTCAGAGGTTTTAGAATGTGGAGATGGGCTCCTCTTACTCATAGCGTCGGACGGAAATGTATTTCCGTATAGAAGCCAGGATTAAGGTTAGACAGATGTGGATTGGGAAATTGACACACTGCAGTAATGAAGGACTGCAGTGTTACCTTATTAAGTTATTGCAGTATTACTTTAAATCTCTTAAATCTCCTGAGTTCTTCGTGTAGGCTACATCACAATGTTAACTGCTCTCAAAATGTACATGTATGGCAGAGACTTGCCTGTATTGACACAGAGGTACCAGACACAGACACTCTCTCCTTTTCTCAATCTCCTCTCTCTCCTCTCTGCTCTTTCCCTCTCTCGCTTCACACCTCCCCTTTCCCTCTCTTTTCTCTCTCTCACTCTCTCTCTCCTCTTCTCTTTGTCTGCAGCATGGTCAAAGAGGCTGTAGAGCCTGTAGTAGAACCAGAACCCGAGCCGGAACCAGAACCAGAACCCGAGCCCAAGCAGGAGCAGGAGGAGAGCCGGCCTGCCGTCTTCGAGGAGTATGAGGAGTACGACCAGGAGGAGGCCGCCGAGGACAACGACCAGGACGGCGACGGCCAGGAGGACGAGGAGGACGACGAGGAGGATGACGACGAGGATATTGCCGACGACAGTGAGCCCACCACCAGCGTTGCCATGACGACCACCACAACCACCACCACCGAATCTGTGGAGGAAGTGGTCAAAGGTGAGTGAAAGAGTCAAGGCCCCGTGTCCACTAAATCCCAGTGCCTTTGCTGCAGTATCTTTTTGTTTGAGGTGAATATGACTGAGTTCTACCCTGGTTAAGGTTCACTGGGCAGGACTACTCCACAGTGTTCAGCTCCCCGACGTCCCATGAGTGCTTTGCTGATATTGTATTTTCTGACACGCATACATTTTTGGGTGTGGTTACGTTTAGCTTTTTTTAATTATTATTATTATTATTATTATTATTATTATTAGGGCTGTCAATCAATTAAAAAAAAAAATCTAATTAATTACATACTCTGTGATTTAATTAATCGCATATATATTTTTTGCTGTTTAAATATTTAAATTCAAATGAATCATTGAATAATCAGCATCAATCAAGTTCAAAAACTCTTTCATTATTATTTTCACTGTTCAAATAATTGCCATAATAATCTATGATATGACATAATATGCTGAGGAAATGAATTCAAAGTGCTTCAAATTCAAATAAATTAAAAATAAAGTGCTTCGGGAAGAAGTTTTTTTTCACATACAAGGCGTTTCAGGCCACAGATATAACCTTGGGGACACAATGAAAATAAATGAACACTCCCCTCAATGTCAGCACTTATTTCTTTGCATTGATGTGCGACTATAGAGTTGATGAACTCCGATGCTGCAGACATTGCAGAGGACTTTATTTTCAACACTTTATTTTTTATCAACACCATCAGGCCGTTTTTTTAAAGTATATGTTCCAATCAATGATCCAGGCAGCACATTTTCTTCTCTCTCCTTCATTTTACAGTCTAATTTTTACTGACTAGAACGGCTCGGGGTCAAAGGTCATACGGAATTGATTAATCTGCACTCATTTTTTTAATCAGTTATTTTTTCTCAAATTAATCAAAATTAATTAGTTATTTTGACAGCCCTAATTATTATGCATTAGGGCTGTCACTTTTGTGAAAAAATTCTGTTCGATTTTTGAGACATAAGTGTTCATTGAATCGATTGTAAAATCGATATTTTTATGTCTAAAGACGTTTCCATTTTCAATGGCAAATATAGGCCAATCCACAAACAACTAACAGGCATTAGGACGAACGTAAAGAGGGCGCTTGTAGACGCAAACCAGCAATATTTCTGATTTATTGGCGTGAAATTTCGTGCACAATAGCAAACAGGAATGCAACATTCTCGAAAAACAATAAGCCGAGTGGACTGCCATTACATCAGTGACAAACATGACTGCAGGCTTCAACGTAACTGTGTCTGTGTTTACGATTAGAAAGGTCAAACAAATTTTGCCTACGTAGAACTCGATTGCACAGTTTGCATAGCCTACAGCTTTGTTCTACTCCGTAGTTTGATATACCAAAAATCCAAAGTACTTCCACATCAAACTCCTCAAGTTATTAGGGCCTATCTCTCGTCTCTTCATGCCGCACAGGTTGATCGCGTTGTCCTCCATCTTTTGGCAAAACAGAAGCAGCACAGCAGCTGATTTAAACAGCTGTTTCCGGTGCGTAAAATTGGTGGGAATTTTCTTTTTAGCTTTCGCAATGCTTACTGCACTTCGGAATTCTTTTATATTCTTATATTCTTGTTTGTGAATTTTGTTCCCTCTTTTTCATTTGTTTAATTCGTTTAAAATTAATAGTGTACATATTTGGTTAAAATCGATTCCCTATTTTAGATTTCGAAACTTGTTTTGTCCAATCGTATGTGCAATCGATTTTTGAACGTAAAGTGACAGCCCTATTATGCATGCGTATGAACCTCATTCATTCTACATTTGAATACATGTGTGTGCGTGCATGTGTGTGTTTGTGCATTATCGTCCTTATCATTTTGGTGTGTGTGTGTGTGTGTGTGTGTGTGACTGCGCTTCTGCGTGGTGCGCTCTGTAGAGGTGTGCCTGTCCCAAGCAGAGACGGGCCCGTGCCGGGCCATGCTGCCCCGCTGGTATTTTGTGGGCGAGGAGGGCCGCTGCGCCCCCTTCATCTACGGCGGCTGCGGCGGCAACCGCAACAACTTTGAGTCGGAGGAGTACTGCCTGTCCGTCTGCAGCAGTCTGAGTAAGTGGCCCCCGCAGATGTCCAGGGGGCCGTCCGGCGACCTGCGTGTGTGTTGGGGTCGCTAGCAGCCGTCTAAAAGCCGCCGCCACCTTCTCTCCGTTCTGAGCACTGGGTGTCTAATATAACCACTGGCAGTCTGACGTTAACCACCACCACCGTTAACCTGGTTTTCTCACACAGGCTTTCTAATGTTGTTTTAGTATGCCTAGATTCTCGTGTGTGTGTGTGTGTGTGTGTGTGTGTGTGCACTCACGTTCCTCCTCACAAATCTTAACCCAGAAATGTCTGTGCACTTTCCTCCTCACCTTATGTCTTAGTGATTTTTCCAGGCTTTCAACAGGCATGACTGCTCCTACTTTGACTGCCTATATAGTGTGTTGGTGTGAAGTGAAGCGATTCCCATGTTCTTGCAGCTCTCTCTCTCTCCCTCTTCCCTCTCTCTCTCTCTCTCTCTCTCTCTCTCTCTCTCTCTCTCTCTCTCTCTCCCTCTCCCTCTCATCTCTCTTCCCCTCTCTCTTCCTCCCTCTCTTCCTCTTCCTCCCTCTCTTCCTCTTCTCCCTCTTCCTCTCTCCCTCTTCCTCTCCCTCTTCCTCTCTCTCTCTTCCTCTCTCTCTCCCTCCTCCTCCCTCTCTTCCTCTTCCTCTTTTCTCTGCTCTCTTCGCTCCCCTGGCTTTGAGAGTGCGGAGTGTTTCCGTGTGCGTTTTCTGCTCAGTTGAGCATGACTCTCATGCGAAATGCTGCTTTTCTCAAATAAACCCTTTCTCTAAGCCACTGTGCTCCTATCAAAGCTTAAACATGTAGAGCCTACACACACACCAACACACACACAAACACCAACACGTGCGCATGCGCACACACACACACACACACACACACACTTTCCCTCATTTAAACACACACACACTTTCCCTCATTTAAACACACACACGTATAGTCACACACATGCAGACACACACTCCTGCACAAACAAGTACAGATTTGTGCCAAGTCTTGGTGAATGCTCCTGTTGTGCTTTCAGAAGTGGGCAGTTGAGTCATATGGTACCATATGAGCAAACCTGCTTCACATGATGGAGGCAAACACACACACACTAACACACACAAACTTGGTATATTTGTCTTAATAATATTATCTTATCTTAACTGGCAAATCTACAGTAGATAGTTCAGCCACACACACACACACACACACACACAAACTTTGCAACCAAGCTTAACAGTGCATTAACTTGAATTTCACACACACACACACACACACGCGCACACACACCTCTGTGTTTAATGATGTCATATCTCTAATGGCGCTCTTTAATGAGCTGTCACGAAGGCAGTGCACTGCGGCGCGAGCCTGCAGGAGTTTCCACTGATGAGAGCGCCACCACCACAAAACTCACCGCAGGCCTTATATAACCCAAATATACAAGCACACATACACATACACACGCACACATACACACGCATACACACATACACACACACACACACACACACTCTTATATCTCAATATTGTTTCTCTCTCTCTCTCTCTCTCTCTCTCTCTCACATGTATAGAATCTCTCAAACACTCTTTTCTATCCATTTCCTATTGATTCTTTTTCCTCTTGCGATGTCTGCTGTGTATTCTCCCTCCCACACACAAACAGCAACACGCAGTGGCATCCAGCCAGTCTCCTCTCCACATCCGGTGGTCTACTCCTGTTTCACTTGTTTGTCCCCTCTGCTGTTTGAAGCCGCAGTGACGTCTGTTTTGCTGACGTTTGGGCCTGGCGCTCAAACGCGGAGCTCTGCCCTCACCTTGTAGTTGTCTGGCTTGATCACTCCGCTAACGTGCCTGCTAACACACCGCCTGAAATGTTCTCACGGGTGATGGGTCTAACTCTTAACACAGAGCGCAGTGATTAACAGAGTGTTTCTCTCCACCCCATCTCTCTGTCTCTCTCCATCTCGGTCCTTCTATCGGTCCTCTGCAGTGCCCACTCCCACCCCCGCCACCCCCGACGCTGTGGACCATTACCTGGAGCTGCCCGGAGATGAGAATGAACACGCTCACTTCCAGAAGGCCAAAGAGAGCCTGGAGGCCAAACACAGGGAGAAGATGAGCCAGGTGAGCAAGGCGAGGAGAAGGGGAGCGAGAGGGAGGGAGAGGGAGAGGGGGATTAGAGAGTGGGTATCAGGCAGAACTAGTCTGATTAAAAGAGGACCGAACAGTGGAGGAGAGGAGGAAAAAAAGGAAAAGGGGAGAGAGAAATGGAAGGAGGGAGGGAGAGAGGGATAGGGAGGGGGAGAGAGAGGGAGAGAGAGCTAGATGGAGTGGGTGACGAGAGAAGACTTTAATAATGTGAGATTAAATTCAGTGTCCCCAGGTCCCTGGTGGGAAAGTGGGGGAGGTAAAAATAGCAGTGGCATGTTTTTAATACAAGTCTCATTATATTTTCTCCTCCTCATTATTCTGTCAAACATTCACATTATTACATCTGGGACAAAGACATGGGATCGACATAGACAGGGAGACAGTCACATCTCAGTCAGTAAATGTAATTGTCACTAATCGTGATTGTGTGTGTGTTTATGTGTGTAGGTTATGAGGGAGTGGGAAGAGGCAGAGAGACAAGCTAAGAGTCTCCCACGTGCAGACAAGAAGGCTGTGATCCAGGTTAGACTCACACACACACACAAACAAACACAAATGTGGAAACCCATGTTTATTTCAGTTTGTTTATAGCTCAAAAACAGTCTTTCTGCATTATTATGGAAGGTATAGACAACATTTTGCAGCCACTCATAAACAGTAATGACTTTAATTAAACACCGCTGAAGTCTAGCTAAAAGCCTAATTGAAAGCCCCTTGTGCAGACACACATTTAGCTTAGTGGGAAGTGTAGTAATTAGGAAATAGGAGCAGCTTAGTCTCCACTGACTAGGAACACAATCTTATTTATTCTGTTCCCCGCTCTCTCTCCAACATCTCTCTCATTTCATCCCCTCTGTTCATCCTTCTTTGTGACACACTCTCTCTCTCCCATTTTCTCTCTTCCTCCACTCACCACTCTGCCTTAATCTCTCCCCACCCCGCACTCTCTCTTTTCCTTTCTCACTCACTCATTCTCTCCATTCTCTCTTAATTCTGCTTCTCCTCCCCTCCCTCTTCCTCTCCTCTTCCTCCTACTCCCACTCTTTCCATCCATTCCTTCACCTCCTTTTATTCCCTCTATTCCTTCTCCTCCCCTTGTCCTCCTCCTCTTCTCAACTTCCTCATTCTACCTATCTTCTTTCTCTTTCTATACATTCTCTCTCCTCCTCCACCTCCCCTTCCTCCTCCTTCTCATCCACATCCTCCTCCTCCTCCTTCTCCTGCTGCTGCTGCTGCAGCACTACCAGGAGATGGTGGAGGCCCTGGAGCAGGAGGCGGCGCGCGAGCGTCAGCAGCTGGTGGAGACGCACATGGCCCGAGTGGAGGCGCTGCTCAACGACCGCCGCCGCATGGCCCTCGAGAGCTACCTCACTGCCCTGCAGGCTGGGCCCCCCAGGGTACGACACACACACACACCACACACACACACACACTGACACACACACTCACACCGACACAGAGTTATATATACAAGTATGTAGCCTAAGTGCATTAGGTATACTCATGACTACACACCCATGCACACTCACAGGAGAACAGAAAAAGGGATTGCATACACATAAACATATGGTCAGCTTTGTCACTGCATAATGCATGGCTAACCTCTTAGGAGCACACGTGCTCTTTTGCACTCACCGATTTCAGAGTTGAATGCACATGAGTCTCCATACAGATTACACAGTAATGTTACTCAGATGACAGTTTGACTGCCACATTGCTGTCTGTCTGTATGTCTCAGAACTGTCTCCCTCCCCTGTGTAGTGTTTCATTTTCATAGCAAAATAATCAAATAACAGCACACACACTCAGTTCAGCAGAGCAGAGGATTACACTCCACAGGGAGTCACGCCGCACACGCACACCAACACACGCACACCAACACACGCACACACACACGCACACACCAACACGTACTGTACCTTCATACACTGACTCAACCAAGGCCACCATTGTACAGTGACCAGGCTACACTCTACCATGACAAACACAATCCTCACACATTCCATGGAGGCCATTGAGGGGTCAGACACCCTACTGCCTCCACAGAATACACACACACACACACTAGTTCAGTACTGATAAACAAGGCCATTCACTGTCCCTTGTGGCGACTAACACCATGGGGTGGAGTGCGGTTACAGGCGCCTAGACAAACACCATCTGTAATTGCATTAAATCACTGACAGTGCATACCCGCACACACACACCCATACAGCCCTGTGTGTGTGTGTGTGTGTGTGTGTGTATAAACACAGCTGACTACTGCTGATAAAGAGCGTCAATGGTTTGTTTTCTGTTCTCGGACAGACGCGTTGTGTTCTCCCTCTTGTTTCCCCCTGTCCTCATCAAACACGAGCACATTCACTCTCTCACACACACACACACACACACACGTGCGTAAACAGCACTCTTCCTCTACCATCGGCCCATTAACGTCCGCACCACACCACTCACAGACTGTCACCACCACCGCATCACGCACCAGTGCGTCCCAGTGCCCTAGCTCTGGGAAAGCGAGGAGGATGAGAACTGCTACGGCACAAAGACAGACTAGATCTGTGATTTGCCGTTTCAATTCAGAATGAGACACAGATTGTCTTTGTTGGCATGGCGTGCAATGTTCACATACACTGCTGCCAAGGTAGGGAGTGGTTGTTTTTGTCTGATTTGTATGTAGCCTATATAATAATTATTTTGCCTCTCTCTTTCTCTCTCGCTCTCTCTTTACCTTCCTCTTTCTTTGTTTTTCTTTTATCTCGTTCCGTGTGTGTGTGTGTGTGTGTGTGTGTGTGTGTGTGTGTGTTTCTGTAGCCACGTCATGTTTTCAGTCTGCTGAAGAAGTATGTGCGTGCCGAGCAGAAGGATCGCCAGCACACGCTCAAACACTTTGAACACGTCCGCATGGTGGATCCAAAGAAGGCCGCTCAGATCCGCCCCCAGGTACACACACGCAAACACGCACGCACACACACACACACACACACTTTGAATGCTGAACAGAAAAAGGAAAAAAAAAAACGGAAAAGGAAACCTGAAAACCAACGGAATAGCCAATAAAGCAAGAAGTTTTCTGGAACATAAACACATTCAAATATTCTTTCATTACTGATTAATTTTATTCAATGCTTCTGCATCTTCAGAGTTAATAGAGGACAAATAGTTAATAAAAGGCCATTGAACCAAATAGCATGTCCCCAGCTTTAACCATTAACTTGTACACGTGTAGCTTAATAACTAGAGTGTAGGCAGCAAAGCTTAATGCCAGTGTAGCTTACAGGGAAGCTACACCAGGCGCGTAACTGCAGCCTTTGTGACGTGTAAAATCCATTTTAGAAGAATGGTTTATTTTTTTCGAACGTACATGCCGCTATCACGTCTGGTGTAACTACTTCCATTGATTACAGTGGAAGCTAATTGTTGCAGCAGACGCAATGCGAACAGAACGCTTCAGTTACGCGCCTGGTGTAGCTTCCCACTAAGATTGTGTGCCCAGCAGTACTTTTGACCGCCCCCTCTTCTGACCTTATGACCTTCTGACCCTAGGTGTTGACCCATCTGCGTGTGATTGAAGAGCGCATGAACCAGTCCCTGGGCCTGCTCTACAAAGTACCTGGCGTTGCTGACGAAATCAAGGACCAAGTTGGTGAGTGGCTCACATGTGTACACTCACACACCCGGACACACGCTCACCCACACTTACTTATCTTAAGATTAAGTCGTCTCATATACTTTGTGATTTTGACATCATGATGAATTGTCGGTTACAAGCCAAAACTTTGCCACAAAGCCTCCACACCCTGTCAGTGTGATTAGAACCTGAATGTACTGTCCTGCTTATGGTGTGTCAGCCAACCGTGCTCATGTGGTGACTCACACGTTGGAGTTCCATTGAGCCAGTTGCTAGTTGCCTGAAGGGGGCTGGTTTGGGGTTGGGCTCTCAAGCGGAGAAGGTCAGTCGACAAGCTCAGACAAGGGGAGCGAAGCATTCGAGGCGAGGAAACTGGAGGCTTTTTCAACCGCAAATCAGTTGCTGAGTCACACCAAGGCACACTTTTCAGAATTGTCTTGCCATTGTTGTTTGGAGCCACGCAAAAATACACAAACACACACATACCAATACAAAAACATAGGCATGATACACACACATTACATTACATTTGGCTGACGCATTTTTAACTAAAGACACACACACACACACACACACACACAAGCCCTAGCATGACGCATTGAGCACAAATCAGCATGGCAGGAGGGAATGTAGGTGGGAGTGTGTGTGTGTGTGTGTGTGTGTGTGTGTGTGAGTGTGAGTGAGTGAGTGAGTGAGAGTGCGTCACAGTGCCATCTGTGTAACTGCCCTACAGTCTGCATCTCCCACCTCTCTGCCAGCCCTTAGCCAGGACCAAAAAATAAGTGCCCCCAAACGTTTTCCGGTTCGCCAGTGAGATGACATCACCCCTTTCTTTAGCTCCTCTCCTCCTCTTCTGCCCCCCCTCTCTTTCTTCATCCTCGAGGGAGAAACGCTCTGTCTGTTTCAGTTCTCAGTCCTCTCGTTCCCTTGGGTCCATGTTGCCCTCTCGTTTAGACTGTTGTGTTCCAGAGTGCTGGGAGGTTATGCTACGCACAGAGGGGACACACTGTAACCAGAGGAACCGCAGACTGTCTTATCTGCTTTCCTGTAGTTTAGGCTTTCATTAGGTCTGAAGTCTATATGTGCTGTGGATATAAATAAGCTCATTTCTGTGACTTTCAAGTGTTTTATTTACAGTTTAATGTTTCATTTTTGGTGTTGACTGTTCACGACATAATTGAAGCTCTTTTTTGTGTGTGTGTGTGTGTGTGTGTGTTGTGTGTGTGTGTGTGTGTTGTGTGTGTGTGTGTGTGTGTGTGTGTGTGTGTGTGTGTGTGTCTGTCTCAGTCTCATCCCAAGGGGACATGAAAATGAGTGGGAAATGGGACAGAGTAGGTCCTCTTACCTTAGTAGGAAAACAGGGGGTTTGATTACTTCTTTCTTTCTTTCTTTCTTTCTTTCTTTCTCTTTTTCTCCCTTTCTTTCTCTCTCAGAGCTTCTCCAGAGGGAGCAGCAGGAGATGTCTGTGCAGCTGTCTTCGCTGCAGACGGACGTGCGTGTCAGTTACGGCAACGACGCCCTGATGCCCGACCTGCCCGAGAGTACGGCACCCCAGGAGACACTGCCCCCGGTGGAGGGAGGACTGCTGGACGGCCTGGGCTTCATCCACCCCGAGAGCTTCAACCAGGCCAACACACTGAACGAGGGTACACACACACACACACACACACACATAAGCATAAATACAGGACTAAGTACAATAAACCCATGCAAGCATGAGTATTGTTCATTGTCTATATTCCTCAACTCTACTGATCTGTGTGTACTTTTCAGTTGAACCTGTCGACGTCCGTCCCATGCCAGACAGAGGACTTCCCACACGACCAGGTATGTGTTTTGTGTGTGTGTGTTCATTTTTGATCATTTGACTAGCAAATCAGGCGTAGTTCATTGGAGTTCATAATTGATGAGAGTGGTAGGGTCTTATGTAAATATTACCACTTATGTAAATACTACCAAGAGCATTTAAACGAGAATGTCCACAATAAATGCTTATTAGATTTGATCAGTCAAGTAAGACATCAGTAAGACATTGCTAGTGTCTGTCTTCTCTGTCTTTCACTCTACTTGCTTAGCCTAGCAAACTCTACTAGTTTAGCCATTGGCATTTCTGATCCTCATTGGATATTAATTAAAATTCTTTTTAGATTTACATTAATTAATTTGGCAGACACTTCTATCCATGGCGTCTTACAGCAATTGAATAACATCTCTCTCTCTCTCTCTCTCTCTCTCTCTCTCTCTCTCTCTCTCTCTCTCTCTCTCTCTCTCTCTCTCTCTCTCTCAGGCACAGGGCTGAAGCTGGGAGAGATTCCTGAGCTTAAGATGGAGGCTGAGGAGAGGCACAGTGCTGGATATGTCCACCACCAGAAACTGGTAAACAAATAAACGTCAACATCCATCACCTTTCACACCAAACAGCTTACTGATTTCAAGATCACTAAAATGTGTCTATAATGGCTGAAAACACAAACAAAGGAAATAAATGATGATGATAAATAATAATAAAAAATATACATATTGTAGCAAGTAATTTACTAATGCTAAAGTGTAGTGTTACGTGTTAATGACAATATGGTGGGAGTTAGTAAATTATGTAGGTTAGCCTCGATATCATGGTGCCAGCATGCTGCTGATTGGTAAACCTTCAAGGAGAGAAACAGCTGCTCACCCTCAGACATCTTTGGTGACTAGATGAGCGAGCGAGAGGAGGGAGGGAGAGGGAGACCGTGCTGTGCGCTGTCCTTGTTACTCTTTGACAAGGTCGTGTTGGCATGGCAACACAGGTCCACGGAGATGGCAATGGTTCTGCTTTCCAGTGTTCTCATTATACCCCCAGCTCTCTCTTTCTTTCTTTCTTTCTTTCTTTCTTTCTTTCTTTCTTTCTTTCTTTCTTTCTTTCTTTCTTTCTTTCTTTCTTTCTTTCTTTCTTTCTTTCTTTTCTCTCTCTCTTTCTCCTTCTCCCCTCTATATCTCTCTTTCTTTCTTACTTTTTTATTCTTTTCCTCCTCAGGTGTTCTTTGCTGAGGATGTTGGTCCTAACAAAGGTGCCATCATTGGTCTGATGGTGGGAGGGGTTGTCATAGCGACCATCATAGTCATCACCCTTGTGATGCTGAGGAAGAAGCAGTACACCTCCATCCATCATGGAGTCATTGAGGTGTGTGTGTGTGTGAGAGAGAACACTGTAATGAGTTAACATGTGATATTACTTATTTAGTTTAATGTTTTGTTTGAAGAAGTAAACACTAGTCGCCTCTGATTGTCTTATTGTGTGATATGTTTGTCACATAAATTAAAGGGGCATGACTTTGTGTGCCTGTGACTGGCCAACTTTCTTGACTTGGTGGTATTCATTTCATCATTTCCAGGTGGACGCTGCAGTCACTCCAGAGGAACGCCACCTGACCAAGATGCAACAGAACGGCTATGAGAACCCCACCTACAAGTTCTTTGAGCAGATGCAGAACTAAGGGGCTCTTGCAACCCTCTACAACCCCCATATCTCCAGTCCACCCACCCCCCCTCCTTCCCTCAAACCTCCCCGTCCCTCCTTCCAACCCCCCCCCCCCCCTCTAGTTCTGGACAGTGTAGGAAGGACCCATTCCCTTATTCAACGCAGCCTGCAGCATTTACCACTAACATAAGCATGATCCTTCATGATTGGTCAGTGACCATGTACGTCAAAATACCAGACCTGCCAGCTTTATTTGGATTGGGAAGAGCGGTTTTGGCCCTCTAGTCTCCCCCTCCCATTGGCTGGCCACATAGCTCAGCAGCCCCCTTCTTGAGGCAGAGCGTGGAATGTAAATCTCCAATAGGTGTTCTAGAATCAGAACTGCTGGTGTTCCCCGTGCTGGTCTTCTATCAGACTTGGGGCAGATAGAACTGATCCTGGGTCTGTGGGTGGAGTGCACTGATGTTACCATCGGGGGTGAACACTCTCCCATCTCTACCAGCAGCCAGATCACACCTGAGGGTTGGTTACAGTGAGGCCAGCTCTCCTCTCTCATTCCCTCTCTGATACTCTCTCCATCCTTCTCTTTCTTTCTAACTCTCTCTCACTCAATCTCTCTCTCTTCCTTGTACTTTGACGACAGCAGTGCTGTGTTGCTAAGGTGAACTATAACCCTGAGACGTGGTGGATGATTGTATTGGATGTAATAATGTTGCGCTCACAAATGAGAGCTTTGCTTTAGGGTTATCCAGCAGTCTGGTTTCTTTTTCAGAAAAATAAGAAGAAAAAAAACTAAAAATGGTGGGGGAAAAAATGAAATGAAAAATACGTCAATTGTGGTTCTTTTTTTTAATACGTGTAATGTATTGACGTCATCAGGACAACTAGCTGTACTTATTTAGTGCATGGTGGAATAATTAAAAAAAAAAAACAGACAAAACAAGATTTGAAACAGAAATAAAAAAAATATATCTGCTGTTCGGAAAGGGTCCTTTCTCACGTAGAAACCGTGTCATTTTAGCAGAGTTGTATATCTTCTAGTATATTCTTGTGAACATGTGACTGAATGGAGATGGAGACATGAAAACAGAAATTAGAATTGGCTTTCTGCTTTGATATCATGTAAACATATATTTTTTTTTAGGTCAGTGCTCATGCTGATTTTGATTTTTTTTTTTTGTGTTTTTTCTTTCCTTTTTCTTTTTTACTTCACTGTATTCCTCTTTCTTAACAGGGGAGGCTAGTTGAATCGGTTTGTGTACATTTGCGTATTTGTTTAAGTTTAATGTGTTTGCATCCTATGCATTTATTCAGAGATTAATTTAGTGGCTTTCTGAAGCGGCTGTATTTAATTGCTTCCTACTCATTTCATGTGGTCACGTGTGTGTTTTTTAATGGTTACACAGGGCCCAAGGTTTGGGGTGGGGAGGGTTCCGGGTTGTTTGTTTGTATGTATGTATGTTTATGCCTGGATGTATGGTTTGAGGGTGTGTGTGTGTGTGTGTGTGTGTGTGTGTCCGCTTTGTGTGTGTGCGCATGTGTGCGTGCATGTATGTTCTTTCCAGTCAGGTTAGCGTTTCTCATCCAATTCCATTCTCAGTTGGTAGAATACTTCTTCTGTCCCTCCACTGATTCATCACTATTCCACAAAAGCACAGAAAGAAGCTCCCCTCTCTATCTCTTGCTGTCTCTCGGCTGCTGTAACACAATATCTTAACAGAAAAAAAACAAAAAACGGGTGCAGCGATGCACTTGGTGCATGTCTTAGAGGAGTCTGCAGGATAGAGGGAAGGGAAAGAGGGGGAGAGGCAGGCGAGAGAGCCTGGCGCTCGTCAACAGCGACACCTCTCCCTCCTCTGCATGTCTTGCACTCCTTCCTCTGTTTTGCTGTCTTGCATTCACCCCCCACAGTCTCTTCTGTTTCAAGCCACCCCACCACCCCCCCAAACTCCCCCCGTCCCCCCCACCCATCTAGCTTCCCTTCACCAACTGCAGAATGTGCTGTTGCTTACGTCTTAACTGCTGCTGCAGACACGCAGCCAAAACAAACAGACAAAAAAAGCAAACAAAACAAAAAAACAGACCACAATGAAAGTCATACTCTGGTGTGTAGACACAACAAATGAATGTGTTTTTTATAGGGTTTTTTTCTCTCCTTGGAGATGCCGTTCAACTTTGCATTCTTCAGCCAAGCTTCCCCACCCCCATCCCACTCACACCTATAGGAGCCCTGCCCATCCAAATCTCTTGGACACCCACGCCACCCCCTAGAAAACTACACTCCTTAGTCACCTTGTTCTGTTGAGATAACTCCACTCCCCGTCGAGGACATTAGCAGGAAGCCATCCTGGTGTAGGTTGGTAGGTAGGGCCCTGTGATATCTCTGTGGACTCTCAGAGGCCAAATTGAATGGGAGTGATGACTGCTCTTAATGGTGTCAGGGGAAACTGGGGATGGTGGAGACTGTCCTCTCTCTCGCTCTCTCCTCCATTCGGGTTGTTCTGTAGCTAGACACTGGAGAGATGCTGCAGGTTGGCAGTAGAGTGTGTGAGCGAGTGTGTGTGTGTGTGTGTGTGTGTGTCTGTGTGGTTGGTTTGCTGTGTTCCTGAAAGAGGCCTCCTGTGCAGCGGGTTGATGTGGAAGGCAGCGGATTAAAAAAAAGCAGGTGTTTCTCTCTTTATTTCTTTCTCTCTGTGACTTTCTCTCTGTGTATGTGCAAGAAACAATACATTTGCTTTGACTGGGGGAAAAAAGCTTTCTACACTGTATTCCATAAATAAAGTTTTGAATGTACATACAGAAATTCCCTCCCATGGTGTGTGTGAATTCAGTTCTATGTTATAACTCTGCTCATCATGTACAAATATTTTAATAGTAAGGAGACATAATAAAGGTTTTTGGGCTGCACCAGTAATGTATAAAATTGGATCCCTTCTGCCCCCTATTGTAGAAGAAGGGAAGGACATGGTGCAGTAAGATAAATCACAAGACCCACCCAAGCTATACTTGCAGCAAGATAATGGCCTAGATCATCGTGTACTGTAATCTAAAAATCCACTGCTGCACAAGGAGTATTAATCAAACCTTTCTTGTTTCACATGACTTTGTTATGTAAGGAAATTTAATTCACATTGTACAATTTATACAACTGATTAACTACAAATTACAGTATGGAACGACACAGACAAATAAAGAGTTTTACAGATAATGTAAAGTGCATTAAAACAGTAGAATTGTTTGAAAGAAAATGGTACATGATATATAAACAGACCTGGGGTCAATAACATGATTTAATATAAAATTAAGGGTTTTGTTTTGTGGAGGTATCCACATAGGACTGAAGGAAGTCAAAGGCACTGCTGGGGATCTTCAGAGGTAGAAGCTGTCTTGGTTGACTGAGGCCATTCTGGGGTCCAGTTCTGGTGCCAAGTCCCCTTGTTCCTCAGGAATCTGGTTAGAAAACCAAAAAAAGAGGTCCAATGGCAGGACTAAACCATGCTAAAACGTTATTAAAACGTTGCTAAAACATTACTAAAAGGGTCAAGAGTTAGATGCAGGGTATAGTGATATAGCTGTATATGTTATATACTGTAATACAAGAATAAATAATACTTAAATCATGAAAGAGTAAAAAATTAAATCATTTTGTGTAGACACAGATCAGCAAAAGGGATTCAAATGGACAACAAAATGTTCCTCCTGAATGTTCAGGCCACCATTGAAACCAATATGACATGCTCGAGTGCAACCTAACTGAAGCCTGCTTTTGGTCAGCAAATTCCTCCAGCTGTCTCTAACTGAGGACAAGAAACACAAACCGTAGCGTGAAAACTCATAAGTCAACTTGCCAGATGTACTTCATACATGTTTATACCCTCAATGTAGGTCACTTCAAAGACAGTGTGTTCAACGTCAGCACGCAAAAATTGTGCATTTAAATATCAAACATACGAAGAGAATACACTCACCTCTTTTGTGGGAGGGTTTCTGGTTATGAGGGTAGAGAGGCAGGGGCACAACCTGTGTTCCCCTCAGCTCAGCCACCCAGTCCATGAAGTCCATAAGCCTGCATGCGGAGAAGACAATGAGATCCAGAATCCATCTTCACATGGATTATGTTATACAACCACATGTTCTGAGGTTTAATATTAAAAATCTCTATCAAATATGGGCATTATATAAACACAGACCAATATGAGTGCAGAGGAACTATATGACCTAAGTGATGAAGAAAAGACCATGGCGAGAATGAAAAGGAAGACCTCTGCCTTCATGTCCATCAGTTCACATTATAGAGCTGAGGCCTTAATCTGTGACTATGTAATGATTAGCACATTAATTAAAACACATAAAACACAATTCAAACCATATTGTGTGTTATGGTTTCACATGGTTGATCAAAATTCATACCAATCTTTTGTGGGCTGTTGCTTCAAGTTATGCAATCTGAAAATATAAACCAGTGAATTTATGAACAACAGAAAAATATACAACCTATATGGGTCTAACCAATCTGTTTGCATTTAAACCCTCAGCACTCCCAGCTCTTGGCTGGACTATGAGTGGATCAGAATCTTAAATTGTGGTCAGCCGTGGCTATGGTTAGCGCTTCGGACTTGTAACCGCAACCGTACCCCGACCGTTAGGTGCCTTGCTCAAGGGCACTTCAGCTGAAGTGCCCTTGAGCAAGGTACCTAACCCCTCACTGCTCCCCCGCTCACTGCTTAATAAATAAAAGACGTATGTTCACACACATACACACGTGTGTTATTTTCATATCCCTATATTGTCAAAGTTTTTTTTTTTTTTTTTTGTCATCTACTTCCTGAATTTTTGGTCAACGATACCCGGGACACCGAACCACCGGGGCACATGAAATTTGGTGGGTATGTAGCCCCACTACACTTTTACGGAAAAATTTAGTTTAGTCCCCGGGGGCCACTCCCCCCCGAACCGCAAAAAAAGCAGTTTTTCCTAAATAACTACCTAAACCGTGGCATCTTTTATGGTATGTTGGTCTCAAGGGCCCACATCAACCTGGCCCATAATCACCCATTTGTGATTTGCACCCCCCCGGTAAAAAATGAAAATGCAATATTATTCTGCTTTAATCACCCCTATCTTCAGTTAAGATGTTCAGAACTGCACACACACACAGGCACCCACATACTATCGGTATTAGAACGGCCGATACATAATTACAAATTCAGTAGGATTAAAAGAAAGCCAAAATAAATATTCATCATCATCATCATCATCATGGCTGCATTTCCAGTATTGGCGATAAGTAGTCGTTTGTCCACTAGATGGCGCATCGTTGCAGTGAGACGTAATTTTGATGGAAGTTAAAAGTGGGTTGGAAAAACAATGGACGGTTCCTACAAGGACTGTAGATTAGGCTACCGCAGAGAATGTCTAATAAGGATACGACGATGTTCACATGAAATGTAATTCCCATTTCTTCTTGAAGCCGAAATAAATCTGAGGATGTTTAACGGACATGCTTGGTTTTTACTGCAGGTACGTTAATCTTATAATATCAATAAGGACCTAGGTAATGTTACTGTTATAGCGTTAGCGTTGGTTGAGTGATGGAGGCCAATTTGATTGATTGCATTTGTAGAAAACTATAAATGCGGTTTATACCAAGCAAATTGATAGCAGCACTGTAATTGTATCTTTCGACTGTCATTTGTTGCACGTGCTACAAAAATCATTCTGTGCAATGGAAGATTTACCAAAGTTAGCCTACACCGGTCTGATACAGTTTTGCCTATACATGTGTGAGACTGAGACGCCTGTTTATTTTGTTTTAGGTGCGTGCAGGGTGTGAGAGGGGAATCGATGTGCTTTGATTCCAGCTTGGTAGTTGTAGTCTGTGAAATTAAAAAGCAGGTGTGTGTGAAGTATCCAAACAATGACACCTTCATTTCATTATGGCTGCTTTAGCAACACACCTTAAGCTACTGTGTAGTGGGTCCCATTTAGAAGTGGCTACTTCATTCGCGCTTTCCTTTACTCATGGAGCTACGTGAATTTTATTACAACTTTTCGCCACGATATGGCAGTTTAAGTCCGCTTGATACTGTAAGGCGTAAGCCATTGGTTTCCAAAGGAGATTTTATTTGTGTCGCCTGCATAGCCTATTGACAATTTATGTTGTAAATAAGCCTACCTTATAAGCCTACCTGTAGCTTAGGGAAGCTAACAGCTTTCTATTAGGATCTAGTTTGTTAGTTACAGTTTTGTCATAACTCCCTGATGCATTTTTGCATTTAGAATAGCCAGAGCGTGGATATCTCAATCGGAAAATTAAACAATATCAGGTGCCTATGGACTAGGCTGGGTGAACCCAGCATGATCTGCCCGCTATTTATTTTTTGATTTCATAAAAGATTAAGCTTGGTTTGGTGAAAGCCAGACTAGCCATGGACCTCAGTTACACAATGCAAGGGAACATGAATCAGCCTATATTTGCACGAATAACGGACAACAGCTCTTCAACTTTGGCCCGTTAAAATGTGACAGTCTAGCGACGCATTTCATCCAGGCCCATTTGGACATGTCAGTTATTTGCACCACTGGTTAGATGTAAAACAGCATTTCGTTTCAGACTACTGTTACTTAATTTGTGCATTGACAGTAAAGTATTATATGAACTAAAGATGACTAAAATCTTATGTAGAAGAAGAAACATTCACAAAAAAATCCATCCATCCAAAATGACCTTTGTTTTGATAGCTGTTGAAAACGGCATGGAACTGACAGAGATGTTTTTGTTTATAAATAAATAAATAACATTATGCTGATACCTTTTGCTTTTCCCAAATACAATGTAGCCTACAGGTGTAAGTGACCTTTCAATACAGTTGCAATGGATGAACTGCCCTACTTGTGATTGTTTAGAGATTTTAAATGTTTTATAACAATGCTACATCTTCTTTGGCTATTCTACAATCTATTCACCTTTTCAGCACCAGTAGGCAACTTTCTGTGCAGCCGCATTTTACACTCAGGCATGCCAAACAAGCATACACAAAAGTTTCAAGAGTGGGGGATGGAGTAAAATATGGAGACAAATTGAAGTGTGATTTATTTTCGCGGAACGGATGTACAGGACTGAGCGGCGGTCATATTTTGTACCGCTATGCGGTACATGTAGTTGATCGTTGATATTGCATTGACATTATTGTTATTATTGCCATTATTATTGTCTAACTTTTTAAAACTGTTTTAGCTAGGCTACTGTTCATGTTTAACTATTGTATTGTTTTATTTTTCAATTCGCTTAAGTGCCTGCTAAAATCCATAACCATATAACATAGCCTAACCATAGCCTAAATAACCGCCGACTAAAAAGAGACGAAGGATATATAATAATAATAATAATAATAATAATAATAATAATAATAATAATGTATTAATTGAAAGGGTGAGAGGTGTTACTCAGGACCAGGATGGCTGGAGCTTGTCCATCATCATCCTCTCTCCCCTATAAGGTGTCCGTGAGCACCCTAGCACAGATCCACCACATAAAAGGTGGGTTGATGCCAGGTAGGCATCATAATCATCATATTCATCATCACCATCATGAATGGAACTACGCTTCCACTTATCCCTTGGCTAGCTTCAGTCAAAGTCCTTTTAGGCAAGTCCCTCCACTCGGCGGCCATATACCAACGTTTTATGGGCACTCATCGGGCACAGTCTTTGGGTCGAACTGCGCGTGCGCAAGGCTTCACGACACCAATCTTGCTCCAGCGGCGAGATCACAACACATGATTGGCACGATGTCTTCACAACACACCATATGATTGGCTCAATGTATTCACATGTCGACGTTTTGCCGAGGAAGGGGTGGGATATGTGTAGACAACGGCCATATTGGCGTGACAAACTAGCCCCATGCATTTCTATGGAGTATTTTTTGAGTGCTGTGTCTCCTCATTAGAAAGCCTCTGCTTCAGTTTATAGTGCTGAAATGCGAAATGTTTTTTTTTCTTTCACTAGCCTATCGTTTCTTTCCATATCCTAATTTCCCTACTCTTTCATTGATTTCCCCGATTTTTATTTTTGCTTATTGGTAGTAGGTAGCAGGACATTTGGACGCTAAAAAAAACAAAAAAAAAATCCATCTCGTGAATAACCTAGCCTACTGTGAAGAAGCCTACTCCAGCTCGGTTGGGGACAGTAAAGGGAAGAACTGACAGCTAGTAAGAAGAAGGAAGGAAAACACAGGAAATAGTGTGACGTATTTCCTGTACGAGTGCATGGCGGAGTCTGAGTGGATGCAAAGAAGCTGAAAGTGATCAAAATAACTAGTTAAAAACTTGGAAGGTGATGCCACATTAATACGTCGTGTTAGCACCAAACTGAGATTTCGTTAAGTCTGGGTTGTTTATTTTATGTCGGATATGGCCATGGCTCAAGGATTTAGAAGCAGCAAGCAAGATTTCGCTTTCGGACCGTGGAAGATCACTGCAGCGAAAACACACATAATGAAATCAAAAGACATTGAACGTTTGGCTGAGGAGATGCATATGCCTGCTCTTCCAGAGATGCTATTCGGGGATAATGTGTTACGCATTCAGCATTCGGACGGTTTTGGCATAGAGTTCAACGCAATCGATGCCCTCAAGCGCGTAAATAATCTGCAGGACTCCGTGAAAGTTGCCTGTGCTCAGGAGTGGCAGGAAAGCAGAGCGGATTCCGAACACTCCACGGAAGTGGTGAAACGCTATGACTGGACATACACCACCGATTATAGGGGTACGCTGTTAGGAGAAGATATGAGGATAACGCCAACAACCGAGCGCATAGACTTGGAGAGGCTGAAGGCGCGGGAACAGATCGTTTTCTTCGAGGACGTGCTGCTGTTCGAGGACGAGCTACACGACCACGGTGTGTCAATGATCAGCGCAAAGATACGAGTGATGCCTACCAGCTTTTTCCTGTTGCTACGGTTCTTCTTGCGCGTTGACGGTGTGCTCATTCGCATTCATGACACCAGACTTTATCACGAAGCCGGGAAGAACTTCATGTTAAGGGAGTTTAGTGCTCGAGAGAGCAAAATCTCAGAACTGAAGCATGTTCCACCAGCCCTGTACACAGACCCCAACGAGGTTGCCCAGTATCTGCCTCTACGCTTGACCGAGTGTGAGAAACTGGACTTTCCGTTGAAAGAATGAGTCTGATTGACGGCTATGTAAACCAGTTCTGAGGGGAGTGATTTGTAATGTGCAGTGTCATCAGATGTATTGAACAGACGGGCATGGTCCTACAACACAGCACTCTAAACTTGTGACACTTATTCCTCTTCATTTGAATTTAAATGTCGGTGCGTTTGAATAATAAATTGACCATGTTGTATGTGACACTTTCTTTGCTGGCCTGCTATGATTGTAAACTATGTAACCTAGGACTACACTTTCTTAATGGCATTTGGTTAATTGCATATTTGCACAGAATATCCAGTGCATGAAAACAACTAACAAAGACATGCTAGAGCATGCAGAAATATTTGGTTTTTACTGTACTTCAGGACTGAGTTTAAATGTGATTGGTTTATTAGGGATTTTTGTAAATATGACTTCTGGAGGAAATCTCTCCTTTCAGATTCTACTGCCCAATAGCTCTGATTTTGAATAATTAAGACACCATACTCTGATTAAAAAAGGCTGTATTATGCAACAGTTATACTTGAGAGATTTTTGTGGTCGTTTTTGCACAAGGTACAAAGCTCTCAAAAACATCACAAGGCAGACAAGGGCTGTGGTGGTCTTAGCTTCCCTGTGTGGTGTGTAATGATACAGTAATGTACTGATTTGTGATTGTCATTGCAGAATTATATGAAGGAACAGGCAAGACAATTGGTCAGAAATGAAGGCAGTATAATTAACAACACCATATTGCATTTTTACAGTGTTCTAGGCCCTTAAAACGCTTTACAGTGACAGGAAGGAGCCTCACTACAGCTAAACCAATAACAATGTTTAGCACCCACCTGCACTCTTTATAATTAGGGAGTTCAAGACAAAAACAAAACCTCTCATACTTTTCAATTAAGCATACACTAACAATGAGAGTAAACAAGACAATCAAGGGGCAGTTAACAATCAGGAAACCTGCACGATGGTCTATGGCAATGCAGTGTAACAACTAATGCAGACAGTACAATAACAAGTATGTGAGTAGACAAAGCAGATACAATACAATTAGTAAACAAATATAATTAAATAAGTAAAACAGATGCACTGTTATGCACAGTTTAGTACATGTAAAATGTTGTACATTACATTCTCAGTCTTGGTGTGTGTGTTACTGGGAGCTGTGAAGGAAAAAAGGACCTGTGGTGTCTCATTCCAGATGAAGCAGTCTGTCAATGAAGGAACTGTCTACTGCTGTGAGCGTTCTGCATGGGGTGAGTGGTATTCATCAGGGATAGTCTAGTCATCATTCTTTCACTACTTTCTCTGGGTCGAGGCAGTATCTCGGGACAGAACTGGCTTTCTTAACCAGCTTTGCATCTCTTCCTGTCAGCAGTTGAGATACTGCTGCAGCAGACCATTCCATAGATGACTAATGCCACCACATAGATCAAAAAAGTAACCAGGATTGCCCCCTGCATTTCATAAGACCCGGGTTTGCTATGTCCTTTCATTTAAAGAGCATTTTACATTTTCAGTCCAGTCCTGTTTATCCCATGCCCATGGACTTTACATAGACTGCTATTTGGGGGCTACCCCCTGCCTAATAGTCTGCCCCAGAATGCTATTCGGGACCAAAAAAAACAAGACTGCAGGTCTGGAAAGTTGCCACGCTTCACGTACCATCACAGGGAAAGCTTGCACAGATGAGGGGATAGAAGCCACTGCAGGTGATGCTCACTGGCCAAGTGGCCCACCGTCCATTCTAGCTGGTAAGCATACAGAACCCATACAGCATTGGACATGATCTGCTGGTAAGGTAAGGAGCTAAAGTCAAGTCAATCAAGTCAAGTCAAGTTTATTTATATAGCGCATTTCATACATAGAGGCCATTCAATGTGCTTTACATAAACAAAACCAAACAATAATAACAAATAAAAGCATAGAAGTGCAATATAGTCAAACAATAGTTCAAAAGGTAAAGATCATAAAAAGAAAACATAAAACACAAGGTAAAATCATTTAAAAATAAAGAATAATTAGTAAGCAAAAACAAAGGCTAAAGTAGTAAAAAAGTAATACAAGTAATAAGACAAGGTAGAATAATTATGAAGGCAGATTCAGAATTTGTAACTTGGCGCAGTTAGCAGAAAGCATCAGAGAACAGCTTGGTCTTAAGTCTAGATTTAAAACTGGCTGTTGGGGCCTTTTTGATGTCATCCAAAGTTGGTTCCAGAGCTGAGCCGCATAGCAGCTAAAAGCTGCTTCACCATATTTAGTTCTAACAGTAGGTTTTACTAACAGGTTTTTCACCTGGGACCTGAGAGGACAAGAAGGTATAGTACTGCTGAAGCATGTCTGATAGGTATTTAGGTGCTCCATTTACTGATTTATAAACAAGCAATAGTGCTTTAAAGTCAATTCTGTGACTTACTGGAAGCCAGTGCAGGGACTTGGAGGAATTGGAGTAATGTGGTCAGTTTTTTAGTTTGTGTTAGAATCCTAGCTGCTGCATTTTGTATCACCTGAAGCTGTTTAATAGTTTTTTAGGAAGGCCTGTGAACAGTCCATTGCAGTAATCAACCCTGCTGGAGATAAATGCATGAATGAGTTTTTCTAAGCCTTCTGAGTTTGGCAATATTTTGAGGTGGAAAAAAAACTGATTTAGTTATCGCTTTCATGTGGCTGTTAAAATGTAATCACTGTCAAGTCAAGTCGGGTTTTATTGTCAATTTCTTTACATGCACTGGTCATACAAAGAATTGAAATTTCGTTTCTTACTTTCCCATGCAGACATAGACATACTTTAAATACAGACATAGACATAGCCATAGACTATAAAAAAATAAAAATATACAGACATACCACATACAGACATTAAAGTGCGAGACTGAAATATAGAACATATATTAGAATATAGAAATATAGAATATATATAAAAAAAATAGAGGTAGTTGTGTTGTATATTTACATAGCAGCATTGTGGCAGAGTGATAAATAACATTGATAACATTTAAATGAAGTTTAAACTTGTGCTTGTGTGTACTGCATATTTACATTGATATGCAGTCATTTCAAGTATATCAGGCTTGATATGAAGCAGCAGCATGTTAGGCTGCGCAGTCACAGTGCAGTTCCACAGGGCGGTCCTGGGGCGGTGTCGGGGTTAGGGTAGACAGGATCCTAGGTTCCTGGCTGGCTGGTGGGTGGGGGCTGTCAGTGATGGGAGAGTGGGTTGTTCAGAATCCTGATTGCTTGGTGGATGAAGCTACTTGCAAGTCTGGTGGTGCGGGAGCGGAGGCTGTACCTTTTTCCAGAGGGCAGAAGGCTGAACAGTTTGTGTGCAGGGTGGGTTGTGTCCTTGACAATCATTAGTGCTTTCTTGGTGAGGCTGGTGGTGTAAATGTCCTGCAGGGGAGGGAGTGGTGCTCCAATGATCCTCTTAGCTGTGTTAACAATGCGCTGGAGGGTCTTCCTGTTCTGATCTGTGCAGCTTCCGCCCCACACTGTAATGCAACTGGACACGATGCTCTCGATGGTCCCTCTGTAGAATGTGGTCATGGCGGGAGGCGTGGCACTTGCCTTCTTCAATTCGGCGCAAAGAAGTAGAGGCTGCTGGGCTTTCTTAGCCAGTGATGCTGTGTTGGTGGTCCAGGAGAGGTCGCCGCTGATGTGCACGCCCAGGAATTTTGTGCTGCTCACTCTCTCCACAGCATCTCCGTCGATGGACAGTGGTGGCAGTTGTTTGTGGCCTCTCTGAAAGTTGACAACAATCTCCTTGGTCTTGCTGACATTCAGCAGGAGGTTGTTGTCTTTGCACCATTTGGCCAGCAGGTCTACTTCTTCTCTGTAGTGAGCCTCATAAGCCCTTAGTGATGAGGCCCACCAGTGTTGTGTCGTCCGCAAACTTCACCAGATGGTTGGAGCTGTGAGTGGTTGTACAGTCATGTGTTAGCAATGTGAAGAGCAGGGGGCTGAGCACACACCCTTGCGTGGCCCCCGTGCTCAGGGTCAGAGTGCTTGAGGTGTTGTTCCCGACATGTACTGCTTGTGGTCTCTGCAACAGGAAGTCCAGCAGCCAGTTGCAGAGGGAGTTGCTGAATCCTAGCTTGTCCAGTTTGCTGATGAGTTGTTGTGGTATTATGGTATTGAATGCTGAACTGAAGTCTATGAACAGCATTCTCACATATGAGTCTTTATTGTCCAAGTGGGTGAGGGCTGGATGGAGGGCAGAGCAGATTGCATCCTCCATGGATCGTTTGGCTCGGTATGCAAACTGGAAGGGGTCCAGGGTGGGGGGTAGGGTGGCTTTGATGTGTGACATGACTAGCCGTTCGAAGCACTTCATGATTATGGGCGTGAGTGCTACAGGACGGTAGTCATTGAAGCATGATGGTGATGATTTCTTTGGCACGGGTATGATGGTGGCAGCTTTGAAAAGTGATGGGATGACTGCTTGCTCCAGAGAGGTGTTGAAAATGTCTGTAAAAACATCCTTCAGCACAGTCCTTCAACACTCGGCCTGGTATGTTGTCTGGGCCTGCTGCTTTGCATGGGTTAATGGTCTGTTGTTTCAAAGCAGTCCTGACGTTGTGAGACGGCCCCCTCTAGCCACACTCTCACCTCCTTCAGAACTGGTTTGGTGACTTTTGCTCTTTGTCTGTATCGGGGCAGCAGCAGGATGCTAATGTGGTCTGACTATCCGATGTGGGGGAGGGGTTTGGCTTTGTAGGCTTCTTTCTGTGGGGTGTAAACAAGGTCCAGGGTGTTTCGTCCTCTTGTTGGGAAGTTTACATGTTGGTGAAATTTTGGTAGTAGATTGGCGTGATTGAAATCTCCAGCGATGATTGTGAAGGCATCTGGGTGTTCGCTTTTGTTGTTCACTGACGGCCCGATACAGCTCATTCAGTGCCATGCTCCTATCACTGTTTTTGTTGCTGGGGGGGATGTACACCACGACCAGCAGAATCGCGGTGAATTCCCTGGGGAGGACAATTAATTACACCAATTAATACGCCAAGATTTTTAACAGTATCCTTTGCCTTCAACCCTTTTGTGTCAAGGATAGTGGCAACCCTAAGTCTTTCCTCCTTTTTACCAAATATAATTACTAGGGCTGTCAAAATAACTGATTCATTTTGATTAATTAATTTGAGAAAAAATAACTGATTAAAAAAAAATTGTGCAGATTAATCGATTCCGTATGACCTTTGACCCCGAGCCGTTCTAGTCAGTAAAAATTAGACTGTAAAATGAAGGAGAGAGAAGAAACATGCTGCCTGGATCATTGACTGGAACATTTACTTTTAAAAAATGGCCTGATGGTGTTGATAAAAATAAAGTGTTGAAAATAAAGTCCTCTGCATTGTCTGCAGCAAGGAAGTTCACCGGAGTTCATCAACTCTATAGTCGCACATCAATGCAAAGAAATAAGTGTTGACATTGAGGGGAGTGTTCATTTATTTTCATTGTGTCCCCTATATCTGTGGCCTGAAATGCCTTGTATGTGAAAAAAAGACTTTGTGTCATCTGCATAGCTATGATTAACCTGGCTAACGTCAGACCTCATCTCATAGGTCTGGGAACTAGACATTCATTTTCTCGAATTTGAAACATGGTCTATGAATGCCCAGAGCCGTTTATTGGGCGCTACGAATGTCTATCAAATGCGTCTGTACATAGCTCATAACGGCTTCGGTGTGTCGTCATCGTCTTGCTGCCCTCCCTCCATTCTGTGATTCGTCCCCTAACTGGGGCGAAAATTTGCTCCATGGAATCCATGCTGCCTAGCAGCGTGAATAAAATCGTGTGCGTAAGGCAGCATGGGAAAACCCAGGTATATAGAGGTTGAATAATAGTGGCCCCAAGATCGATCCCTGGGGAACACCACAGGTCAAGGACGTTGGTGTTGAGGTACAGTTTCCGATGGCAACAAAGAAGCTCCTTTCTTGTAGATATGATTTTAGCCAGCTGATAACTGTCTGTAAATCCAACCCAGTGTTCTAGTCTGTGTATTAAAATATTGTGATCAACATTGTCAAATGCTACACTAATCTGTGTACCTGAATCTGTGTTGAGGCGTATGTCATTGAAAACTTTAATGAGAGCTGTTTCAGTGCTGTGATTTGCCCGAAAATCAGACTGAAAGTCCCCATTTGATGTTAGGAAGGTGGTTAATTGATTAAAGACAACTTTTTCAAGAATTTTGACAATAAAAGGTAGATTGGATATGGGCCTGTAATTGTTTAGCATGGAGACATCCATATTCTTCTTGAGAAGTGGCTTTACAACAGCTGTTTTTTAGTGACCTTAGGAAAAGTGCCAGACAGCAGTGATACATTTACAATTTGAAGGACACCCACCGCTATGAGGTAAAAAAAAACAGTTTTGAAGAAATTGATAGGCAGAGTTTCTAAAACACATGTGGAAGAGCTGAGATTCTGTACCGTTTTTTCAAGTGTTTCGTAGTCGATCAAGCTGAACTCTGACATCAAGTTAAGTTGCCCTCTGTTTGTTGCTGGAAGTTCAGGTTGTTGAATTAGTAATTGAGTCTGATTTTGTCAATTTTACCTTTAAAAAAAGAGGACATCAAACTATATTGTGGCCACTGCCATAGCTCTCAATGCTACGACCATACAGTGGACTCTTCGCACCGCCACCATCAGGTGAGTCAGAGCCTGTCACATTCTCTCTAGTCTAGACAATCCTCCAAGCCACTGCCACAGAAATCGTCGCAATTTGTGGAGAGCTGCCAATGTGCTGCTCTCCGAAGGGATCCTGGTACCGTGGTGACAGATACCACAGTGCCAAAATGCATTGTTTATGAAGTCAACAGCATCAGCATTTAGAAATATGACTAATATGTCCTGTATCGCATTTGTGGTATACAGGGGCAACATGCTATCGAGGTATTCACCATGGGCCCAAATGACGTGCACTTGTAATTATTCAAGTAGCTAACAAAACTAAGGCTTGTGCACCATCAGTTGTTTGTGAGTGAGTGTTAGAGGTGGGCACAAATACATACAATACAAATACAAAACTATTTTGTTACAAACTACAAATACATGAAATGTAACAAAATATGAAAAATGTATTTCATCAACAAGTAATTAGTCATTTGAAAATACAAAAATACCCACACAATTATCATGGTATACCAACTTTTAAAAGAAACTTCAAGGCATATTATGGAAAATGCATCTCCAAGGGACAAGAAATAGTATTTTCTCGTTAACTGGCAGGGGGCTATTAATTCTGTACATTGGGGGCTCCTATGAAGTGGTAAATAAATGTAATCACCGCCCCGTCAGGCTTTGCAACGGTGGAATCAACTGTATCAAAGCAAACTACCCATCATCATGTTCCACAACCAGTGGAAGTAGTACAACAAATTGAACAGGTCGGCCTTTTTTTTAAACTGAACTGCATTTACCTTTTTGTGCTATAAATGCATGCCTATTGCTTACATGACTGGCAACATGGGGGACAAAAAGAATAGCATTCTGTTAGGTGTCCCGTATATGGTATATGGATTAACTTAGTGGAGACAACTCCACTGTTTCGCATCAGGCTCTGTCTCCTCCATTATTTCCGCATATCAGGACACCTCAGAGGTCCATTATCCATTAAGTGGTTTTAATACTGTCCTGTAGTGAGAATGAACATCAGCTATTAGGTACTCAAGGTCATAGAGGGGTCCATGTCCTAATGTTCTCCCTCAGTATTTTATCGTTTATCTGTATCGTTTTCAATTTTTAGTCTTGTAGCACTTCACACACCTGACAATTCCAGAGCCGGACAGTAACGGAGTACATTTACTTGAGTACAGTACTTGAGTACAATTTTGAGGGATCTGTACTTTACTCAAGTATCATTTTTTGGGAGTACCCATGACTTTACTCAAATACATTTGAGAGGCAAATATTGTACTCTTTACTCCACTACATTTCTATCCATAACCGTGAGTACCCGTTACTTCTTCTAAAAAAAAAGGAAAAAAGAAAAATCTCGGAAATCCTCAATTTGTTGTTTTTCCTCTCAAACGTGATTGGATTGTGTGATTGGGACAGCCTATCAGCAATCACCTCAGCTTTCCGCCAAAGTGTCCATGGTCAGATTTAGATAAGAGACAAAACCATGGACGAAACAATGGATGAAGACGCAGCAGGTCCATCCCGGGAATGTGCCAACCTGTGGCCCCACCTCACCAGACTATTTAAATTTTCTGAACAAGTTAATGATAGTTTTAAACTTCAAGTGTTTCAATTACAAAATAGTATTTTGTATTTGAAATACATATTTTAAATACATGTATTAGAAATACTGCCCATCCCTGGCAACATGGTAAAAAGATGAAAATGACTTGATTTTACTTTCAATTCCTTTTACATTCTCCAAGGTATTAACATAAAAAAATTTCATAACTCCATGTAGGACGTAAGTAAGCACTGTGGCAGTAGTAATGCAATATTTGAAAAAAAAAAAAGTAGGCTACTCTTGTACTCTTGATACTCAAGTACTTCAGTACTTTTACTTAAGTAGACATCTGACTGTTGTACTTTTACTTGAGTAAAATTTAGCAAAGGGTATCTGTACTTTTACTCAAGTAATGAAGCTGCATACTCTGTCCGCCTCTGGACAATTCAAGCTTCTGAAGTTAGTTACTTTTAAATTTTTGTTCAACTTTCAGACATGTTCTAAAAGGTTGATAAAACAGAAAAGACAGATGCTTTTAAGTTGTAGCAGGGTGACATAATTGGCACAAACAAAAATTGGGTTTACACCCCATATTGTCCTTGTAGAAGGAATTTGACTGTTTTGGCTCTCTCAGTTGACTTTTCTTTTAATTTTTTTATTCAACTTCAAGAAAAAGGAAAAATGGTGAAATTGGCAATTTTATGGACAAATCACTATTTAGGTCAACTTTAGAGCTGAATATAGGAAATTGCCCAAGGATATCACTGGATAGGCACCCTCCCCATTCTTGTCGAGTAACAAGCAGCAAAGAAAAAAACTTTCACCGACAAAACCAGATTCACCAAGACTCTGGCCTTTGGCTCCCGGACTATAATAAGCATAGCCTATTGTCATGGTTGTAGGTTATATTTTTAAACTAAATGTTAAAATGATGGCTTATTTGAGAAAAAAATACCAACACTGTAAAAAGTTTAATGTAAAATTTTCAGCAACTTGCTGGCAGCAAATAACCAGTAAGTTGCTGCATTTCACTCTACAGTACACCTACTGTATCTGAAATCACAGTACCTATGCCTGATACTGTAAATGTGCAAACTACAGTAGTACTACCAGTGCTGTAATGTATACAGTATTGAATTGTCTACCGTATTTTTAATCACAGTACTTATGGATCATACTGTAACTAAGTACAGTAGTAATACCAGTGCTGTAATATTATATACAGTAATTTTGTGAAATTCATATCCTGCTTTATCTACAGCCAGGATAAATTTGGCTAGGCCTAGGTATGGTTTAGGGTACACAAACTTGCATAAATAACCATTAGTTAGCAAGCAAGTACATTTATTCACTTTTTTCCGTTTAGAAATTCTCGTGTGCTGCATCCTAACGTTAGACCAACGGTTGCAGTCAGCCTGATCCACCACCAGTAGCAGAGTGAAGGCAGCCTGACGAGCCAGACCCACATTAAAATGTAGGGTCTGGGCACTCACCGTTCGCAGTGCTCAGTCCGAGGGGCGGGATAATCTTTCAAATTCCCTCTGCACGCAATAGGACAGCGGCAGCGCTATGAGTCCCATGCATTTCCCACCAGCGGAGCTAGTTGGCTAGTTCAAACGTTTGCCAACTTAATAAAAGCTTAACTCGTGTCACACTGTTCGCCAGCAGCAACATCCATCTTATTTGTTTTCAAGTAGCAGGGAATTCAAGCCAAACCGTTGCAACTCTGCCATCAATCATTATGTTAAGCCCAACTAACGACTCTATACACGATTTCATTGGCCTAATTAAGTTTCGATTTCTGGAGCTCACAAGCCAACGCAGAGTTGCTAGACTAGCCCTGGAAGCAAATGTAATTTGCTGCCGCTAGGGGCGCGTCTAGATTTCTAGGCTAGAGTAAAGGAGCACCTAGCAGAAATAGAAGAAAAAAAGATAAACAGTGTTAGATAACAATTTTAACAACTGAAACTGAAGGCTACTTACAAGTGAAACTTTAGAATAATCATTTATATATATACACTGTATGTTTTTTGAGTTTACTGTCAAAATGCCAGGCTGAAGATGGTGTTAGCATAACTCAGTTTCGCAAGGTATATTTAACGTTAGCTAGCTGGGTGAGCTCATTGATGATGTTTGCTTGCAGCAACAGCCATTCGCGCTGTTCGTCCGAACAACGGTTAATGATAGTCAGATGTGACTTAAAGTTAACTTATATCAATATTGCTAAAGTTAGCCTATTAAACTCACAAAACCGTACATATTTACGAGGATTTAACATTACGTTACATAAGTTAGCTAAGGTAGCAGCCAGTGTTGCGCTGTCTGCCCGAAATTAAGCGGTCGCCTGCAGATAAGCGCGGTCACCCGCGGTTATGAGTTCTTAAAGAAGATGAGAGTAAGTTATGGTCTATGTAGGCCTTCTTCTTGCAAAGCCATTTAAAAGTATGACAGCCAAAACGGGCAGCCTGCAGGAATAAATGTTATGGCACAGACTACACAGCAATATCTACCGGTATAGGTTCGCGCATGCATAAAAGTTACAGTTCGTTGTGTTTGTGAATTTAAACAGTGGGATGTGCTTTAGTAGAGCTTTGTGCTTCATTCAGCATTATAAACCAGTTCTTACGCTAACGTTTTGACCAGTAATGTATCTCTCTTGCCTACCTTGCCTCACCATTTCTGTTTTCGAAAGAAAGATGTATGTCCATGGGCATGGCCTTCAAATCTTATCCTTGTGTTCTAATCCTTGGTGGTTGCGTGCGTGCTTGCGCTCTTATTGTCATTCTCTCTCCTGCGCAAACATTATGTCCTGCATGCCTAAATAAATTAGTTTGTTTTACAGAAATGGCCTACTGTCACACTGCATGCAGGCTATAACCAAAAGCACACATTTTGTAAATAAGCGGGTCAGATCGTGGGTCGGGTATAATTTTGTCCTAATTAATATTCGCGGTCCGAGTTGCGGTCGGGTTGATTAAAATATCGGGCGACCGCGGGCCGCTTGTGACCAAACCCGCGCAACACTGGTAGCAGCTAAACCTCCACGTTAACGTTAACCAGCAGCACATCATCTTCAGCCTAACATTGTGACAGTAACATACTAGGCCTAGCACTACTAGCGAATGTTTTATATATGAATATAATAAACTGTAACTTACTGAGAACTAAGGTAGGCCTAATATAAATGAGACTGCCATAACGTTAACGTAACATAAAACATTAACGCTAATGCCACCGTCACAGCAACAGCAACTATGATAGCTAGCCTAACGTTAACGTTACTTACTTTGTTGATCCAACAAGCATGGATGAGTTTGTAAGTTACACAGTACAACGTACATAGACTGTACACATGCCCAAATTTAATGTAGTACAATTTCACAATGAAACATTAACGTTACATAAATAAATGCTTGCTTACCATTAAAGCGATGGTTCGGAGTAATTTTACCCTAGGGTCCTTTGCACCATGACCCCGAGCCAAACACCCTCCCAGAACCTTTTTTCCCTTGGTCAAACCCTGGTCGAGTAGTGCTGTCAGAAACTAATGACGTTCTGCAGTTGTGATGGAACCAACTTTTATCTCGTATATTACCCCACTAATAATGCCCTGAATGGTACCAAACTTCTGCTGTAGTACAACTATGACCTTTAGTCCAATAACGAGGCATTAGAAAGTTTGTAAGTGCACCAGGAATTTATTTAAATAAGACTTGCCTGATTATCTGCTACTATATAGGGAGGGAAAGTAATCTCATTGCCATCTAGTGGTTGCGTTCCTAGAGTTTAGCGGAGTGGATGGGATTTTTTTTTGGAAAAAATATATCTCGGTGCACATTGGGATCTTAATTTAATGCCTTCCATATGTTAGGCACTGGGGTCACCTCTATTGCTTCACCTCTATTGCTTCTATTGCTTCAAGAATTGTTTTAAGTTTTTGTCGTAACATGGTGATAAGGAACTACAGTTGCATGTGACGTCACAGGTTTGGGCTCTTAATCTCTAACTGATCAATACGGCAATTTGCTTAACATATTTTTGTAATAACGGAACGTGATGTAAACGCGTGGTGATAACTGTTATGTCTGGATAACTGGTGTTGTGCTTCTACTCACATGAAGAGCTGGCAGTAAGTGTTAAGTGTCAATGCTAACCAGGCTAATAAACAAACCATGCTACCGTGAGTAACGTCGAAGGGTAAAGTCACGTGACTTCTTTTGTAGTTCGTTTATGAAGCAAAATGAGCAATTTTTATTTTTTTAAATAAGGCAAAATATTTTTGGTGGATAAAATCGCTGATTTGGCTTCACAATATTTTTTTAAAAATAGGTCTATGGGACTTAACATTGGAGCTGCTCTTCGATAGGAACGCAACCACTTGGGGCGCTGGTTTTCACTTTTCCTCCCTATACCGTTGCGTCGACGTTTCTTCCGTGATTTGGGAAAAGCCTGTAAAAGTCCTTGCAGGAAGCGATTACATCAACGTGTTTTGGTATATCCTAGCCTAGAAATCTAGACGCGCCCCTAGCGGCAGCGAATTACATTTGCTGCCAGGGCTAGTCTAGCAACTCTCCGTTGGCTTGTGAGCTCCAGAAATCGAAACTTAATCAGGCCAATGAAATCGTTGATGGCAGAGTTGCAACGGTTTGGCTTGAATTCCCTGCTACTTGAAAACAAATAAGATGGATGTTGCTGCTGGCGAACAGTGTGACACGAGTTAAGCTTTTATTAAGTTGGCAAACGTTTGAACTAGCCAACTAGCTCCGCTGGTGGGAAACGCATGGGACTCATAACGCTGCCGCTGTCCTATTGCGTGCAGAGGGAATTTGAAAGACAACTGATTATCCCACCCCTCGGACTAAGCACTGCGAACGGTGAGTGTCCAGACCCTACATTTTAATGTGGGTCTGGCTCGTCAGGCTAGGTATATCCAGTTTTTACACATTTTTTTCCGAAGTGTTTACAACTTAGTGTTAACTAATAATTGTTGCAAACTGGACTACGAACAAAATATTAGTGCATTCCTGGATCTACATCCTTATGCATGCTTCCTGCCAGGACTTTCACAGGCTTTTCCCAAATCACGGAAGAAACGTTGACGCAGCGGTATAGTACTAAAAGTCATAGTTGTATTACTGCAGAAGTTTCGTACCATTCAGGGCATACTCTAAGTATTTTGTTACAAACTACATCTGACTTTTTCCAATCCTGCAAAATACAAATTTCAAAATGCACTAAAGTTAAATTTCAAATATATTTAATTCAAATACTGCCCATGTCTGGTGAGTGTATGGTTTAAAGGAGAACTTGGCAACTATTTCAACATAATAAACCCGTTTAGAAATCATTTGGATGGTTAAATGACCTGTTCCGGTGAAAATGGTGATTTTCCCCGTTGCCCCTAGCGTCCCCAGGCGGAAAACCAACCTTGCAACATTGAGACTACCGTCCCGGAAAGAGAAGTGAGAAACAAGAAACTCGTTTTAAATCGTGTTTCTTACTTTGTAACATCCACATTGTTCTGCCGAACTTATGCTAACCGTTTCGCTAGCTTGTAAACAAATCCATGTACTTTATCGTTACCTTTTTCCAGTTTGAAATAGCATAATGCACAATTTCTCCAGCAGAGGGGGGAATTATAGCTAATCCTGCCAAGTTTCCCTTTAACCTTTGTTGTGGCATCCATGTTTTTCACACATTCCGAAGGCAAAGCACATGAACACTCGCAGTAGGAAAACATAATCACAGGGGCATTCCCTTATATTCAGGTGGCATGAACGGACCATTTGCTGTCGGAATGTGTGAAAAACATGGATGCCACAACATAGGTTAAAGCATACACTCAGTAATCTTAAATAAACAACTGTAAAGATATGGTGTAAGATGCTTGTGAAAGGATACAATTTTCAAGTGACCAAAACGGGAAATTTCCAATTTCACATTAAAATGGTTGGACATGAAAGTCCACATGGACTAGCCTACAAATGAACTAAGGTGACAAATGAACTAAGGTGACAAAAGTGCGGACGAGCTCCCAAGCTGGTGGTCAGCAGATGGTGGTAATACACTCCAATTGCAAACTACCAAAAAACTCACTGAAGAAGGTTCTTTAGCCTTTATTATACATAGAAGTCATGCTAGACGTCTCGTCCGTGCTCCTGGCCAATGGACGTGGACATCTTGCCACAGCTCGCTCACTAATAACATTGTGTTTAAATGGTGCATACTTTTTAAATAACCATAACTTGCTCAATTTTCTACCGATTTTCGAACGGTCAGAGATGTAGTTACGCCACTGCATACTTATGAATAATTATAACCATGGGCTTCCAGAGCATCCAGAATTATAGCCACGTTAATAATGTTTATAAGAAACCAAATTATGTTTATAAGAAACTGTTTGAAAAGATTTCAGCGAGATAAGAGTGTTTGTGTTCGTGCAGATCACTCACCTTACATCAGGTAGGTTACCACAGAGCCCACCAGTAAGCCTGTGACAAGATGGCCACCAGTGATGCTGTTAGAGACTCCGCCATAAGACATCTAGCCTTTATTATGTATGCTCTAGCCTATGACTCTGGCAGGCCAGGGAACCGCTTCTATTTCTGTGAGCTTTATTGCCAGTTTGCAAATGGAGTGCATTACCACCATCTAGATCAGGGATGTCAAAGTCAAACACATTAGAGGGCCAAAAAAACAAATTTGCTACAAGCCGAGGGCCGGACTGGTTCAATGTTTTTTAAAACATATTAAAATGACTGCACGTAACCTATTGAACCAAGACGTGTACTGTATTTTATTTAATGATTAAATGAATAATGGCTGTGACTGAAGTGCGGCAAGTGGGCAAAGTTTGCACAAATGTACGATTTTTCCCATCCTTACCGACCTTGTCCCCCATTAAATTATCATAATGATATCACAATTATTATTATTTTTATACTATATTGCTATACATGCACTTCAAAACAGTCAATGTTTAAAGTGCTAAGATTGTTCACAAAAGTTTGTGAAAACATGCACATCAGAGTACTGCTTTACTAATGTAAAATACAATTAGGCCTACAATAGTTTAATTGTTTTTGCATTGTTGCATGATGCTTGCATGAGAAATACTTCTCAAAACCACAGCAGTTATATGTGTGTCGTTGTTTTGGGATGTTTCCCTCATGCAAGCATCATACACTGATAGAATATTTATATGTTATTTAATTACATTTAATTAGAATGCCTGAATGTAAGGATTCAGGAGACACAATACCAGATTGTGTGAATGGTAAATGGCGGATCAGATCATGCGTAAAATCACTGATCTGGAGATCTTTAACTATCTTTAACTAAGACTAATTAATAGCTTTTGGCTGACTTTAATACTTAATGCCAAACAGTGTTTTATATAATCTGTGCTCTGTTTTTTATGGAAGTTGCATAAATCCACGTCGTTCTATTAAATGACGTTTCATAATTAGCCTTCCAATAGGTTGAAGCTTAGCTTTGCTACCAACGTGCACACGCATGCATTGAATAAACGCTCATACCACAACTTAATTCTATGCCTCTATGTTTGATGACACCAAATTAACAAGTATTTCCTACTAATTGCAGAAATGTTTGTTTTCTTTTTTCTGTCCCTTGGCTCCTTGACCAATTGCGCAAATTATCAGACGATGGCCCGGGAATAATTTCACTCTGCAGACCATTGTCCACATTGCGGACCGCGGCCCATAGTTTGAAAATGGTGACCTGCATGCTGCCATATTAAGGCCTTTTTACAGTGTGTTTTAGCTGGGTTTTCGCGTGGAATAATAATAATAATAATAATAAGCTTTATTTGTATAGCACCTTTCATACACAGAATGCAGCTCAAAGTGCTTTACATTTGAACCATGTAACACAATAATAGTCAGTCAGTCATTATCAATCACTTTTCTTCATTGCTGGGGCCGTTTATGATCCACTCAGCAACATATCAAAAATATAGAAAATGACGTCATAAGACTGGCAGCCTTAACCCTCTTACCCCCCACAAGCACTCCATATGGCAACTGTGGCAAGGAAAAACTCCCATATTCCAGGAAGAAACCTTGAGCAGAACCTGACTTAATAGGGGGAGCCCATCTGCTTCTGGCTGGCTGCGCCCTCCAATAGCAGCAGATGTAGAATAATCTGAAAAAGTAGTCTACAGGATAAGATGAGTTAACTAAAAGCTTTCCTGTACAGGTATATTTTCAGATCTTTTTTAAAAATATTTACTGAACTTGCCTGCTTGATGTACAGAGGCAGGGTGTTCCATAGTTTGGGGGCATAATGGATAAAAGCAGCTTCTCCACTTTGTTTGTGGAGCACTTTGGGTACGATTAAAAGATTAGAATGGGATGATCTAAGTTTCCTTTGTGGTTGATAAGATATTAAAAGCTCAGAGATATATGAAGGTGCTATGCCATTCAGAGCTTTGTAAGTGGAAGGCTCTGTAGAAATCTGGCACCCTATTCAACGAAGTTAAACTGAAAGAGTGTGCCGTTCACAGACACCAGAATGAACGAGTTCACAGTAACGTTCATCAGGCAGTAGTAGCCTAATACAGTACGTTCAGTTCACGTTCGCTCAAAATACATATGAACGAGTGACTTTCGTTAAATGAACGCGTTCAGGCACAACACTGGGGAGGGGGGTAGCTGAAAGTTGACATCTGCCCTGACTGAATACTGATGAATAAGGGCTTCTACATACGACGCACCTGACCGGTAGCGGGACACCGTGACGTCAAAATGACGTAGATCTTGCTGGCGCGCCAGGATTTTAGCCAGGTATGGCAAGCCGTTCAAGACAAAACGTCTGTCAAAATAACGCCTCCACGTGTAGATTTTTTACTTCTTCAGGAGTAAAAAATATACGTCTGAGCGTCAGACGTCAATTTTTTATGTGTGCCACGCGCAAAAACTTTGCGTCTGACGTCAGAGGTAAAAAAATGACGTCTGGGTGATTTACTGCAATGCCACAGCCTTTGTGCCAGAGTAGACACAGCATTGGCTGCTGGAAACAGGAAATGCAGCCGCTATAGTTGCAGCAGGAGAAACAAGATGCCAGAGCAATGTGCAGCATATTCCTGCTCAAATCGGCGGACCATCGCAAACAGGGCTCGGGGGATTACTTTTCACAAGTAAGATTTAACATTATCGTACTATTGGTTGTATTTTGTGAATGCAATATTACCAGAGAGTTGAAAAGGAGCAAGGATCTTTGTTATTGTATGTAAATCGTAGCCAGCTAGCTAGGCTACTTGCTAGGTGTTCAGGTGTTCACCCGGCTATGAACTGAGACTTGATGAGTCATATTCCATAACACTGACTTACATTACAACTGACACAAGAATGCTATTGTAGAAATGAATCAAATATTACTAATATAACATTGGCCGGCGAATTTTACACAAGTGGCACAGACTGTAGCCTATTATCGGGCAGTTGCTACTTGTAGCTTAGCTAGTAATAAGTGTGTTGGTGGTAGCTTCACTATTTCCTGAATAAAGTAACTTGTCAATAGCTTAACTTCTTTATATAAAGTAGCTTGGCCAAACAAGCTACACTTTTGGCATGTGAAATTAGCTCTGCCCATGACCGGAAAGCTCTGCAAGTGGGTGTGAAAACTGCCCAACGCATTACCGGTTCCTCACTCCCCTTCATCAAGGCCATCCAGGGCAAGCGATGCTTGCGTAAGGCGCGCAGCATCATCAAAGACTGTTCTCACCCCAACCACAGACTGTTCACCCCACTCTCCTCAGGGAGGCTTTACAGGTCTCTCCGCACCTGAACCAGCAGGTTCAGAGGAAGCTTCTTTCCTGCGACTGTCACCCTACTAAACTCTTGCTCTGCATCCCGGTGACATCCAACGAACTTAAGCCCCCATCACCCCCCACCCCCGCCTGATGCCTCCTTGTCTGTGCTTGTTGAGGTGTCCACGACCATGGTGACTCAAGGCTGCCATGGTCGTAGAGTATATATACTTATATACTCTACGACCATGGCAGCTTTGACAGGGACAACAAGGAGACGGACATCCCCCACCCCACCCCCTCACAACTGGACTACCCTATCCCATCCATATAGTGTCTATTTATTTATAAACTTATCCATAGCCATATTCTACTGCTCTTCATCCTGCACATACACTTATTCTTAATACTATTATAATGTTACTGTTTCTGCACTACAATGGTACTGTTACCACACTGCACATAGCTGTACATACTGTACATATCTGTTTATATGGTTTATACTAAATATCCATATTTATTCAGTTTGTCTGTAATATATTCACTGCATAATACACTGCATATATCTAATATTTTTCTTACTACTACTATAATGGTACTGCCAGTACATTGCACATTTATGTACATGTTGTTTATATTACATGGCCATATTTATTCTGCTCTTCTAAGGTTACTGCTAATACACTGCACATACTTATATTTAATTTATACTACTCTAAACCACCTTCTGAAAACAACTGTACACTGTCTACACTGCACTATATCTTTTGTCTATATGCACCAACTACTTTGTATATCACATTGCACTTTTCTGCTTTTTTGCACTTCTGGTTAGACACAAACTGCATTTTGTTGTCTCTGTACTTTGATTCTGCACAATGACAGTAAAGTTGAATCTAATCTAATCTAATCTAATCACCTGCATTCGCCACTCTCCCACTGTCTGGATGACTCGGTCCTCTTTTATGGAGTTTACCCAGTTTCATTATGTACTGCCACCTGCTGTCTGTAGCACTTTTGTTCTCAGTCTAAGTGTATCTAAGCAATTTTAGCAAGGTGGACTGGGAACATACAAAATTACATGCACCAGTTGTGCATGTACTGTCACCAGCATGACAGTAACCTCTGTCTCACTATACCTGTGAAGACACTCCCAGATTCTTTACTGATTGCATTGAACAGGGCTGATCTCAGCCGTTTTTAAAATGTTTCTTAATTCCTCTTTATTTGATCTCTTCATTGGGGCTGGAACCTGTGAACTGTGAATAACACATGCTGGCCTTTTTGTCTTGTATTAATGAACTGTTACACTTACTTATGCCAAAAACCAATGTCTGTTTTTAACGATAAGAAACAAACCTACAAACTTGCACTTGTTTTTTCAATGTTTATGGAACTTTTCTAACAGATATTGAACTCAGTTACACCATTTTCTTTACTTATTCCAAACCAATGTCTGTTTATCAAACTTTATTTTTGATGGCACTGAACTTAAATATGAAAACACTTGAAAATGTGTATGGAATTACAACTACATTTAACTCATTACAACTTGTATCAAACCAGTTTTTGTCTATGCTGTCAAACATTATGGATTATGTTCCCAGTTTTAATCTGGGATGTCATCACTTTATATGATATACAGTATCAGAATATTCTATTACTGTTAAGCCACTATGAATATTAAAATACACACAACCATGTTTCCTGTATCAGCTCTTCTACTCTGAGTCAATTTACTCAGGTTTGTCACTCAACCACGTAGCCTACTTGGAATAGCCTACCCCTCAGGTGTCTGAATGGCTGATCTCACATCAGTGAGATCAGTAGGAAAAATGTGGGCAGGGGAAGTGGTTGAGCACTGCTCTTCCATGCCCACATCCACCGCTGAAGTGCCCTTGAGCAAGGCACCTAACCCCCTTACTGCTCCCCGAGCGCTGCTGTAGCAGGTAGCTCACTGCTCGGGGTTAGTGTGTGCTTCACCTCACTGTGTGTTCACTGTGTGCTATGTGTATTTCACTGATTCACAGATTTGGATAAATGCAGAGACCAAATTTCCCTCACGGGATCAAAAGAGTGTATATATACAGAAAGGTTCCATTAACATTTACATGAGATCAGCCATTCAGACACCTGAGGGGTAGGCTATTCCAAGTAGGCTACGTGGTTACGGGTGCAGAGAGACCTGTAACGCCTCCCTGAGGGGAGTGGGGTGAACAGTCTGTGGTTGGGGTGAGAACAGTCTTTGATGATGCTGCGCGCCTTACGCAAGCATCGCTTGCCCTGGTGCGTTGGGCAGTTTTCACACCCTCTGCAGTGCTTTCCGGTCATGGGCAGAGCAGTTGCCATACCAAAAAGGTGATATAAGAAGGTGGAGCTCATAAATCAAATATTCAGTCACAGTCTAGCAGATGCCTGCAGTAATGCAATGTAGAGCTACACCTTCCTCAGTTCCAGGGGTGTGAGGAGACCGTTCAGCTCATTCGTGGTAGTCCTTGAGGAAGGCAGTTGTTCTGGGGAGATATAAAATAAACTAGATGTAGCGCATAGCGGTACAAAATATGACCGCCGCTCAGTCCTGTACATCCGTTCTGCGAAAATAAATCACACTTCAATTTGTCTTCATATTTTACTCCATCCCCCACTCTTGAAACTTTTGTGTATGCTTGTTTGGCATGCCTGAGTGTGTGTGTGCGGCTGCACAGAAAGTAGCCTACTGGTGCTGAAAAGGTGAATAGATTGTAGAATAGCCAAAGAAGATGTAGCATTGTTATACAACCTTTAAAATCTCTAAACAATCACAAGTAGGGCAGTTCATCACAGTTCATCCATTGCAACTGGATTGATGAAAGGTCACTTACACCTGTAGGCTACATTGTATTTGGGGAAAAGCAAAGGTATCAGCATAATGTTATTTATTTATTTATTTATAAACAAAAACATCTCTGTCAGTTCCATGCCATTTTCAACAGCTATCAAAAACAAAGGTCATTTTTGGATGGATGGATTTTTTGTGAATGTTTCTTCTTCTACATAAGATTTTAGTCATCTTTAGTTCATGTAATACTTTATTGTCAATGCACAAATTAAGTAACGGTAGTCTGAAACGAAATGCTGTTTTACATCTAACCAGTGGTGCAAATAACTGACATGTCCAAATGGGCCTTGATGAAACGGTGGACTGTTCATACACATTTTAACGGGCCAAAGTTGAAGAGCTGTTGTCCGTTATTGTTCGTGCAAATATAGGCTGATTCATGTTCCCTTGCATTGTGTAACTGAGGTCCATGGCTAGTCTGGCTTTCACCAGACCAAGCTCAATCTTTTAAGAAATCAAAAAATAAATAGCGGGCAGATCAGGCTGGGTTCACCCAGCCTAGTCCATAGGCACCCGATATTGTTTAATTTTCCGATTGAGATATCCACGCTCTGGCTATTCTAAATGCAAAAATGCATCAGGGAGTTATGACAAAACTGTAACTAACAAACTAGATCCTAATAGAAAGCTGTTAGCTTCCCTAAGCTACAGGTAGGCTTATAAGGTAGGCCTATTTACAACATAAATTGTCAATAGGCTATGCTGGCGACACAAATAAAATCTCATTTGGAAACCAATGGCTTACACCTTACAGTATCAAGCGGACTTAAACTGCCATATCAAGCTTAAAAGTTGTAATAAAATTCACGCAGCTCCATGAGTCAAGGAAAGCGCGAATGAAGTAGCCACTTCTAAATGGGAACCACTACACAGTAGCTTAAGGTGTGTTGCTAAAGCAGCCATAATGGAATTAAGGTGTCATTGTTTAGATACTTCACACACACGTGCTTTTTAATTTCACAGACTACAACTACCAAGCTGGAATCAAAGCACATCGATTCCCCTCTCACACCCTGCACGCACTTAAAACAAAATAAACAGGTGTCTCAGTCTCACGCATGTATAGGCAAAACTGTATCAGACCGGTGTAATGTTGGTAAATCTTCCATTGCACAGAATGATTTTTGTAGCAAGTGCAATAAATGACAGTCGAAAGATACAATTACAGTGCTGCTATCCATTTGCTTGGTATAACCGCATTTATAGTTTTCTACATATGCAATCAATCAAATTGGCCTCCATCACTCAACCAACGCTAACGGTAACATTACCTAGGTCCTTATTGATATTATAAGATTAACGTACCTGCAGTAAAAACCAAGCATGTCCGATAAACATCCTCAGATTTATTTCGGCTTCAAGAAGAAATGGAAGTTACATTTCATGTGAACATCATCCTATCCTTATTAGACGTTCTCTGCGGTAAACTACACTCCTTGTATGAAGCGTCCATTGTTTTTCCAACCCACTTTTAACTTCCAACAAAATTACGTCTACTGCAACGACGCGCCATCTAGTGGTCAAACGACTACTTATCGCCAATGCTGGAAATGCAGCCATGATGATGATGATGAATATTTATTTTGGCTTTCTTTTACTGAATTTGTAATTATGTATCGGCCGTTCTAATACCGATAGTATGTGGGTGCCTGTGTGTGTGTGCATGTGTATATGTGTATGACTGTATACTCATTGGCCATCTACAGGCCAATGAGTGTACAGTCACTAAATGTACACATAACCTAATTTTTTTTAGACCCCCCATGGATGAAACTCTACGAAACTTGGCATAACCCCAGAGAATGCCAGGTCAATCATACACATAAAATTTGGTTCTGAACATCTTAACTGAAGATAGGGGCGATTAAAGCAGAATAATATTGCATTTTCATTTTTTGCCGGGGGGGTGCAAATCACAAATGAGTGATTATGGGCCAGAATGATGTGGGCCCTTGAGACCTACATACCATAAAATATTCTTCATCCTCAGTACCACGGTTCAGGTAGTTATTTAGGAAAAACGGCTTTTTTTGCGGTTCGGGGGGCCCAGCTTGGGGAGGTCCCACAGGGACGAAACAACATTTTTCCGTAAAAGTCTAGTGGGGCTACATACCCACCAAATTTCATGTACCCCGGTGGTTCGGTGTCCCGGGTATTGTTGACCAAAAATTCAGGAAGTAGATGACGAAAAAAAAAAAAAAAAAAAAAAAAACTTTGACAATCCCTATGACCACTTCGCTAGCGGCGGTCATAATAATAGTGTTGGGCAAGCTACTTGGGAATTGTAGTGAGCAAAACTATCAGTTACTCTGCCATGAATAAAACTTCACTACACAAAACTACCACCCCAGTCAAATGTAGCAAGCTTAGTAACACAAACACAGCAGTAGGCTAGTTCACTACATAGGAAGCTTCTTTAAATTGTGCTAATTTCACATGACAAAAGTGTAGCTTGTTTGGCCAAGCTACTTCATATAAAGAAGTTAAGCTATTGAAAAGTTACTTTATTCAGGAAATAGTGAAGCTACCACCAACACACTTATTACTAGCTAAGCTACAAGTAGCAACTGCCCGATAATATGCAACAGTCTGTGCCACTTATGTAAAATTCGCTGGCCAATGTTATATTAGTAATATTTCATTAATTTCTACAATAGCATTCTTGTGTCAGTTGTAATGTAAGTCAGTGTTATGGAATATGACTCATCAAGTCTCAGTTCATAGCCGGGTGAACACCTGAACACCTAGCAAGTAGCCTAGCTAGCTGGCTACGATTTACATACAATAACAAAGATCCTTGCTCCTTTTTAACTCTCTGGTAATATTGCATTCATAAAATACAACCAATAGTACGATAATGTTAAATCTTACTTGTGAAAAGTAATCCCCTGAGCCCTGTTTGCGATGGTCCGCCGATTTGAGCAGGAATATGCTGCACATTGCTCTGGCATCTTGTTTCTTCTGCTGCAATTATAGCGGCTGCATTTCCTGTTTCCAGCAGCCAATGCTGTGTCTACTCTGGCACAAAGGCTGTGGCATTTTTTTTTTTTTTTTTTTTTTATACAAAAATCACCATACAAATTATAACAAATAGGGGTACAAGAATTCAGCACAAAGAGGACATAATATCAGAGCATATACATATAGTTCTGTCAGCTTTTCGGCTGTTGAGTCCAACAATAGTGTCCGTGTAGAATTTGACTTCATTTTTGAAGGCTGCAAAACAAGGTTTCCCTCCCCCCCATTTACGTTTATGAATATGAAATTTTCCCAATAGCAAGAGCAAATTTATCGTAAAGACAACATTTATATTAATGACTGCATTTTCATTAAAAAAATAACATTCTTTTTCTGAAGAGTAACATTGCACAACCACACAGCACTACACATATTTTCTAATTCTATCCAAAAAAACCTTGAGTAGATACATTCGTAAAATAAATGACAAACAGTTTTAAGCGCACAACCACAGAAAACACACATGTCAGATATATCATCTCTGTATGTTTTAAGCAAAGAGTTGGTGGGGTAAAATAAGTGGATTATTTTAAAATAAATTTCTTTGATTTTGTTGTTTAGAACATATTTATTGTAATAAGACCAAACCCTATCCCATTGAATATTGTCAAAGATGCCACCCCAATAACTTTTACAACGAGGTGTGACAGGGTGAAGTATTATCTGTCTTAACCATTTATTGTTACATTTTCTATTTTTTATGTTAATACCATTCAGTAAAATATCTGTCTGTAGAGTTGATTGCTCATGGGTTCTAGAACCCAGCAATCTCAAAAAACCATCAGGCAGTGCAGCAAAGACTATACTGTATTCTCTGGGATGTATTGGGATAGCAAATAATGTTGTTGTTTACCCACTTTTCATTAAATATTGATTTATTTTTATATTTGACAAGTTTGTTGTTCCATATTAAGTGTTTATGTGGTGAGAAGTTATGCTTGTAGGTGAGAAGCCAACATAAAAGTGCCTGCCTGTGAAAATTGGACAGTGTAATAGGAAGTTTGTTAATATCAAAATTACACTGGAGCAAAAATTCTATTCCACCAACTTTCTGAAAAATAAGATTTGGAATTAAATACCACAACTTGTTTTTGTTTTTAACGTAATCCTTAATCCAGCTCACTTTGAAAATGATATTTGAAGAGTGAAAGTCTAGAACATTTAGGCCTCCCTGATCATATGAGTTGCCCATGACCCGTTTATTTAGGTAGTGAGGTTTGTTCCTCCATATAAATTTTAATAAGGTAGAGTCTATCTCTTTAGAAACAGAATTAGGTACATCCAACACTCTAGCGGGATAAACTAAGCGAGACAAGCCTTCAGTTTTGGAGAGGAGTATGCAACCTTTGATAGATAAGTCTCGCATTAGCCATAAATTAAACCTACTTTTAATTTTTGGGATGAGGGGGTGGAAGTTACATTGCATTCTTTCTAACTGATTTTTGCAAATGATTATACCTAAATATGTAACTTTGTCTGTAACTGGAATACCTTCAAATTCAGTTATAAATACATAATCTTTTAGAGGGAAAAGAGCACATTTCTTAAGATTTAGATGTAAGCCAGATATATTTGAAAACTCCTTAAGACACTCAATCACCTTCTTGACCTGCATTTCATCTTTGAGAAAGATAGCCGTGTCATCAGCTAGCTGACAACATTTTATTTCCCTTCCCAGTATGTTAATACCCTGGAAAGAGTCATTATATAAATGTAGAGTCAATATTTGCATGACTAAGATAAACAAAAATGGAGCCGCAGGGTCTCCTTGCTTTATACCTCTAGATATGTTGAATCTATGTGTAGTGCCCCCTGGAAGTTTCACTGAACTATTACAATCATTATATAAAGTTTTTATTGCGTTCTTGAAGAACTGACCAAAACCAAAAAAGTCCAAAACATCAAATAATGTGTTATGCTTAACAGTATCAAAGGCTTTATATATGTCTATGAATAAGATCCAATTATTATCTGATAGGTACTCCCGATAATCAATTAAGTCTAAAATTAATCTAAGGTTGTCACTTATAAGCCTTCCTTGCATAAATCCAGACTGACATTCATCAATAATTGAGGGTAAACACAATTTAAGGCGCTGAGCAAATATATGAGCAAATAGTTTTGCATCATTATTAATTAAAGTTATAGGCCTCCAGTTTTCAATTAGTAAGCAATCTTTATTGGCTTTAGGTATCAAGGTAATTAACCCTTGACACATAGAAGGAGGGAGTTTACCAACATCTAAAGCTTCCTTGAACACACTCAAATCCAGCAATATGATCTTGAAAGACCTTAAAAAACTCGCCAGTAAGGCCATCATTGCCAGGGGATTTGTTATTTTTTAACTTATAAAATATATTTTGATCACATAGGTTCTTTTGGGTTCGGTCAATTCGTCTTGCCCCATTCTTTATAGAAGAAAGGAAAGGGAGTGTGTCATAACTGTTATCTGGTTCAGTATATACGTTTCTATAAAAATCTTCCACAAAGTTGGAGATTTTCTGGGGGTCTTCAGTAGATTGATGATTTATCTTAAGTTTATAGATATTATTAATTCTGCCATTTCTTCTTTCTAGATTATGGAAGTATTTAGTGTTTTTCTTACCCTGTTCCAACCATTTACGCCTGGAGCGAACAAAGGCACCCTGTGCCATATTTTCATAAATACTATCCAGCTCTAACTGTAGACCAGATAGCTTGTTAGTATTAACTTGAGAAAGAGAGTCTTCTTCATATATAGCTATTATATCCTTAAGAATTCTATCTTGTAAACATCTCTTTTCTTTGGCTTATTCCTTTCCCCTTATAATTGCTAAATTACGAATTTGGAATTTAGTATATTCCCAATGTTTACAGAATATTTTTTCTTCTTGAGCTTTATTCCAGTTTTCAAAATTTTTTATGGCTTTTTCCTTAAAGACAGTATCTTTTAAAAGTGTGTTGTTTAATCTCCAAAGGTTGAACTTACGTTTATCCGATGTGTATTCCATAAGTAAGGACAAAGAGATAACTTTATGATCAGAGAGGATTGAAGGAACAATTTTAGTGTCCTTTACCTTATCTACTAATTCGTTTGAAACAAGCCAGAAATCAATCCTAGACCTTCTGGATAAGTCTTTATTATTCCATGTGAACTGATTTTGTAGAGTATTTTTCAATCTCCAGATATCACAACAGTTTAAGTGCAAACATATATTTCTAAATTCTCCATAAGACCCTCCTAAAGGTCTTGGAGGAAAACAGTCTTTAAGAGGATCACTGATGGAGTTCCAGTCACCTCCAAGAATAAGTTTAGCATTCACAAAAGTATTTGTTAGTGTATGGATTTGTTCCTCAAACTCTTCAAAAAGGATTTTGTTTCTAACACCAGTGTTGTAATCATAAATGTTTCCTAAAATAAAGATATCATTCATAAACTCAACAACTAAAATTAACCATCTTCCAGAGTTGTGAGAGATGCTCTTGCATATTTTCCCCTGAAAAGAGCCTTTTAAGATTGCCACCCCAGCAGAGTTGCTATTTCCATAAGACATCCACATGTCATCCCCCCCATTGGTTTTTCCAAAAATTGAAGTCTGAGATTAATGCATGGGTTTCCTGAAGAAAATAAAAGTCAGCCTTGCAATTTTTACAAAATAAAAAGATAGCTTTCCTCTTGATTTGTTCACGAATACCCCTAACATTGAATGAACATAGAGAAAGTGCCATAATGAGCACTAACACAAACTCGCTGAAAAACTTGAGCTTGTAGAACCAGCATAGATGAACCTCACCTTTGAATAGTCAATAAGAACCACACAATTATATTGTGTATAAACTTTCTTAAGCAGATTATCACTAATCTCACTATAACATATAGCCTACAATAAAGCAGCCAAGGGTTGCCAACAACCTCGTTTTTATCATAGAAAAACATAAAGAGAAAAAAAAAAACTTATTCTTTAGAATAAAGTAGACCGTTAGACAGGCCTAACGTCCTAAACAATAGCATAGGCTGTCAGCAACTTGTTTTTCACAAATTGTATACCACATATTGTAATTTAAGAAAACTGAAAACATAAAAATTAAGACTTGGGCCTACTGGTATAAAACCTTAATGAAATGCATATCGATTGTAAAGCATACATTGATAAAAAAACAATTAGGCTGATCAGGCCCTAACCTCTTTACCATCAATGATTGCTTTAGCTCCCACATAGAAGGCCTTCTTCCCTTGCTTGCGGGCCTCCGAAATCGAAGTTCGATGACAAAATGTATGACAAAAATTATCAAGTTCGTTTGAGAAACGTATTAGACCACAGTTCAAAAATATCAAGTTGTAACAGTGTGTTCAAATTAAGTAAATAACACGTATAAGGTGAAAAGTTCATCTACAACCGGCTAAGCATGTGTTCCTGCGACTGCCACCATCTTCCCTCCCGAAAACGGCTTCTCTCGGCATTGCAGCAAATCACCCAGACGTCATTTTTTACCTCTGACGTCAGACGCAAAGTTTTTGCACGTGGCACACGTAAAAATTTGACGTCTGACGCTCAGGCACGCCTATTTTTACTCCTGAAGAAGTAAAAAATCTACACGTGGAGGCGTTATTTTGACAGACGTTTTGTCTTGAACGGCTTGCCATATGCCATAGTGTCGTGTCGTGTCGCTACACGTCACACCACCACAGAACGTAAATGACGTTGAGTAGCAAGATCCCTTGAACCACACGCACATGAAGTTAAAACATTTTAAGTCGCATAATCTTCAGACATTCTTTGGAGCAGATGTGTAAATTCATGCTTGGTGACACTTGTCGAAAAAAACACATTTCTAGCCCTAGGCTTCTATTTTTGAAGTTGTAGGCTAAGGTGACGAAAGCACAGGTTGACGGAACGGTCCATCTTTTTGGACTCGTTTTTCGACTGATTGTTTTTTTTTTGTTTTTTTTGCAACACAACTTAATTTAGCTTTAAAGTTAACCTGCTACGAAGCAGGTTAGTTCTGTGGCATAAATTACCATAGTTACCAAGCTGGGATTTACGTTAACCTCATTAATGGAACGGAATTCTCACTAAAATTAGCGAGATTTATCGAAATAAGCCAGGTTTGGCATTTAGCGAGGTTGATGGAATACCCCCGTAGTTTTGTGCCATATACATACAGTCTATGTTTTGTGCCCCTGAAAGTGCGAGTTGAAAACAGGTGCATAGTTGAAAGGACCACGGGGGAGGAGGACTGAGGTGCGTTCTGGGTTGATGCGCCGACTTACGGCAATGGGAGGAAGTGACGTAGCAGAAACGAGTGAGAGTGAGATGGAGAATGAGGAAGCGGGAGAAACAAACCGTGGATGGGAGAAAGTTATCTCTAGGAATGAAAAAAAGAGAAGCAGAACTAATAGTGGTAGTAGTTTAAGTGCTAAATCTCTGAAGTTGGGTGAGGAAGATAGAATAAACGTAAGACAACAGGAAGAGATCAAGGTAAAACTTCAGTTTGATTCGCCATGTTCTTTGAACCCATTGAAGATATCAAAAGCGTTATATGACGCTGTAGGAACTGTGTCAGTTAAGCCATTGAGAGATGGAAGTTTAATCATTACATGTGTTGATAATAGACAAAGAGACATTTTGATTAAAATGACCATCTTGGAGGGGAAGAATGTCAAGTGTGGTGTATGGGAGAAGAAATGAATAGTGCAAGGAGTGATCACAGGGGTCCCAACTGAGTTGGCTAATGATGAGATTATGAGAAATGTGACGGGAGCTAAGGTAGAAAGAGTGAAGAGGTTGACGTATAACAAAAACGGGATTAAAAAGGAGAGTTTGTCTATACTGTTGTCTATGAGAGAGGAAACATTACCAACAAGAGTAAGGGTAGGTTACATGAGCTACCAAGTACGTGAGTACATCCCCCCACCACTCAGGTGCTTTAAATGTCAAAAGTATGGGCACATAGCAGCAGTATGTAGAGGGAAAGCAAGGTGTGGCAAGTGTGGAGGGGAGGATCATGACTATGGTAAATGTAAGCAAGGTGTTAAGGCTAAATGCTGTAATTGTGGAGAACACAGTGCTGCGTATAAAGGGTGTGAGGCGCACAAACGCGCAGCAGAGGTACAGAGAGTTAAAGTAGAGGAAAAGGTGACATATGCTGAAGCAATTAAACAAGTTAATGGGAAAAAGGAAGCAGTGTTAACAGCAGGAGCTGGTCCAGAAATACCTGGACGAAGTCAGCACTGGCACTCTCAGGAAATAAGACAGATTGGGAAAGAGGTCAAATCAAAATATATCGCAGTGGACAATGTAAAGTTTATAGCCTTCATAGCAGAAGTTATCAATTGCTCTGCTCAAACAGCGAGCAAGACTGAGAGGATCAAAATCATAATAAAAGCAGCACAGAAGTACATTGGTGTGGGGGAGCTAACTATAGACAGCATCAATGATTTACTACTAGCAGGGGTTGGACAAGAGGAATCACAAGCAGCATGACTCTGTCTATTCTTCAGTGGAATGCTAGAAGCTTAATAGCTAATGGTCAGGAACTAAAACATTTTATTGAGGAATTAGAAGACAAACCCAATATTATCTGCATACAAGAGACATGGTTAAAACCAACACTGGATTTCATTATACATGGATATACAGCAGTGCGCAAAGACAGGGACACTACAGGAGGTGGAGTGGCTACATTTATACAACAGGGGATAAATTATAGAAGTGTAAACTTGAATGTGCTGATAGATGTAGAGGTAGTCCTGGTTGATATATGGATTGGTAAAAATAAGATTAAAATCATTAACTTTTATAATCCTTGTAAAATAATATTGAGAGAGATGCTAGATAGGATGTATGAGGACGAAAATGGAAAGGTAATATTATGTGGAGATTTTAATGCTCATAACACTCTGTGGGGAGGGACAAAAGTGGATGAAAATGGGAGTACTATTGAGGAGTTTATGGATGATAATAAATTAATATGTTTAAATGATGGAAGATGCACTAGATTTGATGCATATCATGGAACAGAATCTGTGTTAGATCTTACGATAGTATCTGATCAAATAGCAGGGGTTAGTCAGTGGGAGGTAAAGGGAAGTTTTCTTGGCAGCGATCATTATGTTATCTGGTTAAGTGTTGGGAATCAAAATATGTGTTTAGAAGATAACTAGTTTCCAAGATGGAAAATGAGAGAGGCAAACTGGGGGCTGTATAGTTATAAAGTGAGTGGTAAGCTGATGGAGATAATATTAGATAGGAGTTGTGACATTGATGAATTAAACTCAAAAATAACAAATATACTATGTGAGGCAGCGGAGGAGGTTATTGGTAAATATTCTGGCATGAGGAAAAGGAAAATTGTACCTTGGTGGTCAGATGACTGCAAGGAAGCAGTTAAATCAAGAAATAAAGCCTTCAGAAGAGTTAAATCAAACCATTCATATACCAATTTAATAGAATTTAAAAAAGCACAGGCAAAGGTTAAGCAAGTTGTAAGAGAGGCTAAAAGGAAATATTGGCGTGAATTTTGTGGTAGGATAGGGGCAGAAGTTAAAGTGGGTGATGTTTGGAGCATGATTAAAAAGATGGGAGGAATTAGAAGGGAATTCTCTATACCTGTGCTTAAAAATAAGGAGGTAGAGGCAGTGACTAATCAGAAGAAAGCTGAGATGCTTGCAAAAGGGTTTACCAAGGTTCATAGCTCAAAAAACTTAACAGACGGAGAAGTATCTTGGAGAGTTATCTGATCAAGCTGAATAGGATGAACATTGGTGGGAAGATGTTCAATTGGATTAGGGACTTTTTAAAAGATAGAACAATTGAAGTCAGAGTTGGGGTTAATTTTTCCAAGACATATTCTATAGAAAATGGGACACCTCAGGGCAGTGTGTGCAGTCCAGTGTTTTTCAACATAATGATTAATGATATATTTGAATCAATCGAAGATATGAGAATAAACAGAGCATTATATGCTGATGATGGAGCTTTGTGGATAAGAGGGCGCAATATTGAAAACATTACAGCTAAGATGCAGCTAGCTCTTAACAAGGTTGAAAAATGGGCATTTGAATGGGGCTTTCATTTATCAGTGGAAAAGACACAAGTTATCTGTTTTTCAAAGAAAAGGAATAACCCTACCATAGAACTTAAGCTATATGGACAACAATTAAAGCAAGTTAATACTGTTAGGTACCTGGGAGTGTGGCTTGATGTGAAGCTAACGTTTAAGGAACATATCCAAAAAATGTTGGAGAAATGCAAAAAGGGAAATAATGTATTGAAATGTTTAGCAGGGTACAACTGGGGAGCTTCAGGAACGTCCCTTAAAAGAGTTTATATTGCTCTGATTAGATCAGTATTTGATTATGGATGTATTGTGTACCAATCTGCATCAAAGACACAAATCAAAGAACTGGACAAAATGCAGGCTAAAAGTCTAAGAATATGTAGTGGGGCGTTTAGAACATCCCCTGTACCAGCGCTACAAGTAGAGACAGAAGAAATGCCATTAAACCTCAGGCGCCTGAAATTGTGTATGGCTTATTGGGTCAATTTAAAAGGACATAATTCATCACACCCTACCAAGGAAGTCCTAAATGAGTGTTGGGAATATGGGAGATCTCAGATCTGTAGCTTTGGTTGGGATGCCAACAGATTAGCAAGTCAGTTGGAAATAGAGAATATACATTGTAGCAAGACCTTGCCTCTGGCAATAACCCCACCTTGGTTGTTATGTTCTCCTAGCGTAATCATAGAAACAAAGGATGAGGTAGGGCAGTATCTAGAGATTATGTGTTACAACACTGCAAAAATATATACAGACGCATCAAGGGATTCTGAGGGTAAGACTGGAATTGGGGTGTATATTCCTGAATCTGAGATGTATATCAAAAAGCGAACTACTGATCATATATCTATCTTTGCTGCTGAAATGGCAGCCATTATCATTGCATTGCAATGGCTAGAAGAGGCTAGGCTCCCTAAAGCGGTTATCTGCTCTGACTCTATGTCATCACTAACATCTATTCAGAATGGTGAATCAGCATGCAGACAGGACCTCCTGAATGAAATGAATCAAATGGTGTTTATAATTAATCAACAGGGAAGAACAGTGCAGTTTTATGGGTCCCCTTTTACAAAAGGAGTAGAAGGGAATGAACAAGCTGATAAACTTGCAAAAGAAGCAACAAAAGAAGAGGAAATTCAAATAAACATTCCACTCAGTAAGTCAGAGATAAAGGTAATAATCAAACAAAAAGTGAATGCAATGTGGCAATCTGAGCGGGATAAGGAGAGAAGGGGTAGACATTTATACAAATTGAAACAAGAAATATCAAGGAAAAGGAATAGTTACACAAATAGACAGGAGGGGGTTTGGTTTAACAGATTACGAATAGGTCACACAGGTTTAAACAGCAATTTATTTATCATTAAGAAACATCCAACTGGGAATTGTGAGGTTTGTGGAGAGAGAGAAGATGTGGAGCATGTCCTTTTAAGTTGTAGAAGATTTTCTAGGGAAAGAGAGAAAATGAAAAGGGCGGTTACTACATCTAAGAAAGTATTCTCATTGGAAGCATTGTTGGCAGAGCCCAGGTTAGGAAGCATAAATAGCTCCATAATGTAATTTATCAAAGACACGCAGTTAACAAGTAGGATTTAGAACTTTTTGTTTTGTTTGTTTGATTATTTTTGTTTTCCTATATTTTATTTTTATTTCATTTTATTTTGTTTATTTTATGATTTATTGGGTTTCTTTAAAAAACCCAAAATGAACTGCACCTCAGTCCAGCAGATGGCGGTAATACACCTGATTGTAAACTGCCATAAAACTCAACAGAAGAAGAAGAAGAGTTGAAAACAAAGATGGCTGCGCCCATTATTGCCGAAGTTGATATGTATTTTCTTTGTATTTGATCTACGTTGGTCGATTTAATGTCGGTTTTAAACGCTCTTACACACTTGACTACATTGCTGCTCTAATCCGGTCACAAATTTATACATTGCACGGTCTTGCTGGGCGTGCAATACAATGTAAAGCTTTGTTTTTCGTGCTGGATTGCTAAAGAGGCTATGTCGCTAACAATAATGACTAGCCTGCCCGCCCCTCGTGGCTCAAGAAAAACATGACGGCACTTGTTGAAATTGAAATAGGCGAAAATGGCAACATATTATTGACATGTAAGGCTTACAATAACGGAGTTTACTTGAAATGTTAGTGTATGTTAAAAAACATATTTTTTATTAGGATTTCGCATTGACATGTTCTTTCCGACTCTTCGTGTAGTGAAAACAAACTGGAACGCGTCACGTTCTCGCGTAGAGCAACTCGGGCGGAGGAGTGCAGGAAAATAGCTGCTGCTACTGGATAGCGGTATTGGAGCTGCTCGAACGAAACCCATAGATATCTATGACGAAACCACTGGGCGATGGTTTTCACGTTCCCACCAGATCCAAGATCAGAGTCCCTGCATTATCTGGCCATAGACAGTAAAGACAGCCCGTGTTCTGGTTCTACGTATCAACGCGAGACTCCTTTTCTCTGGTTTCACTTTCGACACCTTTCTAGAGGCGTTGGCCAAGCTCCTTTTCCTCAAGTCCAATAGTACAATTTAATGATCATCAGATTCCACCCCATTTATGTAAACAGTTCCTAATTATGAAGCAGCAGGCGTTGTCCCTTCTCTTTCTTACAGTCCAGATCTGTTCATGTAAGTACACAGCCAAAGTGAATCGACAGCATAACTTAGCCTGTTTATCGGCTAACGTTAACAGCTAACAAGTGAAGTTCGTCGTAATGTCACTTTACTGTAGTTGTGACGCACGTCAAGCTTAATTAATGTTATGGAATGCCATACGACACTCTTTCATCTGCTAAATAATATTTATTGTGTTTACTTCAGCTGAAGACACTGTTGATGCGATACTCAATGGAGTTGTTACTCTTTCCCCTGTTGGAGGACCTCCTCAAATCGAAAACGTCGCGTGGAAGTTTGGGAATGATAAGGTTGCCGAGTATGATCCAACCTTCGACAAAGAAGCACAGTATTACGGACGGTTCAGGGAACGAACAACGTTGAATGTGAAATCTGGCAGCATTGCAATATCTACGTTGACTAACGGAGATGAGGGAAAGTACTCAGTTGAGGTTAACAATGTGTTGTTGACAAAAACGTTTTCTCTCAAACTCTTTGGTAAGTCAGTTTGCCAAGTGTAGGCATATCTGTACATCTGATTAAGAAATGTTCACACTTGCTCCCCTCATTGTTAAACACTGCCCTTAAATTATGTACTGTATATGAATTTCTTCGAATTTCATTGAATTTCATTTCTACTTCCTTTAATTTGAAATTCAAATGAAAATTCTACATCCTGTTTTTGAGCTCAATTCCAAATTCAAGAATTTAATTGGGATTTAGGAGTCATTCTCAATTCAATTTTGCACAAGCCTGGGGGATATGTGTACAGAAAAAGCGGTTCCCTACAAAAAGAAGACATATATTCATACTTGCACCCCTCATAAAAGCATTGGTCATCACAGGGCCTTTAAAATAATTGAAAAATGTTCAGTAGGCAAATTGACTTAATGCAATTATTTTCTGTTTTCTGACCTTTTTGTGATCAACACTGCTGATAACCATCACGTTAAGTAATTTCATTCCAAATCATTTATATCACAGCTTGTGTTTCTAGAGAGTTTGTGGTTGCATCGTTATAGTTTCTGGCTTGGCGAATGAGTGAAAGACACTTATCTTGACTTGACTGTTTTAGGATGTATGCCATTCTAATATCACACTTTGTTAATTTTTCAGAACAAGTGAGGAATATTAAGATAAGTAGGGAAAACTCTAGTGTCCCCTGTAAGCTGTCCTGCAAAGCTGAGCCAGATCCCTTGAATTACCAGTGGATTGGAGGTGTACAGCCGGGTGATGAAACGAACATACTGTTTGTCGAGGAGGTCGACTGGTCCAAATCGTTCACTTGTGTTGCAAGGAACCGAGCGAGTCAGGCTAATGCTACAGTAATTGCGGAAGGTCTTTGTAGAGGTGAGGAGACTGAACTGTTTACATTAGGCACTTCACTTCTGAAACCCAGTTTGTAAGACACCAACCTTGCTCCAGCGGCGAGTTCACAACACATGATTGGCACGATGTCTTCACAACACACCATATGATTGGCTCAATGTATTCACATCACACCACATGATTGGCTCAATGTATTCACATGTTGACGTTTTGCCGAGGAAGGGGTGGGATATGTGTAGACAACGGCCATGTTGGCGTTACAAACTAACCCCATGCATTTCTATGGAGGATTTTTAGAGTGCTGTGGTGTGGTGGTGTGGGTGTTCCCATGCTGCCTTGCGCGCGATTTGATTCACGCTGCTAAAGCAGCCTGGAGACCATGGAGCAAATTTTCGCCTGAGATAGGGAACCAATCACAGAATAGGTGAGAAAGCAAGACGATGATGAGCTATGCACAGACGCATTTAATAGACATCCGTTGCACCCAATAAACGGATCTGGGCATTTTTTTCAAATACGAGAAAATTAACGTTTGGTTCCCAGACCACGTCTCATTGAGAAGTGGTGGCGCTAGCCAGGCTAGTCTCCTCATTAGAAAGTCTCTGGTATCATCTGCTGTATTTACCTGCTCTACTATCAGTAGATGCAGTGGTGTTCTCTATGGTTGCCTCCCCCATAGCTTCTTCGTATGTTGACCCAACCAATGCTGTATCAGCACTCTTCCGTTCCTTTTCCTTGTTCTGCATGGCCTGCAGGGCCTTTTCCCTCGCATTCTTTCGTTCCATTGTTCGCTCACACTTTCTATGAACCGGCTCCTCACAGTAACCTTTGCGGTCATTACGCATGGAATGCAAGAACTGCCATTTCTCATCCCCCATCTTGACCCCAAAAAGGTTTTCTTGGGACTCTCGTGCCGAATTTGTCTCACAAAAAATGTCAACAGATTTTCCATATCCCCATTGTACTCCTTCATGTCAGTTTTCCATTTCTCACTTTGGACACAGTGGCCAATTCATATTGGCGGGGAAGCCGGTATAACGGCTTCTACACACAGTTGCGTTCCATCAAGTGGGTGTTCCCGATGGTAGCTATGCAAATTACTTGAAGTATAACCGTAATTTGATTGGTTGGTGCCGTCCGTCGATTGGCTTGATTGGCCGGTACCGTCTGTTGGTGCAGCAACAGCTGAAGTTCTCAACGCGAGCGACAGGAGAAACATGACGCAACGGACCCACAATTCAGTTCGGCAACGGATGACGCAAGCCCATGTAAAGTGAATGGGATGCGTCTCTAGCAGACTGCAACGCACGCAACTGTGTGTAGGAGCCGTAAAGGGCTTCAATTCGGCTGGCAGTGTATTGCTCCCCAATGGTATGTTGCAGAACAACCAGTGGTCTTTTAAAGCAGAGGCGAGAATCTTTGCCGCCATAGACCTGGTTCGCAGGACTTTACCGGCCCTTGCAGGGCGAAGGAAGATGCATCATGCATTCAATAATATCCTTCTTACGGGGCAAGACACCATGAGGGAGGTCAGATGCTTCCATATAGGCCACATCTTCAAGTTCCTTCTTGGATTTTGACCTTGCTCCATGAATACAAATCGCCATTGTTAATTTGTTCGTCAGTACTGGACATGCCAAACTTCAATTATGGTGAATGTGGGTTTTGTCACTGAATAAAAGCCACATCACATGAGACTGTTTTTTAGAAACAAAATATCTTAATATGTATGACACTTACATTTTCTGCCAGTACTGTGACACATTTTGACAAGAATCATGATTTGATAAAGTGTGGGAATGATATTGATTTTTTTGGGGGAAAAAGGCATTTCGGTGACCTTTCACCTACAATATGACCTTGACATTAGACTTTTCATTGTGCAAAGTACTCTTACGATATAACATGACACATGTGAGATCATTAAATGGTCCAACATGAAAATATTTATATATTGTAATAGGCCAAAAGTGGAAAGCAAGAAACACGCATTTTCAGGGTTAAATTTTTTTTTTTTTGGGGAGAAGATTTCAAAAAAATTTCACAGGAGTGCTTAAAACATCTTGTTGCATCAGGAAATCAGGGCTATTGTGGTAGTTGGTATTAACACCCCCCCTACTCTCATTTGTCTGTGCTCTAATGTAGTGCAGCCAGGGAGGGTTGGTGGAAAATAATGCTGCGTAATTAACATTATCTGCATTAGTGTCTGTGTCCTACATCGACACACATACTGTATAATCAATACACTAATTCCAGTAGAACAACTTTATGAACCAAACATGGAATCATTTTCAAAATTGTTTTGATGGGAATGTGAAGGATGAATTAAATAAAGTAAAATTACATAAATGTATATATACAACACATTTTCTAGCACAAATGACTTCTCAAAGTGCTTAACACATAGGCAAGGACAATATAAATAAACACAGTTGTTGTCTCCACCAGCCACCTTGACTGTGCTATGATGTTAAAATGTTTATGGTGTTATAATCAAGGATTAAAGTTCATCGTTGTGCGATGGATTTTGATTCTAGAAATGCCATATCAATCCGTCAATTTAATTCTAGAAATGCTATATTTGAGATCGATGCAGATCCGATGAGAATCTGCATCGATGAGGAGGGGGGTCCGATGAATTCATGTGTGTGATTTTAAATCTTTAAAGACCTAGTGTTCTTGAGAACTTTCTGTGTCTCAATCAGTGACCGCTAAAGAAGATACGTCAGCCATGAGTTTCGCTTTGTTTTCACATGGCGGCCATTGGCAGCTAAAACGAGGCTACAGGGTACACAAATCGATTGATTGTTATGTTCTATGCATTTACCTGTAGGCGGGATTAATTAGTAAGTGTACCCTGTAGCCTCGTTTTGGTTTGGCCACTGTGTGAATAAGGCGAATACTCCCTTTACTTTGCTGTTTGCATCTTTTTGTACATTAAAAACCAATAGGTCGCGACCACAAAAGGGGTGCTATCTCTATAGGTAGATATGAACAATGTATGACTTATGGCCTGAAAAAGGTTTAGTCAAACGATTTCTTTTCACTTTAATCCCTGGTTATAATACTACCCATACCCCAGCCGATTGGAGGCAGTTTATCACTATGCTACCCTTTCCTGCTCACCTTTTGGGAAGTCAAAGACTATCAAAGCTATTTTTTTAAATATAATTTAAAAAATTTTAATTTTTAAATCTAACTTTTACTATCCTTGGCAGAAGTAAACATACCATGTTTTTGTATTCTTGCTGCAAATACTGAATGCTATAACAATTGTTTTTTTGTTTTTTATTGTCATGTGCGCTATAGATGGTTGGAGTATTTTGAAAAAGACTCTTGTAGGTGTAATATTGACTACAGGAGCTGTAGGACTTGCAGTTTTTGCAGTCTTTTTTATTAAAAAAGGTAAGTATCAATTTTCTTCAAAGCATAGCATGTGATTAATTGCTCACAAAGTGGTTTACCAGATATAAATCTCGTACCACACAGTGGACCCTAGTTTGCTGGTGGCCTGATGCGTTGTCTCAACTCCAGCGATAAATGAAATATTCTGCCAAGGCATGAATTTGGGATATAGGTGTGGTCACATGTTCATGTCAGACAGGGAGCAGTTAAAACCACCAATCACAAACTTTCAAGGTCTTATTATCTAGTAAAAAATACCACATTCATTTTATTGGAAGAGTGGTGCATCATGCCTACATATTTATGTACTGGCTATGAAGCAGGCACAAACCTGTGTGGGTTAATGCAATTAATACAAATTACAATGAATCTATCTTGGAAAAACTCTCCTGACAAGCACTGTCCAGAGCCTGCGGTGATATTATCCCTTTGCATCATAATGCAGTTTGACTGATTCAGTTTAAAGTAAAGATTGCTCAGCAGTGCTGTTGGTAGGCTTCAACCAAAGCTTTGTTTTCAACAAGAGCAGGTTGGTGTTGTCTCTATCACACAATATTAACCAAAGTAATCCAGATGTAGAAAGACTGAGAGCTTGGCCTTTGCCTTGGTTGACCCTTTGCCTTGTATAAAAATCTGAAGTGTGTTGGACCAGTACTTTTTAAGTTATGGGAGAGGACACAAACAGCTAATTAACTTGCGCCTGCCTCTTCCTAGTGCATTTTAATGCAATAGTATGCATCTGTAGCTTTACCTACCTACCTTACCGTTTTCGCTCTCAAACTAGGAGCACATTTTTCTGTCTGAATTGAGGATGGCAATATGGTTGTTAAGTTATGGCTCTTTTGCTTTTATTTATTGCTGAGTCACAAATACATTGCAATCTTACAGGGAACATCCTGCGTCACAACCCAACAACAACAACAACAACAACAGCAGCAGCAACAAATGGTACTGGATCTAACAAGACAGCAGGTACAGCTATGTTTATGAGGACATACATTGTGAAGTGGTATTGGGAGCATTATACTGGTGTTAGGGGATGCCCACGGCGGCAGCCGTATCCAAACGCAACAACACGCTGTCAAGGGGAAACTAAATACGTACTATTCTACCTGCCATGGGTCCCTAACCTAAGTGTAGCATAAGTAGGGTTGGGCACCGAAACACTGTTCTAATATAGCACCGGTGCTGACACAAACGGTAGTTACTGCATCGAATAACAACGTGGATTTCGGTGCCTCATTTCGGTGCTTAAACAGCGTTTTTTTATTTAATTTTTTTATACGAGGCATCACTGCATGTCATGTGCCATCTCTAATGTCTTGCTCTGATAGCAACACATCCAGATACAGTTAGCTAACATATGATAAACACTGGATGTATAAACCAGAGGGGTGCACCACATAGGCGAGTGGACAGTGTTTGACAGCTTGCGTGAGCCCAAAGCGATATCGCGAGCTCCTGTCAAAATCTAGCAGTGGGCCTAACTACACACTTAAGCAAAAGGCTATGAAACAACATCAACACTAGGCTAGCCTACATGTTACACAATATCATTACTAATGCGCTAACTGACATTTATTTGAAATGTTATCAGCAAAGTTGTAAGGTGAAAACTTTATTTCACGGTGTGTTAAACAACTTAATGGCATGATATTAATCCTTCATGTGCATGAGGCCCATATAGCATCACAATGAATTTGAAGATCATGTTAAAAGTTAGCTGGCAAAAACATATACAGTTGGCATCGCTTTCAAATGACCACTTCATTCGCGCATTACGCGGCGTGAAGCTGCGTGAAGCTTTAGTACCACTTTCAGCCACTGTGCGTCGCTCTACCACTGTACATCGCTCTGCCTGCGGTCCCTTCTGAAAAAGCAGGATCTACCATTAAACATAATTGTTGCCGAGAGTAATCCCAGCCCTCACGATTCAATAACAAAATAAATCATGCATAATTAAACATTACCTCGATTTAGGCTTCTTGGGTATGGCTTAAGGCTTGACTACACGGTGGTAACGAAAATCGAAATTGAAATTTGCTGTCTACATTATTGTCAGTGTTGGGGTTAACACACGTTAACTACGCAAATCAAAACAGTGGTGTGATAATTGAGCCAGTAGAGAAATAACTGTTCAGAATTAATCTGTAGCCTTGGGTAGGCTTCTGCAGAAAACAATGTTGTTGCCGATTTAATACCATCTGGCGGCGTTTTTAACAGGCTCTCACGCCAATAGAGGCTTCGACAACTATGACCCACGTTTTGGTTTCGTAAATTAATTTGCCCTACTTCTTGACTGCAATGTAGTCAATTGACTGCTTGACATGTCAATTTTATTTTTCTGTACAATAAACAAATACATCTGCTTTATGCCGCAGAATTACATTCATATTTGGAACTTACATAGTCCAATGCATCGTTCCACTACGTTAGTGTTTCCCAAAACCACAGTAGCAACGAACGTTCGCAACCACTATCGTAAAGCTGTGTAGTTACAACTACACCTCTCGACCTGTGGTAGAATGCTAGAAGCATAGTTCCAGGGATCTTCATGTCAAAGACGTCTGACTGAAGCCAGTTATTTGTTTGCAAATGAATAATTATAAATATATTTAGGTTTCTAATTGATATTTACACTTCTAACCACCATACATCCACATTTTAAAATGCCCAAGGCAGAAAATACATAAATTAAAAGTCAATTTGCAGCCATGTGCACGTAAGTAAAAGTCACACACTTGCAGATAATAATAAGGTGGTGCACACTTTTTGACGAGTCAGCTGAGAATATGTAGCCTTTGATTTTCATGGAGGGGGGGGGGGTTGTTCATTTACGCAAACCAAGCCAAGAAGGCTGATTCTGATTTTGATAATATGATCAGCACAAAAGATAAACTTAGGTAAACAACGATGTCAATATTGTTGTCAACGTCTTAACCCAGATTCGATTCTTGGACAGGGGACTGGTAACTGCTGTGCAACGGCGGCTGTCATCTGCTGGCCTTAACGCAATGCGCCACAGAAGTATGTGCAGGTGCCCGTTCACGTGCTACTAAACGTCATTAACCACCTTAGTCCAGACTACTGAAGTTTGGAAACTATCATGGTCCAAACTTACAGTACTATGTAAAATCACGACAGTTTTGGGAAACAGTCGTAACTTACATGTTGGTTAGTTGAACGATGCATCCTGTTAGTAAAAGCTAACCTCCGTGGTTAATGGGAAACGCCCCCAGATCAGCTTGTAGGCCATTAGCAATCTGTTTATTTTATTTTATGAAGCCTACACAGTATATCACATGCCACATTCTCACTTTCAATAGACAGATGCAATAGCCATTGGTCAAGTATTGAGTATAAAGCAATTAAGATAGTACCCTATACAAAAAGTACTTCATACTATCATAAAAATTCGTTAAAACGAATAGCATTTTGCAACTTGACAAAACACTGGATTAAATATCGTAGGCACAGGAGAAAACTTGTACATCCATTGGCCCGTGGGAGATCACATGCCAGTTGCCTCTCCCTTCAGTATGACTTGTTCGGCTGTGAGCTTGTTTAAGCCAAAAAAAAAAAAAAAAACTATTGCAGATATCAATGCGTCTTTGTTCATGGGTTTGGCCTCACAGCAGAGGCTTAGACAACTATGACCCACGTTTTGGTTTCATAATTTGCACTACTTATTGACTGCAATGTAGTCAATTGACTGCTTGACAGGTTATTTTTTATTTTTCTGTACAATACACAAATACATCTGCTTTATGCGTCAGAATTATGCACTTGGATAGCCTATAGAACGCACATTTTGGAGAACGCATGCAAAGAATCTGTAGGCTATTTGTGGCTGGTTACCAGCAAACAATGCAAACAATAACTCAAGACGTCAAACATTTTCTAAACAATACAAACAGAAAGGATGCAGCAGGCAGCAAATGTAGAAGAGTCATTTCCAGTGGAAGAACAAAATGCTGAATGAAGCCCAAATTTATGAAGGCATATCTGGCAAGTTGTTATTTTTTGAAGACGTAAATGGTTGGGCTATAGGCCTAGTTTGCAAGAAGGAGACATAAAGCGTGAGCATGCCACACTATCCACAGCTGTGGTAGCGGGGGTAGGAGGATTACTGTTAGCGCAGGATTTATATAAAATTCTTCAACAGAAGGCCTGCCTCGAATGCAGGCTTGTGGTTTGCGCAGCCTACAGTAAGTAGGTCTAGTGAGTTAGGAGTCCTCTAGACTTCTTTTCAGCTATCTCAGAGGTGGAAAGTTGCGTTAGTTGGGGGCAGGGCCGGGTTAACAATTTATAGACCCTTGGGAACAAATGTCTGATGGCCCCCCCTGCCCCCCAGCCAACGTGAATCGGGCGGTCAGTTAATAGGCCTATCGTGAAGATTGAATGTATTGCCATTTAAGGCACGAGCGCATCTGTGAGGCCAAGCCTCACCAAGTAGCCCGTTTGTTTACAACTAACATTACATTTAATTAAACTGCTTATAGGCTATGCCGAAATAGTTTCAACATTTTGAATATCAGTGTCAGGTGAATTAGGAAATGCCTTATGGTTGAAAGCTGCTTGGGATCCCCTGTCAAGCAATAACCATACAAAAAAGTTAAAAAACAGATGACATGATCGCATCACTGACATAATGCGCAAATAATATTGCCTAGATATTCCAATATATTCGAATACATGTGTTTATTTTTAGAGGGATATTCAACGTCATTTTTGAGCAATTTTGACAGCCCTAGTCCACTGTAGGCTCGTCGTCTATTAACACCTTCCACTAACCCCGGTGAGTGGGGGTCGCTATAATGCGTGTGAAATAGCACCATTGAGTAGCCTATGCGAATAGCCTTAAAATCGTTCTGGTGTTGTGTGCCTTCTGGTTTCTCCACCTACTGGTTTCCTTTGCGTGCATGCGCTGCAGCAGTTGTCAGACATTCACAAACAAGTTGTTTTAGGCGGTTTGAAGTCGCTTTTCATACGCCATGAGCCGGGCTACATTACAGCCACACTCGGACAAAAGACATGTAAAAAATATATGTTTTGAAAACTAGCATTAAACTGGATTCAATCCCCAAAAAAGCAACACACGCCAAGTGACTCTCTCCATCCTGATTCCCTACTCTTTGAGCCAACTAATATGTTACGTGAATCAATTAACTATTGTAGGCTACCATTAATTAATAATGTAGGCAACACCCAGGTAACATGTTGTCCAGGCTATCTGAAACAAGGGGTTGCCTCTCATCTACAACAACTGGTTACGTTGGGCTGCTACAGTCGTCAGTGCACTGTGCACAGTAGGCCTATGCTACTCTTTGTGGTTGATCAACTAAAAATAAAAGATGTATTTGGTGATGACGTTATTGTAGGCCTAGTAGACCTAAATTCTGAGAAATTAAATGGTAATGAAACGATCTACATAGCGCACCAGACCGCGATGTCTTCAAGGGTTGAATGAAGGGAGTTTGCAAAAATTAGTGTATTTTTTAAGTCAATAAACATTCTTAATTTTCGAATGTCTTTGTCAGGGAACATCTGACTTTTAAAAACCATAGGCCTGGTAGTCGCTCAGACAAGGAGTTATAAGATAAAGGCAATACCATTTGTGTCACCTAATGCAGTTCAGTGAATTAGCAAGATACCATCAGAAGGCAACAGTCATAAAGCACAGTCGTCTTGGCGCTCTCTCCCCTGCGCATAAAGCTGTCTGCGTGTTGTAGGCTAGATTTGCGTGAGTTCTTTCTATCTGCTTACTTTTGTGAGTTGCGACCACCTAGGCTATGTTATAGACGTTCTATCTATGTCTATAAATCTATGTTTAGCTGTGTCATAAAACAATAAGCTTTGTCAGACTACTTTTAAAATGATATTCAGGGCTATATACATTTTAAACATTCAGGGCTGAAGACCGACAAAGCCTTGCGTTAATTCTTCAGGTGGGAAGTGTCAGGAATTTTCATACGAGACGCCTCTCATTGGTGGTTAGTATATGAAGTAGGGAATTGACAGCAACATATCCAATCACATTATGAGAGATGCTGAATTTAACATAAACTGCGATGTTTGATTTTAAATGAATGTAAATTTAGCCGGGACTGTAAGCTGTCACACGTGGGTGCTCGATGTTTTCAGTGGGTGCCCGAGAGACGGAGCATCCACGGTATCCGCGCCTATGACAAGCGTATCTCGCGGTTGCATCCATTACAAACAAACATGCAATGTGAACGTCTGGGATTGGGAAGAGCACTAAATGCTCTACTGAATAAGCACGAAGTCAAACCTTTAAATGAAAAAAATTCTTTAATAATCAAAAAAATAAACCGCTAATGAAGTAAACTTGTGACCATCAAAAATCGTTTATCGCCTGTAACTCCGTGATAACAGGACGTAACAGGAAGGCATTTGGCTGAGCAACGGAGGTTCATATGCTCTATATTTTGTCCAAATGATGTCTGTCTATCATCGTTGTACTCAGAGAAAACCAGAAGGTTTAATTTGTCCTGCGTTTCTTCTACGGCTGCAAACGGGATTCACTCGCAGTTAACCAAATATTTCTTTATTAGGGCAGGGCAGGCATATTTCTGGCTATTAAATTATTTCTAAACCAGTCCGCTAAAGTTTGTAGTGAAGTCTGTGTAGGGTTTTCCAGGCTCCATTTCTTTTTACGAGACACCCTGCTCACTTGAGCCATCTACCGGTTGTTTGGGTTGTTGCAGCGTCACACTGGGAAAATACAAATTTAAGTCGCGTGATACCGCGTGATCCCACGCGCGGACCGCGAGTGAAGCTGGCCAAGTCGAAGCACTGCCCACTGTATGTAGGTTACATACCTGATGTCACTGAGCTGTCAAAGACGCTACGAAACCATCTCCCTACGTTATCGTTAATTAAACTCAGCTGACTGGTGTTGGCGCAAGTAGGCGTTAAAATGCCTACTAGGCTAGCGCTGGGAATCTAAACACTTCAACACCGACATGTAGCCTAACATGTTCAAAACTACTGCATGTTATGGGTTAAGACATGAAATTTCTTGAAGCATTTGGGAACACACTGAATTAACTGGAAAGTAGAGTCCCTGTTAGATTAGCTTGCTTGCAAATGCCGTTGTCCATGACCTGGCAGTTTTATGGCAAGCGGTTTTAACCCTCTAGGCGCCACGGGCGACTATAGTCGACAAGATGCGGCACTGAATAAAACGGCCGATTCTGTCAAATAGGGTGTCATAATTCGTTCAAACTCCACTCCACTAGATGGCAGACATGTCAAAGTCATCACCGAGTCGAAAAATCGTCATGCTTCTATACAAAATCTTCCCGCTAGAGCTCATTGAATCAGTGCGAGAAATACCGGAGCTAGTGTGCGTGTGTGTCATTTTTATCAGAGCGGTATTGTCAACGTCAGAGAGTATTTGCACTACATTATCGTGTAATGGCATCAGAAAAGTTTACCCGCAATGAAGTGTTGGGTTTTCTATTCGCTGACCCTGATTCTGAAGGAGAATATCTGCCTTTAGAAAATGACGGTGATTCGTTTACTCACCACGCTTCAGATGCGTCCCTGCCTTGCAATGGTGCAGCTGGACAAAGTTTAGACCTACACCAAGCACAAATGAATCCTTTGCCCAATGTAGATGGTCCTTTGCCCAATGTTAGTGCTGGGAACAATGTTTCACGGGTCGTGAGTGTTCATCGGGAAGTTAGCAGGCGTGTTAGTGATGTGGGAAACGAGGCTGGAAGTTATGTGGGGTCCAGTCTTTTTACAGCCAGCCAGCTAGCTTCTTTGTCTTCTGACCGTGTGCCTCTCCAATCGCGCGACAGTAACGTGTTGTTGGAGCAGTTGTCTAATGCCACTGGGGATGTTAGACGAGGTCGAAGTGTTCATAGGACAGTTAGGGGGCAACGTGGAGGCAGGGGGAGTCGCAATGAGAATGACAGTAGGCCTAGTTCGAGCTGTGCAACTTCTCTCCACTCGGCGCGCGCGCGAGGCAGATCAGGCCGTGCTAGTCACAGCAGGAGCAGAGGCGGTGTGACACGGGGCAGAGGAGCCATGAATAGTTTAGTGCAAGATGATGGCTTTGAGTACTTGGCCAATGAGGAGCAGTACCAAAGTTGGATCACGCCCTTTGATCAGCCAATTGGTTATCTGGGGGAAAGAGAACTCTCCAATGCCAATTCGCCCCTAGATTTTCTATCACTCTTTCTCTCTGATGAGTTCTGGAATTTACTTGTTATTGAGACAAATCGCTATGCCCATCAGTTTTTAGCCTCCCATCAACTCCAGCCACACTCCAGATTTCATCAATGGTCTGACGTAACTGTCAGTGAAATGAAAGCCTTCTTTTCCCTGCATTTGAGTATGGGTCTGGTAGAGAAGTCAGAGTTGGAGGATTATTGGGCTGAATATTGGCCAACAGCAACACCTGGATTTGGGAAGGTGATGTCCAGGAATAGATTTGAGATGATTTTGTCTTTCCTTCATTTCACTAATAATGAGGAGTATGTTGACAGGGGTCAGCCAGGCTATGACAGGCTATTCAAAATCCGCCCAATAATTAATTTGGTCATCCCCCGGTTTTCAGCAGTGTATGGCCCATCTAAGCAGCTGTCACTGGATGAAATGACGATTGCATTCAAAGGAAAATCAACCCTAAAAATGTATAACCCAAACAAACCAGACAAATATGGTTACAAAGTATTTGTTCTGAGTGAGGCAAAGTCAGGCTATGTGCTACAGTGGTCCATGTACACTGGACAAAATAGGCCTAACGCTGATTTCGGTGCCACACACCTTGTTGTCCGTGAGCTGATGGCCCCGTACACAGGGAAAGGGCATGAGGTGTACATGGACAGCTATTACACCTCGCCAGCCATAGCAGATGAGCTGGCAAACAATGATTCGGGTTTGTGTGGGACTGTCAGCAGTAACAGGAAGGGGATGCCAAAGGGCCTCACCCGTGAACAGCTGCCATTGAGCAAGGGAGATGACCCAGTCTTCATGAGGAAGGGGAAGTTGCTAGCTTGTGCGTGGCATGATACAAAGCGCCTCACAATGCTCTCTACACTGCATTCCAACACATGTGTCAGAAAGCGCATCAGGACCAAACACACTGATAGTGGCTATAGGGAGATAAATAGGCCTGTTTGTGTTGATGACTACAATTCATTCATGGGGGGTGTCGACACAGCAGACCAGAGAATGAAGACCTACCTCTTTCCCCATAGATCAAGGAAATGGTACAATAGAATTTTCAATGGCATTCTCAGTGTAAGCATGGTGAATGCCCACATCATTTACTGCCACTGCACTGCTGCTCCTCACAAGCCCCTGAAAGTCTTAGGTGCAGGATGTCATCTCTGCTTTACTGGAAGGCTTCTCCAGGAAAGAGAGCAACAAAGGCCGAAAAGTCATCCTCACTGGGAGACATGCCACAGAGACTCACTGAGCCACTTTATGTGCCAGGCTGATGGTAAGCCAGATTGTGTCGTTTGTTCTGATCGGACCAGCCCTAAAGGCCGGCCAGACAAAATACATGTGTAGGCAGTGTGGGGTGGGTCTTTGTGTTGTGCCTTTGCAATGAGAGGTACCACACCCTGAAACACTACAAGAAATGTCACCTGGATGGATAGGGAGTCATTATCTCTACAGCAAAAGGCCTGCTACATAAATTCTTTTTTTTTGTCTGCCATTTATTAGTAATGATTTAGACTGTTGATTTACTATCTATTTCCCTGACCATAGTAATGTACACTATGTGTTCTTTTTGTGAGTTCATGTCCTTGTGATGTATGTGTCTTTGTCAGCTAAAAAACAACCAAAAACATCAACAAAAAAACAACAAAAAAAAAAAAATACTAACATTGTCTCTCGTCTTGTCTCGTCATCTCACTCCTGATCTGTGCCTTGCCGTGGCGAAAGTGAGCTTTTGAACTAAACAGGTCTTGTCTACTTGTGTTTGTGTGTCATATGAATAATATATATGTACCCCATACATGGCTTCAGAGTGCCTACTGTATGTAGTAAATGGAAAATCTCTACAGCAAAAGGCCAACCTACAGCTACATTCATTCGGGTTTGTTACTGCCATTTATTAGTAATGATTTACACAGTTTGTTTACTACTTACTATTTACCTGAGCATTCAGTATTGTGCAATATAGCACACAGAAGATGAGGGACATTTTGGGGGGAAAGAAGTGCTGAATTTTATCATTCAAACATGTGACTTTTCATGAAAATTCTATAATCCAAGATGGCCACCACGTCATATGACGTCATAATATGCAAATTAGATGGGGAAATTTAATCCCTACATAAACTTTGGGTCATCCTTAATATTTCTCTAATTTACAGAAAGTCTCTATCTCTTATCACTTTTAAGATATAGCCTTTTGAAATTAAGATGTCAAAATCGAACTTTTTAAAAAAAAACCTCTGGCGCCTAAAGGGTTAACATACCTTATGGCAAACCGCCTACACTGGGTAAACTTGAAAGCAGAGCTTAGCCTACCATTGTGTGTGCATGCATGGCAAGCTGTTTTAACATTTAAATGTATTATTCGTAGGAGCAATGAAATATTGATAGTACATTTAATATAACAGTTAAATTTCATGTTCAAATTTGTCTTATCAATAATAATAAAAAGCAATTCATGCTTTAGACCATTTTAATTTAAAACTTTTTAAAAACAAAGTACCGGTTCAGGCACCGTTTCAGCACCGGCACCATTTTAAAAGTATCGATTTAGCACCGGTATCGGATAAAACCCAAACGATACCCAACCCTAAGCATAAGGTTGTGTTAGTCAGTGGGTAGGAGACTAATTGCGAGGGTGCAAATACCTCATACTCTCGTCTCCAGGCCAGCCATTGTGGGTGCAAATACCTCGTATTCTCGTCTCCAGGCCAGCCCAAGCTACCGGCCTGATGCTGGCCAGCCCAAGCGTCCGTATGTCCAAGTTTACAAAGTGGGGGTCAGTCGCTGTAGCCCAGTCCTAAATTCCCAAAGGTCCTAAAAGAGTTCTGGTCGTGGCAAAGTCCCAAGGCGAAAATCCCAGAGACTCACCGAACTGCAGTCCTCTTCCAGCGACGATCTTTCCATGGGAGATGCTGGATTATGAGGCTATAGGGCTGCAGCACTAAACTCCATCGGAAAATCCACTGGTTAGACCCTCTGAACCTAGCCAAGAAGGTGAGAGGGTTATGATCCGTATATACCACCACATCCTCACCTCCTCCAGCTAGATATACTTTAAAGTGCTGCACCGCTAGCACATGTGGCAATGCTTCTTTCTCGACAGTAGAATAACCATTCTGATGCATGTTCAACTTCTTGGAGAAGTACGCCACTGGTTTATCAATTCCGGAAGGGTCACTTTGAAGCAGCATCGCCCCTATCCCTACATCACATGCATCCACCGCAAGTTTAAAAGGTCTCTGAAAATCTGGAGCTTGCAAAACTGGCTCACATGATAAAATAGCTTTAATCTGATCCAGTGCTGATTGACATCTCTCGTTCCAAAGGAACTTGACCCCTTTCCTTAACAAATTAGTCAATGGCTCCGTCACCGCTGCAAAGTTGGGTACAAATTTCCTATAGAACCCACACACCCCCAACAGCCGCATCAGCTGTCTTCGTGTCCGTGGAGCTGGGACCTCCAGGATGGCCTGAATATTGGCAGCCCTTGGCAACACAGCCCCCTGGCCCACCTGATGCCCAAGTTAAGTAACCTGCCCTTTACCCAGCTCGCATTTCGGCAGATTAACTACCAGACTTGCCTCCTCAAACCTCTGAAATAGATGTTCAATATGACCCAGATGTACGTAACTACATTTGATAACCCCGATGTAACATGGTTCATTAATCTTTGGAATGAGGCTGGAGTGTTTTTCATACCAAAGGGTAACACAAGGCACCGGTATAGCCCCTCTGGAGTAACAAAAGCAGATACCTCCTTTGCATGGTCTGACAAAGGGACTTGCCAATAATCTTTCAAAAGGTCAAACTTCGACACAAACTGGGCCTTCCCTATCTGATCAATGCAATCTTCCAGTCTGGGAATTGGGAAAGCATCTGTTTTTGTCACGGCGTTTACCTTGCGGTAATCAATGCAAAACGAGCTGAACCGTCTGGTTTAGGAATGAGCACAATGGGAGAACTCCACTGACTGTGGACTGGTTCCACTACTCCAATATCCAACATATACTGTAACTCCTCTCTCACCAGAGCCAGTTTAGCTGGATGCATCCTATAAGGATGTTGCTTAATGGAAGGAGCATCCCCAGTTTCCACATCATGCACCGTCAAAGATGTAAGCCCTGGTCGGTCCCTAAACAAGGCTACATGAGACTGGACTAGTTCCTGGACATTGTCTCGCTGACATGGAGTCAAATGCTGAAGTAAACTGTCCAAATCTGCCAAGGCAGCAGAATTCTGCAGTCGTGCACTGACTGGTCCTCGACAATCAACATCTACAGGTGGCTCTATTTCTAGAGCTACATAACCCTGCCCCTGTGACGAGGTTACCACACTACAGACGGGTTTAGAGGTGGAACAATCAATATACCTTTTCATGAGGTTGACAAGACACAACTGCGTGGACTTACGGCGATCTGGTGTACTAACCACATAATTGCGATCACCTATCTTCTTCACTACAGAATAGGGTCCACAAAAACGTGTGCTAATTCCGTCCCCCCTCATAGGCATCAACACTAGCACCTTTTCCCCCACCGTGAAAGTCCGCACCACAGCCTTTTTGTCGAACTGTTTCTTCATGAGCTCTTTGGCTCCTTGCAAGTTGGTTCGAGCTACTTCACAAGCAGAGTTCAACCTTTCTTTAAAGACCGCCACATACTGTACATACATAGACTACCCTTCTCCCCAGGCTCCAAAAATCTCTCCTTCATGAGCTTCAAGGGCCCACACACCTCGTGTCCATAAACCAATTCGAAGGGACTGCAACCTGTGGAGTCGTTGACTGCCTCTCTAAGAGCAAACAAAAGAAAAGGCATGGCCACATCCCAGTCTCCGCTACACTCTGCACAATAAGTTTTAATCCTTGTCTTAAGGGTCTGGTGACATCTTTCAATAGCCCCTTGGGACTCGGGATGATATGCCGAAGACATGATTTGTTTGATACCCAACTCCGACATAACCTCCTGGAAGACACCAGAAGCAAAATTGGAACCTTGATCAGACTGGACCTCTCTGGGCAAGCCGGACCTAGAGAAGAACTGAAGCAGGGCTTCAATCACTGGTCTTGCTTTAATGTTTTGCAGAGGCACTGCCTCAGGAAACCGTGTAGTCACATCCATAATTGTTCGTAAATATTAATTTCCTTTCTTAGTTTTCCTAAGGGGCCCCACACAGTCCACTAACACTTGTGAAAAGGGCTCCTCTACCACAGGCAGAGGTTTTAATGGAGCTGGGGGAATGGTCTGGTTTGGTTTTCCCACCACCTGACACGTATGTCATGTCCGACCACCACATCTGCATGCCTTTTAGGCCAATAAAAATGCCTTGAAACTCTTGAAAGTCTTACGAATACCTATGTGACCGGCCATAGGTGATTCATGAGCCGACCGTAAGACTTCCCCACGAAAACATACAGGGAGCACAATCTGACACACCATCGTCCAGTCCTCTGTTGTAGGATGCCTCGGTGGCCTCCATTTCCTAAGTAACACCCCCTCTTGTAAGTAACAACCCTCTGACAAATCAGCAATCTCCTCATGAGAGGCAGCCGTTTCAAGTAGAGAAATAAGGGAGGGATCTTTCCGCTGCTGTTGAATCAATGCTTCCCGGTTACACAACATCAAGTCAGCCGATCCTCCAAGCAACCTGCCCAACACAGTGTCCCCCAACTCAACGTGTGAGCGTGTAAGCATACATGCACCAAACACTTCCGGATACTCCACCTCCAAGGCCTGCGTCTCAGGAATGTCACAAGGCACACGAATCACCACTGGGGTGACGCAAACGCGATCACCTGCAAGATCATTACCAAGCAGCAACTGAATCCCTTCTACTGGCAAGGACGGCACTATGCCTAAAACCACTTACCCGTCTACCAAGTTACTCTTGAGATGGAGTTTGTGCAATGGCACAGCTTCAAATTCATAGTCTAAACCTTTTAAGAGAGCAGAACTATTCATTGAAGTGCAGGCTGGCAACTCCAACACTCCTCCTCGGAGTAGAACAGATTGGGCCGCACCTGTATCCCTAAGGATAGTCACAGGGACCTCGGTCCCCGCAGCCAAGAGCCATTGGACAAAAAACTACCAAATATGTCTGGAGTAACTGCTTCGTTTGCTACTGGCCCATTGTTCTCAAGCACCCCCTCTCTCTTGGTATTAAGGAGAGCCATGGACTTAAGAGTCATGTCTGGGAAAAGAGTTCTTTTCCAACACTGGACAACTAGATTTAATGTGTCCTGACTTCCTACAGTAATGACAAATAACCTCTCTAGGAGGTGGGGGTCTAGAAAATCTCCAATTACTCAGATGAGACCTAGCACCAGTAGGCCCATATCCACCCTCTCTCACTTCTGTGGGCTTACTGTCTTCCATCGGTACCCTCTCAATGCTTCCAAAGCTCCCTCTCGGACCCACCTCCTTATGAATCAACTCGTATGAATCTGCCATCATGGCAGCCTTACGCAGCTCAGTTACCTCCTGACTATTTAAATATACCTCAATGTGACGAGGGACGCTGTTTTTAAATTGTTCCAGAAGGACTAACTCTCTCAGCTCTTTAAAGGTGAAAACCTCAGAGCCCTTCAGCCATCTATCAAAAGAAACCTCTTGCTGCCTGACCAGATCTAAATACGGATCACCAGGCTTTCGCTTAAGAGCTCTGAATGCTTGCCGATGACCCTCAGGGGCCACCTCATACGCCCGTAAAACAGCTTCTTTAATAACTTTGTATTCTGTACACTGAACCGAATCAAGTGCTGCATAAGCTTCCTGGGCCTTCCCCACAAACGCGCTCTGAACTAAGATTGGCCAACTCAACTCCAACTCAGCTGCTACCTTTTTCAAAAGCATCGAAAAAAATATCAACATCCTCTTGGCAGAACTTTGGCATTAATCTTAAACAACTGCTTAGATCAAACCTAACTTCATGTTTGCGTTGGTATTGATTATCTGTGGACTTTACTTTCTCTCGTTCTAAATAAATTTTGGCTCGCTCTAACTTACCGTGCTATTCTATCTTAGCCAGCTCCAATTTAGTTTGTCGCTCCATTTCAGCCAATTCAAGCCTCATTTGTCGTTCCTCTGCTTCTGATCCGAGTCCAAGTCGTTTGATAATATACTCAATCATTTCCTGTTTTTTAACTCTTCTCCCACCTCAATGTCTTGGAATTCGGCTACCTGGCACAGTTGCGCTTTAGTTAAGCGAACCCAATCCTGACGCACAAGAGTTTTACTGAAAAAACGCGGCCGGGTCAAAAGTAGACATTGCTTGTGGCTAACCTAATTGGCATACAATGAAGAACAAAATAGCTGCAAACGAATGAAGAACAAAATAACTGCAAACGTCCACGAGAGTGTGAAACAAACACACGCTTACTTTACTTAAGTACACGGATCTCACCAGGCAGTCAAATTCCCATTCCTGTCACTTTACCCGCAACAAGACGTGAGCGTTAAATAAACAAGAATCTCCACCAGTGCCCAAAATAGCCTACCGACGTCTCAAACGTAGCCACATCGTTCACAATACTACGCGAATCCCACTATCCACCTTCAGTTTGACTAACAGAACACCATTAATATAGGCCCTGGCAGAATACGGTCCCCACATCACTGTTTTCACCAAATCCACATCTTTGACTACCCGTTACGGCTTTATCCACGACTACTAGCCAAGCTGTTAAACCCAAATCACTTAGCTTGTGATACCAAAACAACCAAAGCTACACAAACGCACAATCCAAACCCGGTCGAGCCTCCCAATTGTTAGGGGATGCCCACGGCGGCAGCCGTATCCAAACACAACAACACGCTGTCTAGGGGAAACTAAATACATACAATTCTACCTGCCAGGGGTCCCTAACCTAAGTGTAGCATAAGGTTGTGTTAGTCAGTGGGTAGGAGACTAATTGCGTGGGTGCAAAACCAGAGGGGTAGGCCTACGCCAGCTTACCTCGTATTCTCGTCTCCAGGCCAGCCCAAGCTGGGGGGGGGGGGGTCAGTTGCTGTAGCCCAGTCCTAAAATCCCAAAGGTCCTAAAAGAGTCCTGGTCGTGGCAAAGTCCCAAGGCGAAAATCCCAGAGACTCACCGAACTGCAGTCCTCTTCCAGCGACGACAAACACTGCATTCCAACAAAAGCGCTAGCAAACCATTACCCACCTGAGCTGCCTTAATAGCTCAATGAGCCAATAAGTGGCCAGAGGTGAGCCAACGCCCCCTCTAGTGGATGGGATGTGAAAAATGACAGTGTCATGGGCATTCACAGATGCATATGAACAGATAGCAAATGAAACTTGTTGATGTAGGTGTTTCTCAATGTATTCCGGAGTAGAGGCGATACATTTGTCTTTGGCTCTTTTTTTATGTTTGCAGAGGAGGGAATGCCCTTGGCGGATGCATAGTTGAATCAGGCAAATTAATTGCAATCAGCTGGTTGGGGTAAGTCTTCTGTTTTTTTTTGCATTTGTATAGTAAGTGTACTCTGCTCTTGATCTATGAATGTGTCACAATGGAGTGATGGAATGTTGTTGTTTTTTACAAGCTTGCTGTTGCCTTTGCATATCTGAAGTCACATACAGTGAAGCACATACTGAGACCCTGACATACCCAGATATTTTTTATCCACACATAGTGTTTTGGCTCACTCAAACAGATATTTCTTGAAGCACCCTCCAAAAAGAAGATTTTTGTAAATGTTTGTCAGTAGATCCGTGTGCAGAAGTAAAATGAAGACTTTTATAATGACAGTAGGAGATACCATCACAATATCACCTGTAGTTTGTGTCTACTAGTGTGTAGGGAGATGCATTTTTTTTTTTTTTTCAAAAAAATCCCAAATGTCTTGTGGACAGAATTAAAAACATAAATAAAACAGATATTTGTTAAAGCACCCTCCAAAGAGAAGATTTTTTTTTATATGTTGGTGTCCGTGAGGATAAGTAATGGCCGGGTAAGGTTACAGATTTGTTTTTGTCTTCCACGATTGTCTTTTACAGTAGGATTGACCATATCAGACTATGCGATAATAGAACAATAAATTCTTGCTGCATCATGGTCAGTAGGTTGGCCACATTATGTGTTCTTTTGTTCAGGTTGCGTGCATCATTGTGCCAGTGTCAACACTGGAGTCGTAGGAGATTTCCCAAAAAATGTCCCTTTTGGTCGTGGCATGGTTGAACATCTCCGACAATAAATCGCCGGTTGTTGAATGTCACATTACAAGATGCGCCCCTCTTTTGGCGCCATTCCCGACCTTTCTTATTTGCATTGTGTTCAGGGGGGATAAGTCGTGAGAAGTTTGCTATTTACAATAGCATAGTAACATATAAATACATTGTGACTCTAGAGGGAGCTCTAAACTCGCCAAAAATACCTAAACCTGCATAGTATACCTTTAATTTTAAAATCACTGATCCATTCATTTTTTCTGTTAGTCTGACATTTCCCATCTTGCCAGATTGTGTATGAAATACACCCTACACATACATAATCACTTACTTCCAATTTAAACCTTTTTGTCACCAAAACCCAAATAAGGAAGCGGGTGCACACTCCGCAAGCAAGTGGGCTAGTTGAATAGCCTACTCCACATCTAGCTTCACATCTAACTTCTGTTCTCGGAACATAATCTGACCAGCAGCTTTGGAGTTTTGGAGGTGGTGGACATATAACTGGCATGCATATCTGTTTCAGTAAGGTAAAAGCAATGACTGAAATGCAGTGTTGCAAGGAGTGTATGAAACATGAAAAATATGCAAACACTAATAATAATGGATAATTGTGGATAGAACAATATTTGTTTTAAAGATATATATGGATAGCCTGACGAGCCAGACCCACATGAAAATGTGGTCTGGGCACTCACCGTTCGCAGTGCTCATTCCGAGGGACGGGATAATCAGTTGTCTTTCAAATTCCCTCTGCACGCAATAGGACAGCGGCAGCGCTCTGAGTCCCGTGCGTTTCCAACCAGCGGAGCTAGTTGGCTAGTTCAAACGTTTGCCAACTTAATAAAAGCTTAACTCGTGTCACACTGTTCGCCAGCAGCAACATCCATCTTATTTGTTTTCAAGTAGCAGGGAATTCAAGCCAAACCGTTGCAACTCTGCCATCAATCATTATGTTAAGCCCACCTAACAACTCTATACACAATTTCATTGGCCTGATTAAGTTTCGATTTCTGGAGCTCACAAGCCAACTGAGAGTTGCTAGACTAGCCCTGGAAGCACTAGGGGTGCGTCTAGATTTCTAGGCTAATATCTGGATATATGTGTACAGAACTTATAATGTGTGATGGTATCTGTTGTCTGAATTGTGTTTGCAGTAGGTTACAAGAACCTATTTGTTACTCAACATGATGTACCACCATTACTGTGACCGTGTGGCCTTTCTCTTTTTGCCTTTGGCCTTATCTCCAAAGCCTTTTTTTTATAAATAGAGTTAAATCTTGTAACGAGTAATGAGTTCATCCTCTTTTGCCTCGGTTCCTTCAAAACTACCAAGAGACTTATTTGAACATTTCTTCCCTCCGCAGGAAGTTACAGGCCACCAGAACAGGAGCTCCCTTGTGGGGTACCTCAGCAGCCAAGACTCAATATTGTATGGCCCAATATTGCCCATTCTCCTGACTGTTATGGCTTTTATCCTTTTTTTTTATTTTATCTGACCTTTTCTCTGACTGTGTAATGTCTCCCTTTTCAATCGCTATTAATATGTTATCGGCATGATGTCCAAATAGACTGCATGGTGTACAAATAGGATTGCTCCAGAGTTGCCTTATACAGATCAGAATGCCCATGTTCAAATTACTGCACCCCTCATGACAGATGATAAGAACTCCGACTGACAGACTCTAAATGACAAATGGGGAAATTCCTTAATGGAATTGCTTACATATTAGCATTTCTTCAGAAGAACATTATGGACTTAAATTTCAGAAATTGCTGGTGAATCTTCTTGGTACAGAAGACAAAATGTTTCATTGTGTATTTCTGTTGTGAATTAGAAATATAGGAATGTGTGCTGTGAAGTGAAATCTCTTCAGCTGTTGTGAGGTGTCGACAAGGAGAGGACCACAAGAATGTAAGAATGTTAGTCCACAGAACTGAGGAATCAACCAGGTGGCTTAGTCGATTTTGATGTGTTTAGGTTAAATCAGGTTTTTCTTCCTATGACTGAGGAGTGCACTTTTACACTTTGCTTATATGTCCAGATTTTGTATTTGTATATAGGTGTGAGTGTGAGAGAGAAAGATAGAGAAAGCATGTGATTTTGAGTTGGATTTGTCTCACATTTGTAAAGTAGGCATTTGTGATATTGTGTTATAGTTGAATTTTCCACTAACAAATGTGTGTTGCGTAAATCTGTTAAATTCTGAAAATGTCTATCTAACATTCAAGTAAAACCCAATTCAAGTCAAGTCTCCCTTTCTGGTGTACAATGTCCAGTAATCAAAGCTTATGTTTTTGACATTTGACGTAATGAAAATTGATCACTGAATGTGACATTCATACACAAGTCTGTCTGCTCCTCAGGTAGGACTCCTTACAGTACAGAATGGAAGCATCTCTGCATACGTTTCTAAACTAAATATCCATAGGGGACACTGAGAGGACCCAGGGGGCATGTGTTCTGTGTAGGGTAGGCCTGAGGCTTGCCTGTTAGTCCATGAATGTGACCAAATGTGAGGGTAAAAAGCCTGTGTGACTCCCAACACACAGCTGTATCATTACTGACTTTTGCATAGCATGATGAATTGTGATCACTATTTTGCGTGCCTTGCTTCTTTAAAGTTCTTTAAAGTGCCCATATTATGAAAAAAAACAAAAACTTTTTCTGGGATTTTTTTTTCTGAATGTATCCTGCCTTCAGCCTCCAGGGTGAGCTGGTCAAAATCGGCAAGGCTTTTGACGTCACAAGCCAAAAAATTTCAATATTCCCACCCACCACCTTCTTTTAGGGCAACTATGTTACGTAAATATAATGGAAACCTATGGAGCTGCATTGAAGTGGGCAGGGAAAAGGATTTATACTTACTAAATCGTTGAACAAACATGAATAAAAGGCACAAAATAAGGTTGGTGTAAGAGTTATCTATTTGTTCATGGGATTCATTCTAATTACATCACTTACATATTTCCTGCAACTAGGTGAGATGGCTAAGCTTATTTTGTAGGCTACTGAAGTTCCACTGTTAGATAGCTAGCTAGCAAGCTAACCGTTTTACATAGAGATTATGGTAGGCTAAGTGTTAGCTACGGGCTATACTATGTAAAACGAAGGTGTAGTAGATGTTAGGGGATTTTGAATTGGCGTGTTTCAGACGTTGCATAATCAATGCCCCACCTCTCCACACCAAGCCTACGATTTCAACTGTTTTTTAAGCCTACATATCTCAGAAAATAATATAGATACAAGCTTAAACCTTTGCACAGTAGTTGTTGGGTACTATTTAGCATTATTGACATAAAGTATGAGGCAAAGCCAAGATGGTCAGGCTTGGCTGGAGGTATTTGTTGATTTGGCACGAATGACCCTGGTAACAGTTAATGGAGTGGGGCGTGGGTAAGTGAGCAGCAGCTCATTAATATTTAATGAGCAGCAGAAACAGCACACTTTGACAGGGACTGAAAAAGAGTAATAGAGGTAGGTAAGAATCTTTTCCTACAAGCTATTTCCAGCAAACAACTTCAGAAACATGTTTTCTGGAACTCATAGACCTAACTTGTTGAAAAATAGTCATAATATGGGCACTTTAAGTAGGTATTCATGATGTGTCATTGTGTGAAAATGTAATTGTCCATCAACAAAAGTGGAAACATTTCATTAAAAACTGATTAAGTCTCCCTATCTGGTGTACAGTGTCCTGTAATCAACGCCATTGTTTCTGACATTGATATGTAAAGATCACTGATTGAGACATTCCTGCTTATGTCTGTCTGCTCCTCAGGACTCCTCATATGCTACTGCAATGCAATCCACATGGTAAGAGTTACAGTGTATGGCCAGTAGGTGGAGCTGTAGCATAAATAGCACTGAGCATTTCTGAAGACCTGATCATTGAGAGGTATCCGAATCCAATGATGGGGGTGTAATAGCCTATCTGTTGTGAGGGGTTTGAGAGACAACACTGTTTAGAAAGACGGGAAATGGTCATCCCACAACGTAGAGGTCATCTCTGCTAATATCACACATTTCCAAATTAATCATTTTGTTTTACTTGAGTTGTGTTTTTATGTATTTTCAGTACCCGTTTAAAGCAAGATGTCGACATATTTACACAATGTCATCACTTTGTTCCATGTAAGAGTGATCCCATCTATCATTATGTGGTCTACTGAATCAATCACAATGTGGCCCTCTATTACACACAAATATAATGCTCACTCATTAGGATCATTTCCATGCACTGTACGTATATGTATCTGTAAAATGTATTTGTCATGTGTTGGTGTCACGGGTATGCTGGCGACTACGCCGCTCCGTCCGGCATCTTACTGTATGTCTTGTGTGTGGAACGCTTTGGGTTGCACCCTGTGCATGTTAAATGTGCTATACAAATAAAACTGACTTGACTATATGCCTGTATGATTTCTTGCTGTACCAGTGTGGAAGAATGGGGGGGCACTGTAGCACAGTTGGCTGCAGCGCCCGTACCACATACGGGTCCAGGTGCCCACAGGGACCTTAAAGTCTGACCCAGGTCATTTCCTGATCCCACCCCACCTCTATCCCCCATCATGTCCTGTCTCACTGTCCTATCTAAAATAAAGCCCCCAAAAAACATACACTTAAAAAAAACATACTTTTTTTGTTTGCATATGCACACAGTAGGAATTGAGATGACTTGACACACAATGTAGATAGATACATTATTGATCCCCACGGGGGAAATTTAAGCTGTGGATGTAGGCCATTGTGTTGCAGGAAGCGGATGGGTGGGGTGTTGCTTATATCTGCTCGATGAACTGAGACCGCGTTGTATAGGGAACGTGAATTATGAAGAAACAAATTGTGCTAGTGTTTTGTTTATTTCTCAGCCATTGGATTAGCCCATTTTATTACCGGTATAAGATTCATATTTCTAGACATAGTTACTTAATTAAAGTCCCCCTTGTTTAGAAATAGGGTGAACGACACTTCTTGTAAAACAACCAATAGGAAGTTGCTGTTCTACAGACTGCTGTTGGTGCATTCTCTCAATATTGTTCACTTTTGGAACACTGCAGTACCACTGTTATGTTTATGCTTTTTTTTTTTAAGCAAAAAATTCACATAAAGACTTTTTAGTTCATTAGCATTCTTTTTAATCAGGGGATCCTGAGAGCAAAGTTTTCTTTAGTGCTTTAGCTTTTTTTGTATGATTCCATAACCACACTCATTTCATGTATAAGCCACCTAGTTAAACACAAAAAAAGTAAAAATGAGGTGTTGTAATTGAAGGTATCTGTGACCTAACATAGTCAAAACTGCACGAAATTGGAAGTGCAGGATCATTATGACACCCTCTGTATGTACGCCAAGTTTTGTGGAATTCCGTTCATGGGGGGCCACACAATAAATTAATTTATGTTACTATACACCAACTGGCCTGTAGGTGGGTCAAGACAGTTTTCTGTGAATATCTCGAGAACCGTAAGGCCTAGGAGGTCCACCTTTTTTTTGTATGTTGGTCTTAAGGGGGGCATGTCAACCCATCCCATTACCACTTATTTCATGTATAGCGCCACCTAGTTAAAAATTAAAAAGCAAAAAATTAGGTGTTTTCATCACAATATCTCTGGCTGACAAGGTCAAAACTGCACGAAATTAAAAGTGTAGGATCATTATGACACCCTCCGAATGCATGCCAAGTTTTGTGTACTTTCGTTCATGGGGGGCCTTACAATAAAATAATTTATGTGTACATTTAGTGACGTTCACCAACAAGGATTCCCGGGACACTGAAAGACCGGGGTACACGAAACTTCGTGGGCATGTGGTGGCATTTTTCGTTTTGATCTGTAGCCCCCCCGCTGGACTGGACCCCCCGAAAGGAGGGTAGGGCAGACACAGTTCTCTGTGAATATCTTGAGAACTGTAGGGCCTAGGATGACCATTTTTTTCTGTATGTTTGCCTCCAGGGGTCATGTTAACCCATTTCATGTGCTCACATGTGCAAAAACAGATACACACGAACACACATACATTTACAGTAATCATACGTATGACACATACTCACACAGTAGACATATGTACGCATGCATGCACATGCACAAACACACATACGCAGGCAAACACACAAGCACGCACACACACACACACACACCCACACACATAAACATAAACTTGTACACACACACATGCACACAATTCAAGAATTTCTCAGAATTATGAACAGGCAAGATGGGGGTAGGGTTGTATAAAATTAATTTTACATGTGAAATCTGGCTTATGGTTGGTTGGATCGTTGGCTGGCTATTCTATCGCCCCAAAAGGTGCGGTAATTCCCGGTATAGATGGCCAGTCCGCCCATGGTAGGAGCTGAGATGACTTAACACACAATGTAGATGTAGGGTATTGTATTGCAGGAAGTGGGTGGGGCTGTTACTTTTAACTGCTTGGTGAACTGAGACCACAGTGTTGTATGAAACTTGAATTATGAAGAAACAAATTGTGCTAGTGTTTTGTTTATTTCTCAGCCATTGGATTATCCCATGTCTCTGTAAGTGTTCTTCTTTTATTATGTTGTTTATTACCGGTATAAGGTTCATATTTCTAGACATAATTAATTAAAGGCCCCCTTAGAAATAGGGTGAACGACACTTCTTGTAATACGACCAAAGGAAGTTGCTGTTCTGCAGACTGTCAATGCATTCTCTCTATATTGTATTGGAGTTATGTTTATGCTTGCAAAAAATACATATTTAGTTAATTCATTACTGCGCTTCTCAACTGTCAGGGGACCCTGAGAGCAAATCTTCTTTAGTGCTGCTTTAAGACTATCTAAACGGTTGCATTGTACCTTTTTTCTGCTTCACTGTTTGAAATGCAGTGAATCTGTCCATTATTGTATGACCTTGTGATTAGTGTAGGCCTATCAATACACTAAATCTCTAACAAACGCTTTGCAAAGCTGAACACATCCCTTTGTATTGTAGTATTATAAAGCCAATGCTTGCACTTTGTGTAGAGTGCTTCAAACAAACACTGAGCACTCACAGCCACAACCATAACTAATTGCACAACCAGTGGTTGTGCTTTTGCAAGTTTACAAGCGTGGCATAAAAAAACTGTAAACAGACCTATTTGTACAGGGGGATGCCAGTGATCGAAACTATAAGAGCCACAATAGCTTTCTTTGGTAGACCAGAAGGAGTATTGAGGTTACAGTAGTTGAGGCAGCTAAAGCATGTAGCCTACAACGTTTTCAGTATGAACCTGGGAGTGAATTGGTTGTATTTTAGAAGTATTTTCAAACTGTAAGAGAGTATTTTCATTTATAATACTGATATGGGATTCAGAGTTTAAATCATGACCTAAGAGCACCCATGTGACCTGGCAGTTAATAGCCTATAGGGACATTTTAATCACTAACTCTTCTGTGTATGTTATCACTTGCTTCAACCAGATACTGTCTAATAGGAAGAGAATTGGCACTGTCTGGTTACTTACGGTTTCTGGACTGGTTGCAGTTCCTCCTCAGATTCCACCTGAGGGCGCTCGCAGGCGTGTGCAGAATGCATTGAGGTCTATGGAGCTTTACCCCTCAATATCCACTTTTCTCTGGATATAATTTTTTGAGTAGTAATTTGAATGTTGCATTCGCTAGGAGAGGCAAAGAAAATACACACTGTTGATTGTTACTGTATATTTTTTGAAGTCACGTAAGTCTTCTAAAAAGCCTTTCAAATATGTCAATGACGTCATTCATTAGCACAATGCTAGCGTGATATGGGCAACAACGACCCAACCTGTAAGAAATGAAAAGGACATAAGTACTCGTTCATTCAACTTTAGATCTAAAATCTATATTGAACTTGAATTGAACTACAATAAAATCTACGATTCTTCCACGACAAGCAGGTGAAAGAGATACATTTAGCCATCTAGCTCCATAGACCCCCATTCAACCTGCACTCGCCCGCGATCACCCCCAGTGGAATTCTAATGGAACTGCAACCAATTTCGATACAATGAGGCTTAATAGGAAGTGCCAAGGCTCTCTGTAGACGGGCTCTGCTTCAACTCCCTGAGATTTAATGACAGTTTTGGGGAACTGGAACTATGAAGAAACACATCGTTTTTCATTTTTCAGCCATTTTCATAGCCAAGTGCAAATCTATGTGAGTGTTCTGCTTTTATTGCTTATTGTATGCTGTTCATAGGGGTGGACAACAATGTACTTGAATATACAGTACATGTACTATAGTTACAGGTAAATAGGTTTAGCGATTCTGTACATAAGATGAGTGTTTTTTTACTTCAATTGAGAGACAGCTTTTCTGTTTGAATCCCCTCACTACTTCACGGAAACAGTGTCAATGGCCACTGCTTATGCCTGATTCTTTCTCTCAGTGTATTTCTACTCAAAGAGATATGTGTTTGTTGATCCATATTTTGGGAGCGAGTCTATGGGAGGTTCACATATCGTGTTTACCTGAAATTCAGAATTGATTCAAATGGTAGTACAGGATTGCTATTAAAAGAGGATAGAAGGACATATTCAGTTGAGATCAACAACGCATAACTGTATGTCTTTTATAGTTTTTTGAATAATGTTAAGCATCCTCACAATGTCTCTTTGCTGTAGTTGTTATGTACTTCAAATTTAATGGCATATGCCACTGGCATACGTGACTCTCACTCTCACACACTCATCATTCTGCTGAATAACCATTATTGTATTTACCTCAGCCCAAGACAACAAGTATGCAAGACTCAACGGAGATGTTACTCTTTCCCCTGTTGGAGGACCTGGTCAAGTCGAAAGCGTTGTGTGGAAATTTGGGAATGATAAGGTTGTAGAGTATGATCCAGCCTTCGAAAAAAAAAACTTTATTATGGATCTTTTGTGGAACGAACAACGTTGGATTTGATATCTGGCAACATTACAATAACTAAGTTGACTCACTATGATGAGGGAAAGTACTCAGTTGAGGTTAACAATGTGTTGCTGATGAAGATTTTTTCTCTTAAACTTTTGGGTAAGTCAGTTTACCAAGTGTAGGCCTTTTGTGTCTGTACATCTGATTAATTCAAAGAAATGTTCACACTTGCTCCCCTCTTACAAGCACTGGTCATCACAGGGTAATTAAAATGTACTTAAACATTTTCAGTCACCCATCCTGGCAAATGGGGTGACCCCTCTCTCCTCTCACTATAAATGGTGAAAGAACTGCTGCAAGTCTTGCCTGTAGTATGAAATTGCATTGTGGACCCCTTGTTTAGGTTGACCCTTGTGTGTGGGACCCCACATATAGATTATACATTACTTTACAGGGCATTACTTGTTTTCTTCAAGTCAACATGCTTTGTCCTGTTGCAAATGAAACATTTGCATTCAGTATTGTACAACTTTGGGTCATCAACACTTAAGGGGTAACAAAGTATTCATAATGCCTTGTAATGGTTGACATAAACCTGTATAAACCATTCATAGATGGTTGTGACTGCACTCATAAAGAATTCACCCTTACAGGCAATAATAATTTAGGCTATAAATTGCCATTATCAAGAGGTCAAATAAGCTTAATGCTCTGTGAAACTTCAGAGCTTATAAGATAGTATCTTATTACTTCATGAGTGAAGTCATGGATATGTGGAACATATTTCCTATGTCAATAATCACAAGGCTTTATGAATGTATTTAAATATCCCTTGTCTCTCGAAACAGAGTGGCAAATTATGGGTGAAAATATTCCCCTTGGAAATGAGACGCCACTTAAGGGTCCCACATTACCCGACTTCACCCAATATGCATTTGTTGCCACAAAAAATCTGTGCTTTTGCAAGTTTGCAAATGTGGAATAAAATCCCCTACTAACTCAGGGGAAGCTAGTGATAAAACAAAAAAATATACGAAAACATTACTGTGATCACTATTTACCAGGTGTACAGTTTTTAAGTTTTTAAGCCTATTGGAGGAGAGGTAACGTTTCATCCACACAGCTCCAGTTATGGCCATATTCTGGAAGTTTGGAAAATACAATAAATTTTTTTATTGGGTCCATATTTTGTACAGGTGTACAGGTTGACAGGTTTTTAAGCCTATTGGAGGAGAGGTAACGTTTCATCCACACAGCTCCAGTTATATCCATATTCTGGAAGTTTGGAAAATACAAGATTTTTTTTATTTGGTCCATATTTTGATAGAGAGTCATATGGGAGGTTCATGAATCATGTATCCCTGAATGACTGTACAGGGATGCTTACCCTCAAAACAGGATGGAAGAACAGGGCTGTAGTGGAGGCTAAACGCAAGTAAATGCAGTTTATCCACCTCTGACATTTCAGAAACAGAGTTCATCCACCTCTTATTATAGTGTATCCTCCTCTCAAAAGAGTTTATTCACCAATTGCAGCTTTTAACATTCAAAAATCACACTGTATTATCCACATTCACAATATGTACACTCATCAACAATCTATGAACTATTTAACACTGGTATTGTTTAAACATTGGACAATAACCTCCACCATCATCAAACATGTTCTGAATACCTTCTTATTCCGCATGGCACATTCCTCTTTACTGTGATCACAGAATTCATAGTTTAGCCACCTCTAATTTACCACTACACCGCTGGTCAAAGTCAACAATGCACTGCAAAAAGAATGCGTGTGTGTGTGTATGTGTGTTATGTGCTTTATCCTCATTTTTCATTAATTTTATGTATTTTATAGCATTTTAAATAATGTTAAGCCTCCTCGCAATGTATCTTTATGTAGTAATGCATGTAATGTTATGGAATGTCAAGTGTATTTCAAGTACTGCAACCTGTCAACTACTATATGTGTGATCAACCTTTCTCTATCAGAAAACGTCGGCAAACCAGTAATCGATCCCTCCCGAGAGGGAGACCAGAGTACTCTCACCTGTGAAGGAAAAGCCACAGAGTATAGTAACTACAGCTGGTGGTCAGCAGATAATGCTTTGTTGGCTGCTGGTGACCAGCTGAGGGTCAACAAGACCGGCGACCCAAACAGGGGGTACAAGTGTACACTACACAACCCTGTCAGTGAGCAGACCAGTAACACTGCGCTTGAGGAAGAGTTGTTTCCCGCAGGTGAGCTTCAGAGGAGCAGGTGTGTGTGTGTGTGTGTGTGTGTGGGGCAGGGCCGTAGTCACCATAGACATTGAGGGGGACGTTTCCCCCCAATATTCAAATATGACCAAAATGCCCCCCCCAATATACGGAAAATAAAGAAAGAAAAAAGCGCTAGACTAGGCCTACAGGAAACCAACACGCATCTGAAATGTAATCAAACGTAAATAACACACAAATTAGTGACCTAGTGATGGTTCCAGAGTAGCCTACACCGCTGAATGGTTTGTCCTAGTGGTTTTCCGTTTTTTGATAGTGGCGTGCGCTGTTAAAAGCTTCCATTTACTGCACCCTACTGTGGTGAGGTAGGGCTGTCAACAATATCGCAAAAGCTACCGGTACAATTTTCACAAAACTTGGAAAGGTGTAGCACAGGCTAAGGACATCCCACACATTTTTGGAGCCGATCAGACTCAAAGGGAACTTTGAAACATTTTCCATATTGTAGCCTATTCTCGCAATGATTGCAACGTTTTATTTTAAATTATGAATTTGTGCAAGCCTGTGTCTTTCATTTCTTTCACGTCTTTCAACATAAATAATGCATTCATATGCTAGTAGTAATGCCAGAAATTACCGTTTATAGGCCTCTTAGAAATGGTTGTTGCATCTTGCATATTATTTAGATGTGCACTCAATCGCGCATCCATGCAGGCAAAACGTAGGATTCAAATGTGGCAATGGCACACAAGTTGGAAAAAACGTTTACAATGCACTGGCAGTGATAGCCTACAGTTAATGTGAATCGTGAAACTAAAGAGAGGAATTTGCACCTCCATTCACCAATTAAAGGCTGTAGTAGGCCTAGTGTTTCTACATGTTGGCACAAAACGTCATTTCTGTCAGAAGCCAGTCTATAGCCTAATGCAGGGGGTAACGTGAGTCAGACAGAAGAGGGGCCTGTCTTAGCCTATTCCTGAATCCTGTCCCTTTCAAACTACGTTAAAATTGTCTGAGTAGCCACCAGCATAATACAATCTAAATTAAAAGACAACATCTTATTAGGTTATAGGTCCAAACAGTTAAAAAAAATCTTCAGGTAAGTAACAAGTCAAAGAACCACATTCTGTGTAATATAGAGGTTAACAAAGATACTCTAGTTTGTAATTTATTTTAAAGTATACATTTTGAAGACAAATGGAGTCATACCACAGGTATGGTATGACTCCACCACAGGTATGGTATGACTCCAGGGATGGATTACTGAATGGGCTTACTGGGCCCAAGAGCTCAGGGCCTCTGTGTGAAGTTGCCTCTTCTCCACCCTTCTCTTTTCACAAAACTCACCAGAAGTCATCATTTAAAGGGTCATTTTTTAAAAAATAATTAAAATTAATAAAACATCTTCCATGGGAGAATGCCTTAGGACCCCTCTATCTGGAGGAGAGGGGGGGGGGCATCTCTTCCCAGGGGTTCATAATCCATCCATGCCATGCCTATGTTCGTCAAAAGTTTGGAATACCCTAATTGACTGACTTAACTAACGACTTGTTTGTGATTTCTAATAATATTTTTTGCATGGTAGGACATGTATTGAAATTCTGTTTGGGGGTCCCTCAGACCCCACCACAGATTTGGTCCCCCCCCAATGTTGACATCATGACTACGGCCTTGGTGTGGGGTGTGCTTTATCCTCTTTCTTGACATGGTCAATTGAATCAACAAAACAAACATACACCACAGACATAACAACTGAAAGGGATATACTAATCATTTGCATGCATGGTTTTGTTGATGGATGTCTTCAAGGGAAAAAAAAGTTGTAAATACTCTAGTGTGTCAGAAATATATTAGTCAAGGTCTTGACTGTGCTGTAAGTTTCTGCTTGTAGAGAAATGCTTACTTCTCTAAATATAATGTTTCTTTATTTTCCCTCACAGCTGTTCCTGTGTATTGTCCACTCGGTGGGGAAGTTACTTTAAATTCAGTTGAAAAGCCTGCAGCATTGTCTAGCATAGAATGGATATTTAACTCCTCGGATTCAATTGTTCTCTGGAAGAACAACACGTTACATTTTTATCGGGGATTTCAGAACCGCACATATCTGAATACTGAAACCGGCCAGATTACTGTAGGCAGTTTAACAGCCGAAGATGATGGTGTCTATTCAGCCAGGATAAATAACAGAGGCCTGGCAAAAATATACCAGCTGAAAGTCATTGGTGAGTTTATTCCTCTCTGTGTGTGTTTATGTGTGTGTGTGTGTGTGTGTGTGTGTGTGTGTGTGTGTGTGTGTGTGTGTGTGTGTGTGTGTGTGTGTGTGTGTGTGTGTGTGTGTGTGTACATGCATGTTTCCATTTGTGTATATCTCACACTTCTCTAGTGCATCTCAAACCAAATATCACTCAGTCCTGTTCTGCCACTGACTGTTTGTGTGCTGATCTGCAAGACTGAGAGCTTCCATCATAAAGTGTGTGTGTGTGTGTGTGTGTATGTGTGTCTGTGTGTCTGTGTGTGTCTGAATGTTTCCACTTGTGTAAATCTAACTCCAACATTTGCACGGTTCCTGTGCTCCCATTAATCTCTTTCCTTAATTTCAATTAGCACCTGTGTCCAAGCCAACAATAACCTCGTCCTGTTCTGCCACTGTTTGTGTGCTGACCTGCAAGACTGAGAGCGCTAAAGTCCAGTGGTGGATTGGTGGTGTATGGCAAGAAGGGTCAGCCAATCTCACTGTTGAGAAGGAAGTCAATGAAGACCAGAGCTTCAGCTGTAGAGTCAGTAACCCTGTGAGCAGCGAGACCAGTGATCACATCTTTGTGAACAATCTGTTTCACTATGGTGAGTTTGTTGGAGATGTTAATTTTCTGTTGGCGGTGTGTGTGTGTGTGTGTGTGTGTGTGTGTGTGTGTGTGTGTGGCGTGTACATGCATGTTTCCATTTGTGTATATCTCACACTTCTCTAGTGCATCTCAAACCAAATATCACTCAGTCCTGTTCTGCCACTGACTGTTTGTGTGCTGATCTGCAAGACTGAGAGCTTCCATCATAAAGTGTGTGTGTGTGTGTGTGTGTGTGTGTGTGTGTGTGTGTGTCTGTGTGTCTGTGTGTGTCTGAATGTTTCCACTTGTGTAAATCTAACTCCAACATTTGCACGGTTCCTGTGCTCCCATTAATCTCTTTCCTTAATTTCAATTAGCACCTGTGTCCAAGCCAACAATAACCTCGTCCTGTTCTGCCACTGTTTGTGTGCTGACCTGCAAGACTGAGAGCGCTAAAGTCCAGTGGTGGATTGGTGGTGTATGGCAAGAAGGGTCAGCCAATCTCACTGTTGAGAAGGAAGTCAATGAAGACCAGAGCTTCAGCTGTAGAGTCAGTAACCCTGTGAGCAGCGAGACCAGTGATCACATCTTTGTGAACAATCTGTTTCACTATGGTGAGTTTGTTGGAGATGTTAATTTTCTGTTGGCGGTGTGTGTGTGTGTGTGTGTGTGTGTGTGTGTGTGTGTGTGTGTGTGTGCATATGAAGATAGTAAGATCAAGTCAGTTGAACCATGGGTGGATGTAGAGGTTCCAATAGCTCCAATAGCTTCAATAAGTTCAATAAGCTTCAATAATTTCTTCTGTGGCTGATTTCATTATGTGTGTACTTACTCCTTTTCCACAGGTCTGGAAACCTGGAAGATAATTGTTATTGTGATTGCCGTGGTTTGCATAGTAGCAGTGATAGGCCTACTGGCATACATCAAAAGAGGTAAGGCCAAAGAGATGTGACACTGTTCAACATGCAACATTATTACTGTCATTGGTACAGACAAACACGTCATTCTATTGGTCATGTCTTCTATCTCTTAACAGTCAATCCCAACTTCTACCGCATGTTCTTATTATTTTTGTTTTCAGATACACTGATGACGCTATGGAATAAATGATGTGAATTTTGAAGTAAAGGAGTTCAAGGGTCTTCATTTTTTATTGTATGGTGCGATGGTGGTAGCATAGTGCTTAAGGAGCTGGGCTAGCATGCAGTAACCAGAAAAGTTGTGGGTTCAATTCCTGGCTTTCACAGTTGTACCCTTGAGCAAGTCACTTAACCCCTAGTTGCCCTGGGGAAACTGACCCTTGTGATAAAAGCGTCTGCTACATGTAAATCAGGGATTCCCAAACTGTGGTATGTGTACCACCGGTGGTACACAAGCTTCCACTAGGGGGTACGTGAGATGTCGGAAAGGTGTTAAAAAAAAATATTAAAAAAAATCTTAAGCCTATGTTCTCTTTGTTCTTTGTGTTTCATCATGTTTCACACTGTCTTTTTAGTGTGAGAGCTTATAGACCAGTGCACATTTTGATTTTGTTATTTGTTATCATGTAGCATCATGTATCATGTAATTAAATGATGCCTGGAATGTGTCAATAGAATGTGTTAATGTTTTTATGTGTCGGATGGTGGGGGTACGCGAGTCAAGTCAGGATGTAGGTGGTGGTACGTGGGAAAAAAAATTGGGAACCGCTGTGCTAAATGAATAAATGTAAAAATGTAATATGGGTACAGGGACATTGGTGCCATTTCTTCCAACTTTTTTATGTGATGTGATTTTTATGTGCCCAGAATTTCCATGTAATGCTATTGTTACGTCCCTGTGTGTTTTGTATCAGTGTCTGCTTGCTTTGTTCTGTGTTCTCTGTTTTCTGTTTATTTCAGACGGTCCCATGGGCTAATGACGCTAAATGAACTACAGGGTGATTGAGGCACCACCCTTTTAAAATGAATGTGTTATGTGATGCACATTTTTGAACTTTTGGGGTTTTGGGTTACTGCTGCTCTGCCACACGTTCCAGCAATGCCACCACTCCCAGTCCAGTGATGCCGCTCCTGCCCGCTCTCAGAGTGAGAGTCTGAAAGCTATGGGCCTTTCAAGGCCTTTTGTTGGAGCTTTGTTTTGCAGCCTTAGTTTTTTGCTATCATACTTGTATTTGTGTTAATAAATACTTTAAATTTACCCTGGTTATTTTCGGTTTATGCCATCTCCAACATTTTTGTTCATGTTCCATAACCCCAAGACCGGGACATGGCACTATCTAAACTAAGGTGCTGATAAGGTTGCTTGTAGCGTGTCACTGCTTACAATTTATCAGTTGAAAGTATTTCATGACACCCTGGAGGAAATGGCCTGCTTTTTGTGTCGAAAGAATTAGCTAGAACATTTGTGTAATACAATACTCTCCACTAAATTTGAATGGAGGAAGTTGCAGCTTGCAGGTGCACTCTCTTCTCTTTAAACACTCTTTTCTCTTTTAAAACACGATAAATAGACTACATTTGTTCAGGGTTAAAATGTATTGTGAGAATAGTGTAGTCACGCAGCGGCGTGCAGGGAGCAGTGAGGGGTTAGGTGACTTGCTCAAGGGCCCTTCAGCCCTGGATGTGGGCGTGAGAGAGCAGTGCTCAACCATTTCCCCTGCCCACATTTTTCCTACTCGTCAGGGCTCGAACTGGCAACCTTTCAGTTCTAAGCCCAAAGCCCTAACTAGTAGGCCATGCTGCCCCACATAATAACAATATTTTACCTATCAGAATCCGGCTGTTTTTCTCTCTGTCTGTTTAATTCATATGATTCTGACACCAACTAAAAATGGCATCAGATGTTAATCTTTCTGCAGTATTAAACAAATACCAGTAAAACATGCCCTCTATGGTTGGAACTAGATTAGAACAGACCTCTTCCGGGATGCTGCTTATTTTGGGGATTTTCCTGGGTGGGTATTTGTTTCCTAGGAGGCATTAGTCATGTACATATGACTAATACTGTGTAATGACTGCATTTAATTGAAATATGTTGTGTGATGACTACAGACATCTTTTCTGTTTCATTAAGGACTATGACAGCTGCAGACGTCAAGGAACAGGCTCTGTTGTGTTGTTTGTTGTGGTAGTATTTCAAATACTTAGCCTAACTGTCACTTACTTTTATTTATTTCTCTCCAGAGAGACAGACAGACAGAGAGAGAGAGAGAGAGTATGGTTGAGGTTACCAAACTAGTATCTGGTGTCTGTCCCCACTGCTCAAACTTTTGGATTGGCAAAGTGTTTGATACCCAATGCCCTGAGCTCTGTACTGTGACTGGAGTCTGCCCCCTAGTGGCTCATGCAAAGAACTCTTGAAGCCATTCCGCAATCAGATGTAAATGGAAAATGAACAACAGCATGTTTTTTAAATCTAAAAATGAATTAGTTATGTGAACTCTTCTATCACCTCTAATGACAATGGATATTAGTGGCAGTCAATGGGAAATGTGGTGTTTCTCTCCTCTTTCAGCTGTTTTAGCTTCAAACAGACAAACCTCAGGGAGGAGCCTGTGCAATATACCCTCCTGCTATGGGAAAGAGCCACCGAGTGGACACACATGTTGTTTAGTAGTAGACCAGGGGGGTATTCCAAGTACGTGTTTAGTGGCAAACCTGGGTAAGTTAACTACGAGTAAGTGGGAAACCTCTTACAACAAAAGCCTTATGGCATTGTTTTGTTAGGAGAATGAAGCCATACAGCTCTTCTATTAGGACCACTTACTCTGAGTTAACTTACCCAGGTTTGTCACTAAACCACGTACTTGGAATACCCCCTAGGTTTGATCTCAGTGTTTCTGTAGCCAGTGCTGTACCTTGTGTCATATTTGTTCACAGAGATCAGAGATCCTTAAATGCAGCATAACATACAGTACCTGTGCAAGATAGGCCTGTCTAACTAGGTAGCTATCCAAGTTAAAAATAAAAAGTTATTGAAATGTTTATTTATCTTAGCAACTGTCCTATAACCGCACAAATTTAGCAGTTATTTTGGAGCAAGGGTCTTTTTTAATCTACACGTTTGCATGTGAGTTCGCTATTGCATTTCTCAACCTGTTTGCAAAAGGTTACTTCGTTGTTACACATCTCAACAGCTTGCAAACCTTGTGTTTGTGTTGGATTGTACAGTTATTTTGGAGCCTACTGATAAGGCATCTACAGATAGGTTACCAAATAAGAGGCCCTGTGAGGAAGTGCTCAACAGCCCCCTCTACTGGAGATACTAGATAGATAGATAGATAGATACTTTATTGATCCCCAGGGGATACTAGTATGTTAGAGGAACTCTACGGTTAGGAACGTTTGTACGGTGCATTGACCTTTTAGAGAAAACACACTGTTTCTTGCAGTTACACTAAAGAGATACACTCTTCACACACACACACACACACACACACACACACACACACACACACACACACACACACACAAACACACATCCAAATAAGTCCTAAGTGCATTAGGTATACTCATGACGACACACCCATACACACTCACAGGAGAATAGGAGGCACAGATAAATAATGCATACACATTTGTCCAAACTTCTCAAAGTCTGTGACGCATACATACATACATACATACATAAATACATACATACATACACATATGGCCAGCACTTCTATACTTCACTGCAATGGGAGAATGGTTATATTGTTATAATGTTATAATATTGTTCACCCACTGACAAAACCTGTGGCTTCAAAGTGCCAGTCCCATTTAGGGCCTGTTTCTGGGTCATTCTGTGGTCTCTGGGTGAAAACGACATGGTCACTAGAATTTCACTAAACCACTCTTGGGCATAATGGCCTTTATGAAGATAAAAATAGCAGAAAAACCCACCCATGCAACATAAAAACACCCACATGCATTTAGGCCATGCTATCTCTCTCTCTCGCACGCACAAACACACACATACACACAGTGAGATATAGGGGAGGGAGGGAGAGGGTAAGAGATACATTAAATACATGCAACAGAGGACACCCACTCAGATGTATGCGCATGTGGACTCATTGTGGTGTGTGGTACAGCACAGGAGATGAGAGTGGAGGGTGGAAGGTGGGGTAGGTGTGTGTGTGTGTGTGTGTGTGTGTGTGTGTGTGTGTGTGTGTACGTGTGTGTGTGTGAAGCTGTGCCAGCGAGTGTGAGGCGCTAGGCACTCATGCCGCCAAGACATTTGCAAACTCTCTACAGCAGAACTGGCTATCATGTCCAAAATAGGAGAGAGAGAGAATGGGAAGAGGGTGAGAGGGAGGTAGAAAGAGATTGAATGTGTGTGTGTGTGTGTGTGTGTGTGTGTGTGTGTGTGTGTCTGTGTGTGTGCGTGTGTGTGTGTGTGTGTGTGTGTGTGTGTGTGTCTGTGTCTGTGTGTGTGTGTGTGTGTGTGTGTGTAGAGAGAGAGGAAGAAGAAGGAAAAAGAAAGTCAGAGAGCAGGAGATAGAGAAGTTGAAAGCTGAGTGCAACCATACTTTCAGCTGACAGGGGGCAGCCTTTGACCACAAAAGAGATTCATCAAAGCCCAGCACAGACACTGTCATGTCTGTTAACCTCCATTGCCAAATGTCCAGATATTTCTGCCTTCATCCACTAATAACCATGCTCATTTCCCCCTCAAATTAATAAGTAGGCCTACATCATATTTAGGTCAACCGCAAGATGTCTTAGTAAAAAAAAAACAACAGGACAAATTGTCAAAGGATCTGTTGTTTTCAAAACACAATTGAATGACTGTAATCACTTATACCTGGTAGGTAATCAAATCCCTCCCTTAGCTCTGGCAATAAGGGCCGGCCCGGAAACTGAGCTGCGTCTGAAATGGCCGCAGGCGAGTTCCACATGGTCAATAACAGCCCCACCCATAACGATGTGAAAGGCTACAGCCATGGTCCAGCGGTCGAGGAGCAGCAGCGCCTGTCTCTCCTCGACCCCCTTCTCTGACCTGCAGCTGTCATCCACACCTGTCATGTCTCCACACGCCCTCGGGGTGGGGAAAAGCCACGATGCGCAATTGTACCAACACTGCTGGTTTTGTTTTATTTTTTTATTTATTGTTTTTTTTGTGTGGTGTGGATGGTTGGTGTGTGTTTCACTTCTGTGTCATTGAGTCATTTTGGTCATGCACTGGACCTATGAAAATACCCATCCCAGACACTTCTCTCACACAGGGGGAGGATGACTTGAAACCATAGGAACATGTTGTTCTCACTTTATAACCTCTCTGCATAAGATATACTGTAGGTCTATATGAAATTACACACACACACGCCTTGCGCACGCGCGCGCACACACACACACACACACACACACACACACACACACACACACACACACACACACACACACACACACACACACAAATTGATTACAACAAGGTTCCTTAATGACTAAAGCAATCAGTCATTTTAAATAAAATACCACTACACTGTTTTACTGTGCTGCTTTACTATAACCATTGCAACCATATAGATATCATTTGTCATCTTCCCTCCTCCATTCAAACACATCACTCAAGCAAGCGTCCCAGAGAGGCTACATTGAAACACTACTTGTAGATGTCAAGTTATGTATAATGACACTACCAAACTTTATTCCAGAAGGCTATATTCTACCAGATAGCTTGTTGCTTATTGCTATGTTATCAAATCTTATAGGGGAATGTTTTCAAGACTTAATGTTCACTAGTAACAGACGGCTCAGGGAGTAGAGGACATATCACGTGCTAGTCAGAGTCACATGTCCCCTCACCCCAACTCACACACACACACACACACACACACACACACACACACACACACACACACACACACACACACACACACACACACACACACACACACACACACACACACAAACATACCACAGCAGATGACAATGCTGGTGATTCATCAGTTTCCATTGCTGACATTAACACTCTGTGTGACGATAATTTAAACTTTTTAAAATCCCAGTTATTAACTGTCACGTTTATGTACACACACCACAGTCAGGGTATAAATGCTACGTTTATTTCAAGCAGCGTCTGCTGTCTTTTCTGCTGAGAGTTAATGGCAAAACAATGGCCCTTTTGAGTGCCTTCACAAAAAAATAAAACCTAATTTACAATCACTTGTGTGTGGTGTGCATTTATCTAATCACAGGTTGCGCTATGTCTGGCATTGTGTTGAACTTTTGGGAGACTGGGATGACAAGAGCGGGAGTCACTGGATGTTCAGTGCATCATGACAAACTGATATATTATCACATTAGGGAACGATGCAACACTGGAGTTTGATGCCTTTCCGGGAAAGATTGAGTTTGAATGAGGTCAGAGTTAGTGTGAGAAACATCGCTGCCATCTCGGAATTAGCTTTGACTCAAAGGGGGGCAGTCAGGAGCTTACAGCTTGGGAAAATTCATTGATAAAAAGGAGGACTTAATCCTTAACAAATGTCACACCAGCCAGTGACATAAACCGTCAGTACCTTTACACACACTCTCTCACTCACTCTCTCTCTCTCTCTCTCTGTCTCTCTGTACATGTGTCTCAGAAATGTGTATTAAAAAAAGGACGTGATGGAATGAAACCAAATAAGAAGAATTAGAGCAATTCCATAAAAAAGATGGTGCCCGACAATGAAAAGAAAGGAAATCAAAAAATAATAAATCAGTAAACAAACAAATAAATAATTACAGAAAGAAAATAAATAAAAGAACAAAAGAAAGAAAGGCATTCATCTTCAAAAAAGACAATGGAATTCTGTGAAGAGACAGATGTTGCTATATTGCCTCTATCTACGCCATGGCCACCCTAACAAACACGCGAGCGCTAATTGTCTCCTTTCTATACAGACCCCCCACCCCCCCACTCCGGCACCCATCCATCCACCAATTGTGCGGTTACTGTTTAAGCCGGCTGGCAGTTATACATCTATACTGACAGCACATATTGTTCCTTGCAGACGCCCATGTGGAGGCTGGAGTCAGGGGCCCTGTTGCTGGCTACAGGGGTTGCGTAACCGGCCGGGGGCTTCAGGAATCTCAGAGCGGCTTCCTATTGTTCACAACCATGTGAGGACCAGTCATAGGTCAACTTCACAGACCTGGCGACATGGGTGAACGGTGGCTGCGTGCATGTTTTTGAGTGTGTGTGTGTGACTCACAGAAAAGACTGCTCCTTATAGTGAGTTAAAAAGCCTCTGTTTAAAAGGTGTGGGCAAACAAAGCTCATTTAATAAGCTGACCACTGTGTGTGTGTGTGTGTGTGTGTGTGTGCGTGTGCGCGCGCGTGCATGTGTTTTTGAGTGTGTGTGTAAGTTGCTTTGGTTAAATGCACCTGCCAAATGAATGTAAATGTGTGTGTGTGTGTGTGTGTGTGTGTGTGTGTGTGTGTGTGTGTGTGTGTGTGTGTGTGTGTGTGTGTGTGTGTGTGCGTGACTCACAGGAAGGACTGGCGCAGGGGAGTTAAAAGGCTTCTGTTTAAAATGTGTGTGGGAAACAAAGCACATTGAACATACTGACCATAGTGTTTGTGTGTTTGAGAGAGAGAGAGGGAGAAAGAGAGAGAAAGAGAGGAAGTGAAAGAGAACACACCAATCTAACTGTGTCTGAATGTGAGTACATCGGTGCATGTGTCACCCGTAATTCACTACTTGGTTGGCTGATGAAAGGCCCAGCCACACAAGACTCCTGCCTCTGTAAATTAGCAGCTTATTAGAAATCCTTTCCTAAGAACCTGACCAACTTTTTGAATTCCTCTAATACTTTACCCCACCAATATTTTATGACTATAGCATGACAGTGACATGTTTTAAAAGTTTCCAGGAATACATGATTTTTATGACATGATATAATTCATGAATTCATATTTTTTCCTGTATTGTCATTCTGGTTCTGTTGTTCCATTATTTTTCAGGGCCAGAGAAGAGTAAATCTGTAGTAAAATAAAAGTAAAATACTTTCAAGACAGAAAAAAGAGAATAAAATGTGTGGAAATATTTGGTAAATTATATTTATGTTATTGTATTATTATATCTTTGATAGTAGTTGTATATGTTTTATCATACAAGTCAAACTCAAACAAAATATGACAGTCAGATGATGTTTTGGACTTGGAGGGGGGGGGGGGATCATCACTCGAGCAAGGTGATGAAACTCGCAGCGCGGTGCGAACAGCCACCGCCACACACACCGACACGCCACACAAGGAGAGCTGTCAGGTCCTTATATAACCACAAGACAGCCGATCTCACCTGAAATGCTACATGGGAACTGAGAGCAGTAGTGCATATTTAACCAACCACCAGGATAGGCCACGTGGGGGAGGCAACCATTTTGGGAAACTCAACACTGAATATTTTGGGAAGGCAACTGTTTTGTTCCAAACACTGGAGATGAGAGATGACCTGCACATGGCGCCCATCTTGGTAACGCACTTTGGGCAGTAATCGGGCAGTTATTTTCCTGTTCAAGTGGGACATACACAGACATCCCAACCTGCAAAAAGTCATTTCAGGGAGGTATCACAAAGCAAAAAAAACTTTACCTACTTAAATACAGATTAATATGTTTAATAATTTCTAGTCAGTACACCAAATGAGGAAGGCTAAATGATTTGCAATCATTTAACCCGTCATGAGCAATGCTAAAGTCACTGTTACAAACAGTGCAGTGTGCAAGACTAGGCCTATCATTATTTTTTACTCTTATGAGACAATAGCCTACACTTTGAAACGGGTCTTACATTGTTCTTTTTTGAGGCACTGACTCTCCATGACGCTCCTGTTCCTATACACTGAACTGATTAATTAGTTCGGGAGAAAAGAGATAAAAAGCCCACCTACACTGAAAACTGATTGGTTGATTTAGCGAAACAGGCCAATCAGGATGCTCTCTGTCTTGGATGTGCTCAGGCACACACGCACCCCTCTCTCTCTCTCTCCTGTCGTGTGCGCGCTACACTCAGATGCACACGCGGTCTTGCATGCGCGCTCTTGATCGCTCACACGGAGATTTTGCCTAATTTGCGGGCGTCAGGGAGTCGCTATCAATATGCGGGAGACTCCCGGAACTTCTGGGAGACTTGGGATGTCTGCATACAGGAAGGGGCGGGATATGTGTGTAATCAACTGCCATATTGGCATTATGAACTAACCCCATACATTTGTATGGAGGATTCTTTGAGTGCTATGTCTCTTCATTAGAAAGTCTCTGTGTATACTACTATGCTTTGGATCCTGCACCCATCCAAATGGCCTCTGGGGGGTGCGTGGCCTCTCACTGTTTCTCGTTTCAAACACTGAACTTGTCAGCCTGTGGTTGGGCTTTGGGGCAATCACGCACCCTAACAGAAGTCATCTCCAATTCTAACCCCTTTAATCCCTGCAAACTCACCCAAAAATAGTCACCTTGCCCACCTTGCCCTCTGCACTCTCATCAGCATGATGGATCAGGGCTGCCAGCTTTATCCCAGAGGATCTTTGTTAAAAAAGGGTGCCCTTAAATAAGGAATAACAGCTTCAGGAAAGCTGGTTTAGTCTCACTAGAGTATAGAGGTGGGAGAGAGATGAGATGTGTCAATAACAGAGTACAGTTGGTCCAAATCACACAATCACACACACACACACACACTGTACATAGACACACACTGTAGACAGACACTCTTGGACTGCTGGACACATTGTAATGGAAACTTTCTTGAGATAACTTTGGAAATCCCAAGTGAGGCCTAAAATTAAAATAGTTCTATTCTCATCCTCAATCCTCTGCAGCATTTTACTTTTGTCAGAAGTCCATATACAGGCTTGTTGCTTTGAATGCTTCCTCTAATCCATCTGGTGCCAAGCAGAATTGTTCACCAACATTTGGAATGAGATGGGTTGCGGCCAACCCCTAAAAAATGCTTCCCAAAACTGGCAGCCATGTACTCAAGGGATGTTGTTTGCATCAAGCGCCTAGACTTCTCTTATGAGTGTTCATTAGAATGAACGTGGACTAGAGAAAGAACTGGACCCAGACCCATAGCGCTGGAGAGTGGCTCTGCCTCTGCATGGTGAGGCTAGCAGGGGCTGGGAGAGGGAGCGGTGTGGACTAGGGAGGGGGCTGAGAGGGATGTTATAGACTTGTACATCACCAGGAGCTGCATTACGCCTCTTCTCCGACTCAATGGATCCCGAGGGTAGGGGGAGTTTTAGTTGGGGTGGGTGGGTGGGTTAGGACATTCCTGACTGGTTGTGGGGATGGTCGTGGTGGTGGCGGAAGCTTTCCGATCGACCAGCTTTTAACAGCCTCCCCTCCCCCTTGCAGCAGTGCTGCAGAAACTGTGCTGACAGTGAAAAAGGTCCACAATAACGTCAAGCAAATGTCCAAGTAACATTGCAAATCATGCATGCACCAGGGCCTTATAACTGGGTTTGGTCAGAGTTTCTCAGAAGGAGCAGGGACGCCAGACAGGGGTGGAGTTCAATGAGGCTTTGAGCACAGCAGATAATCTGCACTCAGCACAATTTCACAGAGAGATTTACTTGGTTTTGTGAGAGACATTGAAAGGCGTTTAGTGAAGTTACAGTTATGATGAATTGTGGATGATGTTTTTTTTTTAATTATTTATTTACTCAACAAACAACAACAAACAACTTAGTGATTTAGTAAATAAAAGGCTAAATTGCTGGCAGGGCAGAACACTAGAGCCAGCCAGGGAAGGCCATGAGGTTAGGTGTGCCTCCAAGAAACAATGCCAGGAAACGCACACCACGAACACGGACCTATTGTGAGACACTGTGAGGATTTGTCTGAGTCAATCCTCTCCTCTTAACACCACCAGCAATTTTCCAGCCCCTTTGATAAAACAGTCATTTGTTTCAATTACAGCTATTAGCAGTCCCTGCCAGGAGGCGGCCCACGCCTGAATGAGATTCAACAATGACAGAAAGCCAGGATCCAGAGGGCCTGGGTATGGGACTGGCATTCACATGGATAGTGTGTGTCTGTGTGTGTGACAGAAAGAGAGAGAGAGACAGACAGAGAGAGAGAGAGAGAGAGAGAGAGAGAGAGAGAGTGTATGTGTTTCATAGAGAAAAGAGAGAAAGATAGAGCAAAATTGTAGCTATAACCTGCTGTATGTCTGTTATAATTGTGTGTGTGTGTGTGTGTGTGTGTGTCTATGTGTGTTTGTGAATTATATTTCTGTGCATGTGTGTGTGTGTGTGTGTGTGAGCATCCAGCAGTGTGTTCCAGGCTGGTTTAATATGCCCGCGTCTCCGGGGAGGAAGACTGGGCTCCAGCTGAATTAATCACCACCCCCAAGCATTTCGAGTGACAGTGAAGCCATCGATCACTTATAATACCCAGCATCAGCTAATCCAAGTGATTTATGTATCGGCCATTCATGTAAGTTATTGACCTTTTTGCACTCGGCTTTCCTTGAATCTTCATTAAACGCCTCAAGATGACCACCCTCATCATTAACGTTCCTTAGTAGCCTCACCCGAGTCTGGTCAAAATCTTGAGTGCACCTCTAATCCTTGGTGTATTTTTTTTTTTTTTTTGCTTTTGAGACATCCTCGCTTTGTGAAATGTGTTTATCACATCCTCCTTTGGTGACAGTGCCTCTTGTTAAAGATGGCTGCGGTGCTGTGGTTTGGCTGTGGTTTTCTAATGTTTGAACAGAGTGCATGGCGCTATTGATCTCACTGGCCAAACACAGCCTTTCATTTGCAGAAAACTGGACATGCTTAGAGGTGGGGTGGGGTGGGTGTTGCGCTTGGAGAGGCTCCCCTGTTGCCTGCTGATGGAGAAGAGATGCAGGCAGAGAAAGAAAACAACCCGGCAAAAAAGAAAGAGAGGAAATAGAACACCCACTCATCTCGGAGGCTCGCCAGATACAACCTACCTGCTGCGGCAGGGGCTTGCTTCGCTTCCTAGACTCGCCCATGCAGGCAGGATGGCTAATTGTCTCCATCTGTTTGTTTGTTTGTCTGTTTGTTTGTCTATCTTACTCCATAGCTCGTGCAGGGGTCCTCTGCTCCACTCATCTCCTCTTTGCGGCACGGTTTAGCAAAAGACTTAGTGCCACTCTGTTTTCCAACAGCTGTTGCATCAGCACGCCTTTCGAAAAGGAAACGACACCAAATTCACTTCATTTTCATTGTGAGATTAAAAAAAATAAAAATAAATAAAAAACGAGCCACGCGGGCTAAAAGCCGTAGCTTATGGAGGGTGGTGACCGTGGCAGGGGTGTGCAGCGATGGCCTAAGCAATCTGACAAGCACATCACATTTCTGTTCATCATCCAATGGCAGTCCACTCTCACTGATCTACCGAATAACACAGTAGGGATCAGAATGCTGTTCAAGGTCGCTAACAATTGATGGCATCAGAGCATTAGAGGTGATTGTTGTTGTCGACTGACTAGCGTGCATTGTGTTGAGGGAAAGGTTTGTCTTTCTCATCACATTTGGGCAAAATAAGTTAACTTTTGTAGTATTTTTATATTTGGTTACCCCCATAAGGAAATCATAATTATAACAGGAGTTTTATGTGCAAGCTTCATACGGGCAGACACAAGCAATGATTCCTCATGGTCTTCATATTACTGATGAATAACATTTAGTATGATCTAATATTAATATTAAATAACAATATTTTATTCATGCAATTTCCTTCAAACGAGGATTCATACTTCAAAAGCAGGCCATATTCAGAGTTGCATTATAAGACTGAAAACAGTCTGTGCTGTTTGTCTTCTTTCCCCATGATGCAGAAACATCCTGGAGGACTCCTCTGAGCTGAACTGGCTCGATTGCTATGGATACGGTAACGCTGAGGGGCGTCACCCCATGGTGCACTCGGCCAATGGCCAAGCAGAATGCAGCCTCCCCTGGTAGAAATGGGGAGCAACACGATGGAACTAGATGGAGAAGCTGGGGGCTGAGAGTCAAATGTGTTTTTCTTCATTATCAGACGAGGGTGGGGTAGCCACTCCACACACACACACACACACACACACACACACACACTGCACATGGAAACTCTCTATCTTTCTCTCTCACACACACACACACACACACACACTGCACATGGAAACTCTCTCTCTCTCTCTCTCTCTCTCTCTCTCTCACACACACACACACACACACACACAGACGCTGGAACACTGCACCACCAAAACACACATCATCAATCCCACCACATTCTAAGCATCCTGCACTGCACTCTGCTCTACACCACACACCACTGCAGCGGGAGGCTGTTTGCAAACATTTGCCCCAGAGACTCGGCCCTGAACCCCAAAGGCCACACCATCCAGGGCGGGGGGAGACGTGGAGGGGTCCCCCATCTCCCTGCGTGGGGCAACAATACGCCCAGCGGGCTATGGAATTCCACTAGAGCCCACCTGCAGAAAAAGAGACTGCACAGCTGGTGGCTTCCCTTCATGTTGCTCCCCACTCTCTGTTTCTCGCTCTGTTTCTCTCTCTCTCTCTCTCTCTTCTTCTCTCTCCCTCTCCCCTCTCTTCTCTTTTTTCCCTCTCCTGCTTTGTTCCCTTTGCCATGGAAGAATGTGGCCTGTTAATTAGTGCTCAATTGCTTAGGGAATGAGAGAGAGAGAATTAGAGAGCAAGAGAGAGAGAGAGAGAAATGGGGGAGAGAAAGGGAAAAAAGAAAAGAGGAATCTGCATAAAATTTTAATTTCCACGCTACGCAAATGACTGTTTTTCAGAGGCTCTCATTTGGTGTGTGTCTGTGTGAGTATGTGTGTGTCAGGATTGTGTGTATGTGACTGACATCCTTATTAATTACAGGATTTAAGCAGTCATTCGGCGGCGTTCATAATTCAAAGGATTAGAGGGTGTGTTTTTCGGGCTGCCTCGCACTGTGTTTGGTGTTTTGTGTGTGTGTGTGTGTCTGTGTGTGTGCATTTTGTGTGATTGTGTGTGTGTGTGTGTGTGTGTGCACATGCATGCGTGCATTTGTGTTTTGTTGTTTGTTTGTATGTGGGTGTGTCTGTGTGTTCCCCTCTGTGTTTTGTGTGTATGTGTTTGTGTCTAGGTGTATCCCTGTTTTGTTGTTCAGAGCTGTGTATATGGGTTTCACATTTTCTCTGTGTGTGTGTGTGTGTTTCTGTTGAGGTGGCGTGATGGAAGCTGGTCTGGTCCATTGTCAGCACACACACACACGTGATGCCCAATCACTGCCCCTCCATTGCTGCCAGGCTGTGTGCCAGCCTCCCGCGCCCCACAGGACAGGCTGTGCCATGTGGCAGGATGCACGATGCTCTAATGCCACATATGGCACGTCCTGGCAGTGCCAGTAGGTTAAGCAACGAGGACTCTTGGTCTGATAGTCTTTTGAGAGAGAAAGAGAGAGAGAGCGAGAGAGAGAGAGAGAGAGAGAGAGAGAGAGAGAGTGAGAGAGAGAGAGAAAGAGAGAGAGGCTTCAGAGGATCAGCATTGTTGCCTGTTGCATGAATATGTCAAGCTCAACTGTTGACAGTGTTTTGTGTGTTCAGTCTCTCTCTCTCTGTATACAGCAACCTTCATGTCCATACACTTGTACAAGTGGCCAATGTAACTCATCTGTGTTTCTTCTTGCATTTGTATGTACATGTGTAAATGTTGTGTGTGTGCATCAGTTTGAGTGTATGTGTGTGTGTGTGGGGTTGTTCACACCTCACCACGTGTGCTTTTAAATCCTCCTCATGATCGTACCCCTCCATGCAAGGTGATGCACAGTAGGCAACTCTGAAGGGTTGGGAGTCTGAGGGGGTTGGAGGGTGGGGTGGGGAATATCCGTCTAAAAATAGCCCATCTCTGGAATGCTGGAACGTTTCACCGCTAGTCTCCTCTTTTGGCCAAGATATTCCCAACACCTTGTCACAGGCAGCCGACCAGATGGTGAGCTCGGTAATTACCAGTGGCCAAGGAAATTCTCTAAGAAAAGAGCAGGAGGAAGTTATTTGTATTCCTGTTCTCTGCTGTCATATTGGGAAAAAAAAAACATCATCTCTTTTCTCAAAATTAAACTTTACAACCATCTTCCTCACTGGCAAAATAAGGTGCACACTCAAGGCATAAGCATTTTCACACACTACACACACACATTTCTCTCACACACACACGCCACCCATGTTTTGCATACATTTTCCACATGCAGCATATGTTCCACACGTCAACATTCTATAACTACACTGCTAAATGGAATGACTGCATCTCATCACCTAAGCCAAATGATAAATGACTGGTAGTCTTTTCATTAGTGGTTCAGTCATCCTATCTGGAGATGAGAAGGCATCGTCCAACCACAGCAATACAGTACAGAAGAGAAAAGAAGAGAAGAGAAAACAAAAAGAGGTTTGCACAACAGTTAGTGCACATCTCAATTAGTGCAGCATTAGCAATTGACTTGACATTATCAATTGAAAATGTAAAAAACGACATTTGTTCACAATCAGTTGCTTTGATGTACTAAAGCAGTTGCTGTTTGTTCAAGATTGAGAATTTCAATACTGATCTGAAATATGCACCAAAGCAACTGAGCAAAACTGTAATATGTAAACATATTATTTTTGTTTGGACACAGAACTACTGACTACTGAGTGAGGACTGTAAGGTACTTGTTTCATGTAGAACCTTATCAGAACCACATTACTCTACTGGGTCTGCTGCGCCTGTAACAAGCCCGTGCTCAGAGCCCCCCCCAGGACTCATGCATCTGCTGGCAATCTCTGCTGCAATAAAGCACCACTCAAATACAGACATCCCTCTTCCCCTGCTCCCAGTAATGAGGTTTGGGTGAGATTATATGCCTGTGTTTGTGTCTGTGTGTCTATGTCTGTGTGTCTATTTGTTTGTGTGTGTGTGGGTTTCCCTTATTGTGTGAGTGTGTGTGTGTGTGTGTGTGTGTGCGTGTGTGTGTCTGTGCGTGCATGTGCATGTAAATATGTGGTCATAGCTGCTCTTTCTGCTATGTACCAATACTATGATATCTCCATCCCTCCTCTCTACAATTGTAATTATTTGGGTGAATTTGTGTGTGCATGCTCAAATTCGTGTGTGCATGCTCCAAGGCAGAGAGAAGAGGTGGAGGAGGAGGAGGAAGAAAAGCATTTTAACAAAATATTTCTGCCACACATTTTCTCATGCATAATTTACACCTGATCCTTTCCAGTGCTGTCAGGCTCCCTGTTCTTTGAGTGCTCCTCCTGGAAGAGCTTGATCACTGGCTGATGGTTTTCCCACAGAGGAATACAAAAGAGAGAAAAAGAGAGGGGTAAAAAGATTGAGATTGATGTGGTGATATTAGGACTGCATCCACATTTTGTTGTAATTCAAGGCTGGCAAATCTTCTTTTCTAATCTTCGATGTGCTTGCTTTTGCTGCCGCCACCACACATAGATTTGTTTTGCGCAGGCTGTTCTACCTGTTCTAATTTAAACAATTTGAAATCATAGGAGCTGATGCTCTTAATGTATGTGTGTGTATGTGCGTGTGTTTGTGTGTGTGTGTGTGAGGGAGAGAGAAAGCGGGAGAGAGAGAGAGAGAGAGAGAGAGAGAGCACAGGGCTGAGGGTCACAGGTGCCTCACAGTGGGGTCTAAAAATAAACTGTCTTAGCATCATTGATCTTGATGCCCTGGGGATACATTGTATTCCTGTGGCTTGTCATAAGAGCGGATAGTCCCAAGTCATTAAGAAGAATAAATACAGAATTTGTTTCCTTTCCATGATGATATTTACTGTTGAATTACCTATGTTTAATAGGATCAAATAAAACATATTCCTTTCTTGACTACATTAAGCTACATTATGTCATTATGAAGACTGAACTATATATTTCTTTAACATAATAACATCATTGAATGACCAATATTTTAATATCATCAGCCTAAATATCATAAGCATATTAAGCTGATTAGGTGGTAAGACTTATTCTCAGGACCTAGACATGATTTCCCTCCTTTATTCTGTTGAAAAAAGACATTGAAATGACAAAGACAAAAAAGTACATTGAAATGACCCCTGTTAGCATTTAAAATCATCCCACTTTGAGCTTAGGAGTTATTTTCACCTCAAAATAGTTATGGAAAAAAACATGGTCCTCACATGGTCCTGAGGTTATGGTCCTCATCAAATACTGCAATGATTATGTCTGAGATCTTGAAAGGAGTCATGCACAGGGTGAAGCCTGACAGGGAGGCTACACCAGGTCTGCAACTGAAGCGCTCAGTTAGCATAGTGTAAAATTTGTTTTAGAAGAATTGGTTTAATTTTTTCAAACGTATGCGCCGCTCATGTCTGGTGTAGTCAATTAATTCCATTGATTCTAGTTGCATAGTTCCATTGATTCCATTGATTCTAATTGCATAGTTGTAGTAGTGTTATACAGTAGTTGCAGCAAACGCTACGCGAGCTCAACACTTCAGTGTACGTCCATGTGCCAGGTGTAGTCTCCCTGTGAGAGTAAAAAAGTGTTGGCTCTGAGCAGGCTGTTTTGTTAATGCCTTCCACTTCACAGCCCACGGCAGCATCTGAAAATGGATGGCAAATCTGATTTGAGGAATTGAATGAAGCGTGAGCTACCAAGAAACCTGGTCAACTTTCAGGGAAACGCCAAACGGGGACATATTATCAAATGATGGACAATGTTCTATGTGTTTGTGTGTGTGTGTGTGTGTGTGTGTGTGTGTGAGAGAGAGAGAGAGAGAGAGAGAGAGAACTAAAAAACAACTCCACTGATCCATGTACATTTACACACACACACAAATACACCTCTGTTGGTCTACCACATTATATTATCCCACTGTTTATCTCACCAGTGTGATAATCTGAGGCAGCAGAGCAGAGGGGTCAGCCTGTTAGCTCAAACAAGGTATGTAGGGGTGTCTTGGTTTTATCATTCTCTATTTTTCTTCTCTCCCAAATTGCCTAGTAGTTCAGATGCAAGCTATATTAGTTGGTATCACTGACAAGAAATTTCTTCTCGTCAATTATGTACCGGTATTTGAGGGGTTATAGAAATCAGGTATACCTTCCTCTGTCTGTCTAAATATACTGTAGCCTACATATTTCTCAGTGGACATGCACTGTACTCTACCCTGGGTACTGGATGGTCCATAGGATAAAATGTGTTAATCCTGGCAGCTCTTAATGAAAAGCTCTAAATGGCAGCTCTATAATGACATCGTCCCTATTGGTTCCCAATATAATGTCTACTATGCATGTTGCTTACTTTAAATTCTTTGACCTTCACCGGCTTGTCTGCATGTTTTTTCCCCTCATTTAAATTGTCTATAAAGAAATGGTCAAGCTTGGATAGCAGCAGCCTTGGGATAAACCTAACCAAACCTATGTGAACATTTCCACATAACTACGGTAAGTCACACAGCCTCCCCTCATTTCGAGTCCATCAAAAAGAGCACTTCATTTTCCACCATTTGCTCTCCCTTAGTTTAGTCATCAGTGGAGTTGTAACAGCTACAGCATCCTACAATCACCTATTAGATCATGCATATGACAGAACATTTCCACAGTAGCTACGGGTGCTATAAGGGCCAACCCGGGGGCTTTGAGCGGCTTGTCATGTCACATATCAAAGCCATTCTCCCCCCCACCCTGGACCCCTTCCAGTTTGCATACCGAGCCAAGCGGTCTACAGAGGATGCAATCTGCTCTGCCCTCCACCCAGCCCTCACCCACCTGGAAAAAAGAGACTCATATGTGAGATTGCTGTTTATAGACTTCAGTTCTGCATTCAACACCATAATACCACAACAACTCATCTGCAAACTCGACAAACTGGGACTCAGTACCTACCTCTGCAACTGGCTACTGGACTTCCTCTGTCAGAGGCCCCAAGTAGTGCGTGTGTTGGCAACAATACCTCAAGCAGCATCACACTGAGCACAGGGGGGCCCCCAAGGCTGCGTGCTCAGTCCGCTGCTCTTCACCCTGCTGGCGATGACTGCACTGCAACCTACAGCAACAATCACATAGTGAAATTTGCTGACGACACAACTCTGGTGGGTCTCATCACCAAGGGCTGACGAGACTCAATACAGGTTGGAGGTCGACCATCTGACCACGTGGTGCAGGGACAACAACCTCCTGCTGAGCGTCAGCAAGACCAAAGAGATTGTTGTTGACTTCCGGAGAGGTCACACCCAACACCTGCCACTGACCATCGGCGGTGCTGTGGTGGAGAGAGCGAGCAGCACCAAATTCCTGGGGGTGCACATCAGCGAAGACCTCTCCTGGACCACCAACACTGCATCACTGGCGAAGAGAGCTCAGCGCCGCCTGTACTTCCCTCTTGGAAACTCAGGCTGAGCAAGTGCTCCACCAGCCATCATGACCACATTCTACCGAGGCACCATTGAGAGCATCCTCTCCAGCTGTATCGCTGTGTGGGGCGGAAGCTGCACTGAATACAACAGGAAAGCCCTGCGGCAGCATAGTGAACACAGCTGGAAGGATCATTGGTGCTTCACTCCCCTCCCTGAAGGACATTTACACCACCCACCTCACCCGCCAAGGCGACCAAAATTGTGAGTGATGCAAGTCACCCCGCTCACAATCTGTTTGATCTACTGCCCTCTGGGAAGAGGTACAGAAGCCTGCGGCTCCTTTTCTACCAGACTCACCAACAGCTTCATACACCAAGCTGTAAGGATGCTGAACTCTCTCCCTCCTCTCCCCCTCCACCCTCAGCTACATAACATCCTGGACATTGGACCCACAATGGCCGCCTGCACTCTCCACTTGCACACTTGAACACTTGCACACTTGTACACTTTACAACTTGGTTTTGTTGTCCTGAAAACACAACACTTCTGCTGCTCTTACATAACTTGCACCACTATGCCACTTTCTTCATTACTCAGGTCAAACAGAACTACCCAAGCCTCTTATTGGCCTGACTTTGCACTAGTTTTTTATTGACTGTCTATGCACAATTTCAACAAAATTTTGCTGCTCTTATTTTTTCATTATTATATGTGCCCTCTTATTTACTTATTTACTTACTTTTTTGTTTACTTGAATGTTATGTTTGTCTGTGGACTTAAAATTGGTAAAATATGTCTTGTCTTCACCGTGGGATAGTGAGAAACGTAATTTCGATCTCTTTGTATGTCTGGAACATGTGAAGAAATTGACAATAAAGCTGACTTTGACTTTGACTTTGACTTTGATATGGGCCAACCCAAGGATGAAAATGACCTTACCATGGGCTCTGGTGAAGGACAATACAAGTCAAAGTATCTGTCCTCAACTTGATGAAAGGCCAGGCCTTGGCCATGGCGAGGAAAAAATTCCCTATAGGTGGATGGAAAAGAGAGCAATGCAATTGGCCTATATGTTTTGCCAGAAGGTCTGGATGGACTGTTAGGGATGAGATTAAATGGTCTAATCACGGCATTTTAACTACATGGCATTCCTCTTACAGAACTGTGAACGCACTGATATTTCTTCAAGTGAGTCTGAATGAGCGTAAGATAAAGATTAGTCTGAAAAGCCAGTGTGAGTCCATATTTACATTCATATAACCAAGCGTTCCTAGGGCTCATCTTGAAAGAAGATGAAAAACATGAATATGTCACCATTTGCAAATGGTCAACTCTTTGCACATGTCTTCTTTGTGACATCTGACCTGTTATGCTCCCAGATTGGTTGTCTGACCATGTAGAGGCAAAGAGGTAAACGAGACTAAGTCTGTAGACTGTAGGAGGTTGGTCTCTTACTCTGGAGCCGCTCAGTAAGGCATCTCTTTAGCACTGTGGGGAAGACAACTCAAATTATATCTCATATCGTTCTCCTTGTTCCTCCTTTCCTCCCTTCCTCACTGCGTAGGCAGAGCTCCTCCAGATTGAAGCTCGGTCGATCTGCTCCCTGACTTCCTCCCTTCTCTGTGGCTCATTAAGATGGCCAAGAGTTGATATGAGCCGCCTCTGCTCTGTGCCTGTTCTGCCTCGCTGCCTGACCTAGGCCCTTGCGGGCACTGTGTTTGTGTTTGAAATAATATGTTTTTTATGTGTTTGATAGAGAGAGAGAGAGAGAGAGAGAGAGAGAGAGAGAAGAATGTGTGTTGTGCGGCCATGTCTACTGTATATTCCTTGACAAATTTGAGGGGGTGGGGGTTTTCAGAGGTGGAGATCATATTGATAAAACCTGCCCCCCTTGCAAAAAGCCCATATGGAGACCAGCTGAATGTAGCCTATACCAGTTAGTAGCCTAAGACATGGATTTTGTGCACACTTAAACTTCTCATTTCTTTTCATTCCTTTAATTATTTGTATTATTTCAAAATCCTCCATAATGTGTGCTCTTAATGTGACACAATGATAAGTGTTATTCTCCACCAACTCAAGTGCTTCCCTTATTAATAACAGATAGCCTACCTTTTTGGCAATTCCTAAGATAAACAGATGTTGACTAGCCACCACCTGAATGTTTGTGTGATACTAACAAGCTATCTTAAAGACATGTAGAAACCTTGCCAAACACAATCAATAACCCATTGGCAATGATAGAAACGTGCTAAATTGTGTCTTTTCATGATACCTCAGTCTAACGACAAAATGTGGCGCTCCGAAATAATGTCAACATTTTCGCGGGTGCTCTGCCTGGAACCACGAACAACACAGAGCATATCCTGGATGGCTAGTGGGGTGAGTCTAACTGTGCTACCAATATTTGAAGATTATATATAAAAAAGCCTATTTGCCAATACAGATATGCCTCAAAAGTAGCACACTGTTAGTTGTTAATACACTTTTGGACTTGTTTTAATTTTTTTTTTTTTTTTTTAAAGAAAGTAATATGTTCACTTACATTATGAAGTGTTTTGTCCCAAAGCTAGCAAGCTAACTAGCTAATTACCTACAGCAATAAACACTAGCAACACACACTGTAGCTAGGCTACTGCTCTCTGGTGTGTTTTAGTAGGCCTACAATGTACTAGCCTACTGTACTACATTGAGGAGACTAAACTAAGTTAAGTTATGCAATCAAGCCGTATCTCAAAGCTAATGTTAGAATACTGTTTGGATATCAAATTTAGCATCATTACAGCTCCTTGTCAATTTTGACTAGGCTAGAATGCAGGGCTCATTTTATTGACTCCGACACTAAATGTTTGCAAAATCCCGATGTAAATAGAGAAGTGTTTTTAAAGACTCAAAAGTGCTTGTCCCAAGGAGAAGTACGAACCTTTATTTTAACTACGTAGAAAACATTATGAATTGCATCAGCAGCCTTTTAACTGTGTTAAAATTGCAAGGGTTCCCTCATGGACGTTTTAAAGTGACAGGCCTTCACTTTCCTTGGGATATAATTTTTTTTCAAGTAATTTGAGTATTGCATTCGAAAGGGGAGGCAAAGAAAATACAATTGGTTGAGTATTATATATTTTAAAGTCACTTAATTGTTCTAAAAAGCCTTTCAAATGTGTCAATGATGTCATTCATTAGCACAATGCTAGCGTGTTATGTGCAACAACGACCCAACCTGTATAAAATCAAAAGGACATAAGTACTCGTTCATTCAACTTTTGACCTATAACCCATGTTGAAGTTATACAAACTACAATCAAATCTGAGATTTGTCAACGACAATCAGGTGAAAGAGACAAATTTAGCCGTCTAGCTCCTTTGACTCCCATTCATTCTGCACTCATGGCGATCGCCCCCAGTGGAACTCTGGTGGAACTGCATCCGAAATTCGGTACAATGGGACTTGATACGGAGTGGCAAGGCTCTCCGTAGACGGGCTCTGGTGACAGTAACTCCTTCAACCTTAACCCCCCCCCCCCCCCTTGTCAGCTACCGTCACAAATTGAATCCAATTCTGTGGGAAACACTGCACATGTCAGTCTGTTTATGACTCCTATGTTTGTGTGTGGCTATTTTGTTTTGAATTTATGGTCTTCCTTGTCAAAAAAGAAAGGCGTTATTAAAGATGTGCACAAGAACAAATGTCCTCCTGCATCGCGCCCCACCTGTCAGGCCTCTATTTCCCACTAGTGGGGCCTGCCCCACACTTTGAGAACCAATGGGCTACAGTAAATGTCCAAGTCCATAGCCATACACTGCCCCCTTCACGTTGTGCACCAGTCGGAATGCATCTCAGTGAAATGCAGAAAGACCCAGATCTTTTTCAGAACGGCATGTGGTGTTTGCTGCCATCACTGAGTCAATGAAGAGGATCATTGGCATTTCTCTCGCTCCTCTCCTCCCCCATTAATCACCAGTGGCTTTCTTGGTGTTCAAATGAAATGGCTGCTTTTGTCTCGACATCGGTGCAGATGTGCAAGCCACTTTACGGGCCAGGCCCAGATGGGCTCATTACTCGCGAGCACTGGCTCCCATAACAACCGTTAAGTCGCGCCGCCGAGGCTGTGGGCTGGCAGACGTTTGTCTCCTGGCAATATCGCTTCCTTCCCCTGAGAATCTCAGTGACACTGAGAAATGAGAAGAAATGGCCCTGTAGTCATGTTGACTGGGTTATTTTGATTTTAATTGAGTTTGCCAAGTCATTTTTAATATTGACATATAGGTCCCTGTTGCTGCATTTTTAAAAGTACAGTCTATCCTAGCAAACGGTTTAGGGTGTTGATATTAGCCTATTATTAAAGTCCTGGAGGGTGAGGGCAAGAGCTAACCATACCATCTCAACTGGCTAACATTCTTCCCTGCATGGTGTTTGAGAGGGATTGGAAATGTGAATGGGTAACTTGAGACGTGAACATAGTAAAGGTGGATGAAAAAGCCCTTTAACAAATATTCTGCAGAGTACACAGACAGAAGTGTAAGTAGCCTTACTGGTTCAGTGTGTTGTCGTTCTCTTGGGAGTGAACTATTACAGAGAAAAAAAGTCTGCAGGGCTCCTGTCACATACTTGGATGAGATTATGGGGATAAACTTGGATACTATAATTGAGGGTTATATTACGAAAGCAAGGTAGCCTACCCAGTTTGTCAATGTAAATTCAGGAGTAGGCTTAACCACTGATCTCAAAAGAGCATGTCACTTTTGAAAAAAAAGATGTGTCGTTCTTTTTTGAGATCAGCAGTTACTCCCAAAGTAACCTGGGTAAGCCTGTAACCTCACTTCATAGTAGGGCACTCTTACAGACATGGAACAGAAAAGTAGGTTCCTCATCAGAGGGCACTTTATGTTCCTGTAAATAGCCTGACGGTTTTGTATATCAATTTTACAGTTCTCTGTAGAGCTTTTATGATCCGTTCAGTGAAGACAGGACCACAAGTATAAGGAGGTATAAATAAAATCAGGCAAATTGCATGACAACTCCAGTTTAAAAGGCAAATGCATTTGGTTTATTGGTATCCATTCAAAACAGACAAGTAATAAACATATTTCCCTTGGACATTTCCAAAACAGAAAGATGCATTTAGCTCTGCTCCTGTTGTCATTTGCTAATGGCGGGCTCTAACTGCTGTTGCCAGCGGTTCACCGTAGCACCACTTGCCTTTAGTCAGATTAAATGAGGCAGAAAGCATTGTGGGCAATCTGAACGCATTCACTCCAGGCTTGTGGCAATTGCAGAGACTGCTGGACTCTCTCTTCCTCTCCTGTCAGCCTTTCTCTCTCTCCTTCCCTCCACTCTTAAGAGCTCACTTGACTGTGGAGCCAGTGGCACTAATGTACTGGAGAGAGGGCCAGTGCGCCTGTTACCGTGCCGACAGCCTCTGCACTCTCCGAAGTGACACCACAGAGCATTGCTGTCATGCAGAATCATGCACAGGTCACAAGCATGCCAGGCTGTGTCCACACGCACAATACATAACAAAGAGGAAAAAACAAAAACAAGAAAAGTGATACAAAAACAGAGAACTCAGATTGTATTACCATCCATGAGTGAGCCCCACCCCTCTACACAGGGACCCTTCCATGACCCTTGGGTTCAAATCTCCACAGATAGTGTCAGCCTAGTAGTGACCTTTTCCTCCTGTCCATCCCTTGGGACATCACCGAGTCACTTCCCAAATTGCCTATTTATACATACATTGAGTGCTGCTGTCAGCTGACCATATAGAAAGAGACGGTGGTTAATGCTTAACTGACCCTTAATCTTGGAGAAGTTGTAATATGCTGTTGCTGTAAATGTACCCGAGGGTTAGAGATTAAGCTCTCCCTAACTCTCTCCCTGTGTTGGCACTTGGCAGTTCTGAGAGATTTGTTTGTTTACTTGTTTGTTTTCCTCCTCAAGGAGAGGTGATCAGATGGCAAGTCCACCATTGGGTCACAGCCAGGCTGAACCTCAGGCAGTGTTAGCAAGTGGACAGACCCAGGCTTGTTGGTGTACGTGCGGACTCTCATGCACAGCCTCACTCACCCATGGCACGAGAGTTCAAATGAGTCCTGCTACCCTTCAGACGACAAACTTCGATGTGAACTCAAGACTAACCTACAGGTACATATAAAGCTATTTGGAAAAAATAATTATCCTTCACAAATTCTAGCAGCATGTGCAATAAATAGTATAGATAGTACAAACATTGTATTATTGAAACCACAGAAGGACTGACAGCGCTTTTAACGAATACTACCAAAACAATAGCAGACCAATTCAATTTGCCTTCTTAATGGCATTTTCAGTCCACAGCTAAATTGAATCCCAACAGGATTTAGGAATAAATCAGTCATGTCCAGCTACTACCATCAAATTTATTTTTGAGGAAGGAAAGACTCTTTCAAGCTAACCTGTCCCTTCTATATTCCTTTCCACATACAGTTCCAACACCATTTGGCAGTGTTAAATGCTTACAACTAATTCCAGTGATTATACAAGTATCCCAAGAGAGGTAAGAAGATTACAAAAGGAAAATAAAGAATAGCTCCTATGATCCAGACAACTGGGAGAAGGTTCTATAGTAGAACCAGAAGTCCAGCTTGGAACTTCTCCAGACTGGCAGCATCTAAGCAGTTATTAGTTTTTAGGAGAAAGTTCTAAGCAGTCCCTGTGTGTATCCTTGGCAGGTTATTTGTTTTGTCCGCATAGATAAATCCTTTAAGATGATAAGAAACCTTCTAATACAGGAGCTCTTCCAACAAATATGAGACATTAAGCAGGACCTTTGAGGATTCATTTCTGAGGACAAAACCAATTTTTTTTTCCTAGAGCGCCCTTGGCCTACAAATAACAAGGGCTAAAGAAAACAAGTCCCAAGGAGTAACATGATATGCAATATGGCAGCATCCAACTGTTTGTTTGTCCCCCCTGGGGCCAGCTTTGGATGTGTTGCTTCAGCTGGTCCTGAAGAGATATCAACTCATTTATTTTTGGCTGCTGAAGAGTGACATTCAATAAGAGTCAACTCCTCTGAAGAGAAGGAACACTAGGGCTACAGAAATGGTTTATGCGCTTTCACTTCAAATACAGGGGCTTTTGAAAGACTCATTTACAGGTTTTGTAGGCCTGTTAGTGCCAAAGCCTGTTTCAGCCAGGTCACTACTTTGCACTTGTCAAGGCATGACACAATGGACAGTTTTTTAAAAAGAAGTATTACACCAGAGGTTTCTATAACAAAACACTAACAGCAATTTGTAAACTTTTATAACAGTCTTAACATTATCGAGTAGTGCTGACAACTTCACAATTGCTCTAGCCACCCCTCACTCCAAATGAATAAACGACACAGGATTAGGCATTCCAAACCTGCTTAGCATGCCCACTCTCTCTTTTCCAAGAGCTAAGTCACGATTGCAGCTGTAACTTCGGTCTGCTGCTTGTCCAGAAAAAAAAAAATGTTTGAGTTACAGAGCGGAAAAGCAGGGACAAAGTAGACTGAGCGCCACATGCTTTTGTGATGTCATCAGCAAAATTCCCATGGTCCCTTTCAACGTAAAAGTAAAAATTGTACTTGTTTGTTATTTTTGTGGACTTAATTAAATAATTTAATTAATTACTGTTTAGCATACACCTAAAACAATCCATGCACAGTGCTTGTGTGGTATAATTAAAACATCAATAAATATAAATAAAACTGAAGCAAATATACAGGCAGGCATACGACAAATAATGTAATAAACTAACAAAAAAGGACACAAAATAAGAGACCTGACTGGGTTTTTATTTTTGTCACTTCTAAAAACATGTATAAAATTGGTCCAATTTCAGAAACAAGGCACACAATGTCTTGGTTCAGGATTTCAGTGTTTGCATCGAGCATTCTATCCAAATATACCAATGTATTTGTTTCCCCAAGCAGCAAGACAACCATGCAAATTCATAACCGAATGATGCACTCTAGTAGTAGGTCTCTCTTTCCACCCAACCTGCAAAAAGAGATGAGTGGGAAGAATGGTTTCAGACACAGTCACACCAGAATTCATGTAGATGGTAAAAAACACACACTTTCTGATTAGCCATCACTGATCAGACGACTATTCATCGTGTTTAAGGGATCAAGCTTTTATAAAATTTACATTTATTAATTTAACAGATTCTTTCATCCAAAGTGACTTACATAGGTCAGTTATATTATAAGGGTCCTTCTCCCCAGAGCAACTGGGGTTAAGTGCCTTGCTCAAGGGCACAACAGTGAAAGCTAGGAATTGAACCCAAAACTTTTAAGACTACTGCATGGTAGCCCAGCTCATTTGCCACTACGCTACCACCACCCCATAAAGATCACAATGGCAAAAATAGATGGAGGGAGTTTTTCCCCTTACCTCCTGGGCTGCGTCGCAGGATAAGCTTACGGATTTCATCATAAATAAAGATAAGGAGTGAATATGGGAAGGCGCAGAACCACCAGTTTGGTCTGAAAAAGGAGAGAAAAATGAGAAAACAACAAAACAATTATAATCTTTGATGAAGAATGCAAAGAATATGCCAATTCAGAAATGGCTTAAAAAAAAACATTTTGTCGTTGGTTCTGTTCAGAAGAGCAGATTTTGGCCAGACTTACTTGAGTGGGTACATTCTGAGGGCGACATCCATGCCTGGGCAGTAGGACAAGAAGGCAGCCAGGGCTGTCTCCTCAAACAGGCCAAAGATGAGGATTTTATTTCTGGGAATGGCAGGAACACAAAAGATGTCAGTTCAATACTGTTCCTTCTGCAGCCCTGTTATCATTTTTGTAAGGCCTTTCATGAGGCCTGTTTATTCACGCCCTACTTACTTCATGCCCTGTTGGAAGACTGAGTTTCTCCTGGTCTTGCAGATGATCAAATCAGCCCATTGCACGACCACAATGCTGGAGAAGAAGGCCGTATGGCAGGTGAACTCCACAATCTTCCTCTGTTCATAGGTCTGTGGCACACAAGTGATGCAAGTCAGGGGAGGATACAGGAAGCTGAACACAGACGGCCTGTTTTCCAGATAAAATTGGCTCTTTGCTGGTGAATTTTTTGCTACTAATCAGCCAAATTTACTTTGCACATGGGCTTAATTTCTGACCTGAAGCTACAGAGAACTCAAATAGACTATTAGATTTGCCATCCACAGGTTGTAATGAAATTGTACACTTATGCATAACTCAAGTTGAACAGCATAAAAAAAGTCTAACATGTCAGACACATTAATAAAAGTTAGATGTGTTACAGCAATGGGCAAACTGTGCAAACAAATGTAGCCTAAACAGTATCCCACACCAGAAGCACACAAAACTATTTCAATCTGAGCTAACTTTTTTTAATCTCTTACTATGCAATAGGATTTTGGACTCCTCTGTCAGGGTTCCCACTCTTTAGAGCGGTAGATGAATACATGAGCATTGAATAAACAAAGTTGTTAAGCTAAGAACCAGATATACACCAATTCTGTGTGGAAATATATTTGTATAAATGTATTCTGGCAAGTCCATTTTAAACTGCTACAACAAAATTATTTCCATTTTTGGAATAGACTTTCCAAAATTCCATAATATTCCAGAAATTCCATGACCCGTGGGAACCCTGCTCTGTACAATATTATTGGTTATATAGTAAAACTTGGAAAACAAAAATCTGTGTCATAACCCCATAGATAACATTGGTAGTGGTACACTACAAGCTGGACACTTACCCACTGCTGTCCGTAACTGTCCTCCAGATCGTTAGTGAACTTGTCATCCCACCTCACTCGAATTCCGAGTAGTGTGGAGGGCAGGAAACCATTTTCAGCCAAAATTACAAAATATGTGAAGAATCCTGCCAGGGCCTGGATCATACCTGTTCAAAATACCAAAGATGGTGACGATCAGTCCCTGAAGTCACAGCACATGAATCTCTGTCCAGAGGGTAAGCATGATTTAAGTAAGGGATAATGGATGACACGGTGGTCTGTTGACAGAAGTTAATGCACAGTCGAGGTTGTAAAACGTCCCCGACACGAAGCGGAGTGCAACCTCGTAAGTGCATTATTAGATCTGATGAACTGAGACTGCACCAGACTGTGATTGAAAGTCAGATCTCACACAGCCCTGCTCTGATTGGAGCTGTGGATTTTTGCAAAACAAATAACAGGTTCTAGGTGGAGGTTTTTCTTTTCCTAAAACCGGCTGATTTATGTTGTTCTGTTGGAGCATAGTGTCGGTTTCAGTGAATATGATCAAATCTTGCCAACTGCAGCTTTAACTGACAGATGATTGTTTCTTAAGAGGCATTCACTGGTACATAGCCCAATGGATCTTTTTAAACAAAAACAAAAATACATGTATTTAAAGAGTTAACCTTATTTTAGGAAAATGTGTGCTCTAATTCCATGTCCCTGATTGAAGATATAACTTCAGCTCCCATTTATCTTTCATGAGATATAATAAGGATGTACTCCATACAGAAACACACAGCATTTCACATTTCATCTTGAGTAAAACAGTTCTCACCGATCTGCCCATAGGCCATACTGATAAGCCTCTCGTTCACCAGCTTGTCTGTCTTTGGGTTTCTGGGCTGTCTCTTCATGATGTCGCTTTCAGCCATTTCATAAGCCAGGGAGATAGCAGGAACCTGGGAATTCACAAAAACATTGGTGATATTACTGTCTAAGAGAACCGATAACTGGAAGGTCTGAAAATGATGAAATGACAGAGAAAAACAGAAAAACACAGAACAGTGTTCTTTACCATGTCTGTTCCGAGATCGATACAGAGGATGGTGACTGTGCCCAGAGGGAGTGGGATGTTGGCGATGATGAAGAAAAGGAAAGGTGTGATTTCAGGGATGTTACTGGTCAGAGTGTAGGCGATAGACTTCTTCAAGTTGTCGAAGATTAGACGACCTGGAAGACAAACATTTTTAGAGGATTGACAATTTTAAGTCGTGGTATACCATTCAAGCATGCAAAAACACTTATTGATTGGGGCAAGACATACACATTGGTGAATCACAGCACTTCACACATAAGCAGATATCAGTGCAATGAACAATGGGGTAAGGGCTAGTCTTTGAGAGAATTCCCCACCTTCCTCAACTCCTGTAACTATGGAGGCAAAGTTGTCATCCAGAAGGATCATGTCAGCAGCCTGCTTAGAGACATCAGATCCGGCGATACCCATAGCAACACCAATGTCAGCCTTCTTCAGGGCAGGAGAGTCATTGACGCCATCACCTGTTACAGCCACAATGGCACCCTGTAGAGCAAAACAACAAAATGGATCTTCGTGAAGGGCAATACCATAAAGAAAAGCAATATGCCGTCAGTGAGAATTATCAATTTGGTGAAGACCATCATTTACCTGTCGCTGGCAGCCCTCAACAATGATGAGTTTCTGCTGTGGAGAAGTTCTGGCAAACACAATCTCAGTGTGGTACTTCAGGATGTCATCCAGAAATTCGGGTGTCATGTCCTTCAGTTCAGAGCCATGGACAACACAAGCCTTGGCATCTCTGAAGAAAAAAACAAGATAAGTGTTAATCTAACTGTTGTCCTGAACTCCTGTTACACATTCAGATTAACACTGTTAATATATGGATTATTTAAAAGGCTACACTGACAAGAGTGATGTGGTCTACCTTGGGTTGACTTCTGTAATGGGAATGTTCAGGCGAGCTGCAATATCTTCCACGGTCTCGTTACCCTCAGAGATGATGCCTACACCTTTGGCGATGGCCTTAGCAGTGATGGGATGATCACCAGTCACCATGATGACCTGGAATTAAAACAATAGGCAAAAAAAGGTGATCAAGCTTTGTTCTCAATCTTCATTCAGTACATGTCACATGAATGAACATGCACATACAGTAGACTTGTACACATTAAACAGGCATTTAAGCAAAAGCATACCTTGATTCCAGCACTCCTGCACTTGCCAACAGCATCGGGCACAGCAGCACGAGGAGGGTCAATCATGGACATGAGGCCAATGAAGCACAGATTCTCGGTGGGGAAGTTCACCTCCTCACAGTCAAAGACGAAATCCTTAGGGAACTGGTCATCAGGCAGGTTGAAATGGCAGAAGCCTATGAGGTGGAAAGGAATTGCAAAAAAAAATAATAATTGTAAACAAAACCATTGATACCCCGATGAGTAAGTGTGGCATTCAAACGTCTGGAAAAAAATACAACACAGAGGAAACTGGCCAGCCATGAAGACAGCCGTCTTTCACAACAACCAAGCAGTTTGAATAATTTCAAGGGGTGCAGAACCATACCGAGCACTCTTTCACCCAGACCGCCCAGCTCCAGGTAGGCGTTCTGGAAGGCTTCCTTCAGCTCTTCATCCAGCGGCTGCTCATTGCCCTGGATCATGATGGATGAGCAGCGGTCCAGGATCCTCTCTGGGGCTCCCTTCATCACCAGCAGATGCTTGGTCTCGCCACTGGGGTTCTTGTGAATGGAGAGCTACCAGGAAAACACAAAAACACAATGGTCTTACCAACAAATGCAACCACTTATGGACATGGACAGGCACTGCTGACGTTGGAGGAGGGTTTTTAGTAAAGTGCTCCCAGTACCTGGTATTTGTTGGTGGAGTTGAAGGGGATCTCAGCTATCTTCTGGTTCTTTTCCCTCATCTCCTTTACAGAGCCACAACACAGCTCAATGCACTTCAGCAAGGCAGACTCAGAGGCATCTCCAGCAACATCTCGCTAAATATGTCCAACACACACACACACACACACACACACAAGTTATTGTGAGGAACCAAGAGCTGCACTTTTATAGACACCAGTTTCTGCCCTCACAGAGCTACATGATATTCACTTCAGCTGTCGTCACTGACTTGTGAGGGGGAGAGAGTTGTTAAAGCAAGCTGTGATGCCACCATGCTTCACAAATAAGCATGATACAGGAGCGGATGGGTGTAGGATGGATACAGAGGGTATGTTGCATTTCATTTAGTGAATGGAGGAAGTAGGGCTTGTTTACAGCCAGATCATTCTGGCTCTAGGGAGGAAAATGGCGCTAGATGATTCCCTAGGGTAGTCCGAGGGAGTCGGAGCAGAACATAGAGAGAATAACAAGCCCTGTGCGGGGGTAAACAACACTGAAGACAAACAGCTCAATTATGTGCTAAATAGCCAGGGCAACTTTACAAGATTTTTAAACTGGTCAGTATGGGTCATAGTGATGTGCCAGAAAAAATCTCCAGGGCTTTCATTATGGTAGAATACTAATTCTACCCTTTCATTTTCAGGAGAGGGAGAGGCTCAATGTACAACCACTGGACTTTATTTCAAAAACAAGATGTCAGAGGGGGACTTTTTACATTGTAATCCACTGCTAGTCACCTTGAGAATGGGGACACTATCCTGATCGGCCAGGAAGACAGCACGATTGCAGAGGCCGGCCACACGTGCCAGGGAGGTCCAGGTAGCGGAGGTGCGGTCAAAAGAGGTTCCAGTCTGGTTCTCCGTGGTGTCGGCTTCATGGATCTGGTTGTCGAACCACATGTGGGCCACCGTCATGCGGTTTTGGGTCAGAGTTCCGGTCTTGTCAGAGCAGATGGTGGAGGTAGAGCCCAAAGTCTCCACAGCTTCCAGGTTCTTCACCAGGCAGTTCTTCTTGGCCATGCGCTTGGCAGTCAAGGTCAGACACACCTGGAATTGGATTTGTGGTGCCAAAGTTCAGTAAAAACAACCAGCTGCTCAACATTTACCTCAAAAATGATCTTGGACTTTGAATCATCCTATGGATCGATAGAGAGATATGGTATGCTGACAGGAATATTGAATTTGCGATGTAAAAGAATAAATCCTGACTCTAAACTCTAGACTAGGTGTACTTACAGTGACTGTAGCCAGGAGACCTTCCGGCACGTTGGCAACAATGATCCCAATGAGGAAGATGACCGCCTCCAGCCAGCTGTATCCAAGGATGAGCGAGAGGATGAAGAACGAGACACCCAGGAAGACAGCCACACCAGTGATGATGTGGATGAAGTGCTCGATTTCAATGGAGATGGGTGTGCGGCCGACTTCAAGGCCAGAAGCCAGGGTGGCAATACGACCCATGACTGTGCGATCACCAGTGTTGATGACAATACCTCTAGCAGTACCTGACAAAAATAAAAAAGGCAATTGTGACAGTCAATATTACAATGTTCCTGCACATTATGTAAACTTAACTTCTTGGGTTGAAAGATGGAAAATGGTTAAAACACTTGTGGTTTGCTATGTTTTGTAAGTTGCTAAAGCCAATATACCTTCGACACAGTTAGTGGAGAAGAAAGCGATGTTCCTAGTTTCCAGGGGGTTATCATTGGAGAAGTCAGGGGTACGTGTCTGAGGCTCAGATTCTCCTGTGAGGGAGGAGTTGTCCACCTGACAATGGAATACAATGCCATTGAGTAAAATAGAAAAGATAATGTTGTCTATGCTGAAAATTGCATGCACACAGACAGAATACACCCCAGAATATCCACCTTGCAGCCATGAGCGGAGATGATACGCAGGTCAGCAGGGATTCTGTCTCCACCTTTCACCTCCACCAGATCTCCAACCACCACCTCCTCAGCATTGATGCTCATCTTCTCACCATCACGTACAACCAGGGCTTGCTACAGGGTCAGTCAAAAATATATAAATTCAGAGGTCTCAAGACATGTATACAAACCGTACTTAACTATACAACAACAACAACAACACACCTCATAAAAATATTATGACCTGGAGGTACCTGAGGAACTAGGTTCTTGAAGGAGTCCATGATCTTCGAGCTCTTAGCCTCCTGGTAGTAGGAGAAGCATCCAGTGATAATCACAACAGCAGACAGCACAACACCCAAGTACAACTGCACAGGGAAGCAGAAAAAGAACAAGGTTAGGTTAGGTGAAGTGCCCAAATGGAGAAATACATTTTTCCCAATGGACCTGAAGTCTGCTCTTACACAGAAAGAATGTTCTCCTTACGTTATCATTTGCTGGTTCATCTTCTGAGGCAGCCTGAATACCGTAGGCCAGGAAGCAGAGGATGGCTCCAATCCACAGCAGAGTGGAGAACCCACCAAAGAGCTGCTTGCAGAACTTCACCCATTCTGGGGTGGTGGGCGGTGGGGTCAGAGCATTGAGACCGTCTCGAGCAAGGATCTCTTTTGCACGAGTGGAGGTCAGACCCTGCAAATTCAACATGGAACCATTCAGGAACTTTTGCCAAGTTCACCGCAACCGGCTCACAACAGACAAGGCTTCCATAGCATATCTGATACAACACAACATGAGGCCGTGTCATTTTGTGTAAATGTTTTTGTGTGGAGCCATGTGTTTAACATACTTAAAACTCATCCTCAAAAAGGATCCTCAGCAACTCACCCTGGTCAAGTCAGTGCCATATTTGCGGTTGAGTTCATCAAGTGTCAGCTTGTGATCATCCTGAAGGGGTAAATAACAGGAGGAAAGATCAGAGGAAAGGGCCCATTTAGGTTTTAAACTAACAAAGTTACACATCAGGACAAGCCTTTTTCTTCCACAAGGAGAGATAAAGTTGCCTTACCAGGTCCACCTCTTTCTTTAGCTCATCCATGTCCTTTTCTTTCTCCTTCTTGGCCTTGGACTTCTTGCTTCCCTGCTCTGAAGTAGCAGCGAGCTCATATTGTTCCCGTCCTTCCTGTGACACACCAGAATAGAGAACATTTAGCTTCAAGAAAAATCGCTGACCTCTGTGGGTGTTATTCCACAGAAGAAATTCATAGTGCTTAGCCCTGGAGCAGATTTTCCCCTTGTATTATCATGTTAGGCCTCTTGTCTGCCTTGGTTCCGGTTCTCAGTAAAGCGGCTTTGTGACAATGTTGTATTGTTTGCAAATATAAATGCTAACTTGGACAGAACCAATCAGTTTGTGGCACAATGTGTGGCACTTTGTACCATTATGCCCCCAGATCAACATGATGTATGGACTAACGTTAAGCTCTTTATGATGGCTGATTTTCTTTCTTCTGCCCATCCGAACATAGACTGATTTTGAAAAGTTAAATACATCATCACTTTAGATTTGAAGGATTACTTTTTACAGGGAATTTAACCAACATGTAGATAATAGATATAGATAGATAGATAGATAGATAGATAGATAGATAGATAGATAGATAGATAGATAGATAGATTGTGGGTGTTATACAACTTAAATGAGCAGAACTTAAAGAGCAACTTGTTGGTTGATTTCAAAACTGAATTTATACTTCATCTTGTCTGAAAATATATTTTTAAAAAATGTATATGTAAAAATGAATGTTTTACAAAACGTACAGACAGTAATTCAGAAGAAAGTGTACCCACTTTAAACAGGCTCCTAAATATACTTTTCCCACACACAAACGAGTCATATTACGTAGAAGGTAAACATCTTACGTTTTTTTTTCCTCAATTTTTTAGAAAGTCATAATGGTTAATCATTGTCTTTGTGCTGGTTGCACTAATTCCACTGGTATTTCATTCAGTAAATGTTATGAGAATGTAAACATTGTTAGAATGAGAGTTGTTTACCGGATGCGGTATGAATGCAAATGTGTGTAATTTAATTATAATTAGGTGGTTATATTATGCCTTGCTAGTTCGCTAGTGTAGGCTACTGTTTTGACACTAGCACTTATAGTTAATGTGGCAGCAACTGCCTAAGATATACTGCCACTTATGTCGCTACTAAGCTGTCTTACACATGTTTCTTTTATTCCCGACATATTTTTTGAAGTTGTAGCCTACTCCGCTCATAATCTTTTCCGGCAGAAGGTCGTGACAGAAGAAATATGGGCCGTCAAACAGTTTGATAATTTTTGCCATGCTGCCCAATTGTCGCAAAATATTGTGAATATTTCAATATTTTCTCACACTGTTCTGGCGTAGTTATTTTTTTTTCTTTCTAAGAATCTAATTCCTTCATCATTTATCTACACTATGCTTTATAGGGGTTTACAACCTGTAAGTTGCTCTTCAAAGAAGGTCTCACAGCCTTGACTTCTCACATTATGTAATGAAATGATGTTGGTGATGGCACTAAACAAGGCTGAGACTATCCAGTTTAAAAAGATTATAATACCATGTCCAACTTATGACCTTTAAAACTGATTAACATTTCATAACATTCTACACATATAATATAATGGAAAGCAAGTAAAAAACATCGCACATCAGCACAAGCTGATTGGTTCTCCCAATCATTGATTGAAAATGTTGCATAAGCAGTACAAAATATATACATCTGTTGAAGTAATTCATCTTCTGGAAGGAGAATGGTTACAGGCTTTATGGATGGTGGATGTGGATCCGACACTTAAAATAAACTATTGACAGCCACTAGAATCTCATCTCATACTTGTCCCTCATGTCTAGACGCTGACACTTTAATCCTGAAAATGTGTTTTGCCTGCTCATAGCTCAACCTGCCATGTCACAGACTGATCTTGTTCTGTGGGCTGCTATGCCGCACATGTGCAGAAAAGCCACCGCCCTGACTGAAAGCAACAGATAAACATCCACTTAAAGCTCTACCTCATGTTTTATTAAAAAAGACTGGTAGATGTTTTGACGATCAGCATTTCTCGCAGCTCTCTAAAACACCCCCATCTACAATTCAACAAGTAGTTAGCTGATTTGTGCGCCCATTTCAGATTCAGCATTCTTTTCTGCTTTTGTGTGAAGGCTGCTGCAGGAGCTCAATGTTCATCATTTACCAACCATTAAACACCAGCCATTTCCTCTCAAAACTAGTGGAAAACAGAGGAGGGGAGCGGTTCAGCTGATCGGCTACTCCACAGACTATCTCAGCCCCTAGGGGCATACAGGGCCCCCTGCAATCTTTCCATTAGAAGGCAAAGGCAGCACATGCTGAAAAGCAACAGCGTGAAGCGGGGTGGGGGAATCTGAAATTTCACAAGCGGCTCTAAAGGATACGCAAAGTTTTTTCGCCTTGGCGTGACTACTCAAAACAATGACCCTTTGTTGCTTACGCTTTTACCAAAACGAGGGGAGGGGAAAAAAAACAACCGAGAAGAAGGCTGTGTTTGTGCACTACATAAACGCCGGCAAGTCACACCTCGCTGCTCGTCTGTGGATGAAAATGACATCAGGAGGGGCTCTGCTCAGCACAGAGCAGAGTATTATGTCAGAGTGCGAGAGAATTGGGCTATTGAAAGTGAAAGAGCACACATGAGTATGTCAGAGCCGAGCGTCCTTCCACGTGCAGTGCCTCAAAATACGGAAGAACAGGCATAACAAAAGGCTCCAACCACCGCCTTTGGATGTATTCACTGATAGTGAACCAGGGAGGCATTCTTACAAGTCACTATTCCTCCATGAGCTCTGGTAATGATGTGTTGCTCTCCCTCTATCTCTCCCCCTTTTTCTTGTGTGAGGGCCAAAAAACAAAAGCGCTCACTCAACCATATCACTTCCCACCCCACAGCTAACCCCCCACCCCCTTCCCTTCTGGGACTTTGCCCTGTTGCCATGGGCGATAGAGCCACACCTCTGGATATCTCAATGGGTGGAGTCACGTGTTCCACCCCCTTACATTCCCTTTGTTGCAGAAGGGGCTCATTAAAAAACATTGACACTCATGCACGACTCACTACCTGCTAACCTGTATGGGGGGGGGGGGGGGGGGTTACAACAATCCAGGTCCTGTGAAACATAAATAACTAATATGACAGCAATCTCATATGTTCATACAGTTTCAATTACAGTTTTCCCCCTCTACTGGTTGTGGAGGAAAGGTTATTTAGCTCAAGAGAGGAAGCTTGTTTGCACAATTGGAGAGAACACAGACACAATACTCAACCTAGGCTCCATTCTGAGCCCTTGGGTCAAACCAGCAAAGGAATGGGTGATGGTGTGGCACTGTATTTAAAGCATAACACACAGGGGAAGAGGGGTTAAGGGTGTGGAGAAAGTGCTGTCCACTTTATGCCTTTAAAGTTAGTGAGTGTGTGTCTGTCCCCACAAGCTTGCATATGTAGGTCTCTGTGTGTGTGTGTGTGTATGTGTCCAGTTATGGAGATGCAATCGTTGGTGACAAAAGGGCTTGCTAACGCACAGTGACTGTTGAGCGGAAAGAATGTTAAGTCCTTGGGAGAGCAGCGACGGTCTTAGACAGGCATGCACCCTTCTGGGATGAAGGGGGTGGGGGTTGGAGGCAGAGAGGGAAGGGGTGAGAATAGCCAGCTGGGGCCGACACCTGATAAAACTTGAATGGATCTGATGCATGCTGCTGGGATCAGACACCTCATCCAACTTTACTGTTCACAACATACCGTTCCATAAGTAACGCCCATGTTAGTTGGTGTTCACTTGGAGATCGTGGAGGACAAGAAAACCAGTGTATCCAATTTGACAAACAGCTATGAGGAAATCAGTCTTTCAAAGGGCACATGGCTGGTGGATAAAACCCTCTTGTACTCACCGAAGCCCCTCTGATTTAAACAGCCACTAAAGAATGGCCTAACATTGCTGCACTGGGAGTCAAAAAATTGGGTGAACTATTGCATTTCGTAGCCTACATGAACACCTCTCTGGATCTCTAACCTAGGCCTACCCAGCATCATTTCAAGTCCAGTGCCCTGCACTTTACATTAGGGGCAGGGAGTGATGTCTACTGTTGGATACCTACGTGGGAAATGCAGCTCACAGGGCACACACATTCTCTTCACTCCAAACAGTGTATCAGTCCTTTCGTCCAAATCCAATTAAAGTGAATGGTTTTGAATAAAAAGAAACCTTTTAGTTTGTTTAGAGGTAAAGAAAATATCATTTATCAGTGGTAGCCTAATGTCGTCATATACGGACACAACATTTAGCCTACGGCAATGTATTTCTCTCTGAGAATTTGGCGGCACATCCTTAAATCACCGGAAAAAGATGAATGCACCGGAATGCAATTGACAGCAACTATTTCAAATGGCGACATTACGAATAATATAATAGAATATTACTTTGCTACCAATATTCTGTGAGAATCTTAAACCAGACGTTTATTTATATCTCTGTTACAGACCACCACCCACCTCAAAAATACCGTCTAAAACGCCTCACCTTCCGTTTCATTGCGCACTGGGCTAGTCCTGAAGTAAAGGCGCCATGAGAACAACTTCATGAATTTCACGACGTCATAAGAAACCTTTTAACATTTTTACCTAACTTCCCTCTCCTAAGTTGTTAAAACATGTCACTTACCGTGTAAGATAATTATAACACTTACTTCGACTCTATTATCTCGTCCCATCATTACGCAATTTGTATCAATCGATTTCCGCTAAGAATGCTTAGAAACATGTTGTATTAACTTTCCATTGTTGTAACACAGCGTAAGCGACATGCTTCTGAAGTTTCTACATCAGATGCCACAGTTCAACCCAAGACGAGCGCGCATCTACCCTGCATAGACTAGCCTAACTTGTTATCTCTTGGTAGCAGGATCAGTTAAGCGTTTTCCATCTCAGACAGAGAGAGCACGCCACGGTGAAGTCCAGCCATCTCAAAGGAAGTTTCCACGCACGCTTTAGATGAGCAATCTTTGGGCTACTTTTTGTCGTTTATCTTCTGAATTTTCTGACATTAAACTTTTCTTGAGATGGCTGTCAAAAACTTCACTCATAACCCTAATATGCAATGATTATATTGTGGTTGTCCTATTCACCCCTTTACATGAAGAAATATCACATCAACATAAAACAACAAAACAGTTGCTAACCAGCTATGCTCACATAGCATACCCTACCTAATGAATGCCACTTTCACAAGGGGGATTGCGGAAGTCTTCAAACATCGCAGGCATTTTGAGAGTTTTATCTATTCATTTGTCTGAGGTTAAAATGTGAGTATTTCTTTATTCTTTAATGACCACCTATAAGCGTCAGAACTAGGCCTACAACGCATCCGACACATGAAGTCATGAAATATGGGTTAAAGCACGTTTTCAATAAAAAAGCTTAGAATGGAAAAAAATAGGGAAATACTTACTCCGCGTCCCATTTTGAAATGCAAAAGTCTGTACAAGACCTCACAAATGTGCCGATTACTGTTTCCTGGACCGCCAATTAAAATCTGACAAAGATGAAGTTTTAAAAAACCCTGGATGCGTCCTGGCCACACGCGTCACACCCGGACACGCATCCAAGCTCCTTGGCCGTCACAAGGTCCCAATTCTTATATACAGTGTGACTTTTACTCGTGACGTCTACTGCCTTTGCCATGGTAACATAGAAGTAAGGGGCGGGGTCTTATTGAAAGATTTACAGTAATCACATATTAAAATGCCCTCCTCGCTTAACAGTTTAACATCTAATTAAGTTAGATATTAAATTGGAAAGCAACTGGTCCTGGCCTTAAATTCAGATTTTATTATGCAAGGTTTCCCTTAGCCCACACAGTACACTGTCAGACAATACACATCATCAGGAAAACATATTCTGAGCTTTCTAATTCTCTGACTTAATTGAAAGGATATAAATAGTTTGATGATGTAGGCTATACTTCAGTCTATTTCAAGTATTTCAACTGGTCGCTCGTAACTACTATTGAACCAGATTTACAGCAGTGTGTTGCCTATTTATTAACTTTGGTTGCTATTCTTAAAGGCCTATCTTGAAATCATGTGGGAAGCCTGCAAATCGTTATTCCCACATTAGCTTTATTTGTTGTTGCTTTAAATCATTTTTAGTTGTCATCAATTAATATTACATCTCATTATGAGTAACGAAATGGGCAGAGACGTTGAATGTTTTGACAAGAGGCTCCGGAGTAAATTCCTGGAGTTATGCACACCACGAAAGACAAGGTTGTTGATATCAGTTGTGGATATTCTGATAGAGATGTTGGGCTCTATAAAATAATGTAATATTAGGTCCCCTAATTATGATAACAATGGTCATTATGAACTATGATAGCCGTGTGTCAGTGCAGGGCCTTTGGAACCGTATGTAAGTCTACTGTCTCTTAAATGGCAGCCGTAGGCTACAGTCACTATCCAAACAGTGGTTTCATGCAACATGCTGTTTTATTGAAATCTTGTAATGCAAGTTGTTAGGTGGATATGCAACAAGACCCATGGCTAAAACTGAACACTGACCACTGGACAACTGTACATGTGCATGTCTGTTTGTGTGCATGTGCACATGTGCATATGTGTGTTGAAGTTTGTCTTCAAAGTGAGAGCTAAAAATATCTTGGATTTTATTTACATGCTGCTGCCTCGATCCTATAAATGTGTTTCCATGGAAACTGTCATGTTCCAACCCTCTCTGTGTAAATGAAGAAGACACTCCAGAACCAGTGCAGTGCCCCCTGTTGGACAACCATGCTACAACGCCTAGTGCCATGGACACGAAAAACATGTACATTTGGACTGATGTTCAAATGCTTTAGGAGTTTTTTTTTGTTTGTTTGTTATTCATTTTTTATTACATTTGTTTATTCAATGATACATATAGATTTTTTGTTGTTAATTTTATTTTACTTTTCTTTTTAGGTAGGCCTAATCATCTCATTAAAACTATTTTTTTATTCATTACTAGGTTTATTTGTTCAATTTGTATCCCTCTTAACAGTGCATTAATGACTTGTAAATATCTGAGATAGCATTAGAAAGGGAAGTCATTTAATTAAGTTTGTATTTGAATGATTTAATCTAATCAACGTTTAGATTAATCTAAACAAAGGACTCTTGAGTGGGTCAGTGATTAATGTCCAATACAGAAAATACTAGATGTTGTTCTACGGGAAAAAATGTAACCACATTATTTAAATAAGATTAAGAGGAACCCTATCTTTCCTCTTGAGACATGGACATTGTGTTTTTATAACAAAGAGAGTGAAGGATGTTGCACTATCTCCTTTTTTCTTGAAAGCCGTAGTATGACCATGGGTGATGGTATTACCAAAGATTCTACAACAATCCACTCTAAGATCTTTGTTATTACAATGCCTAAATATGTTCAGTGATCATGACAGTCCAACAGTTTCTTCCCTCGTGAAAAGCATTTGGAAGAAATATTGATTATATTGATTGATTCTGACATTAAGTGACAACACTTGTATGAAAAATGTCAGACACATAGATTTCAGTTGGAGTGATATTTTATTTTAAGTTATAAGCAACGTCATCTCAACATTTTACACTTATTTTGAATACAAAATGCATCTGCATCAAGTAGGATACACATGAGAGATGCATGTGAGTGTGTGAGGTGGTGTACACTGGTATGCACACTAATAGTATGTTTCCATTTCCACCCAGCCTGACAGACAAAGAAAAGATTCTAATTACTAATCACAAAACAAAAATCCAACATAGAATCTTCACTCTGAATCCAATTTACCATATTCAATTGTATGCAATTCAGTTCAACTAAATTTAACTACAGTCTGCTAAAGTTTCACATTGATTCAAATTAATTTCAGCGATGAGGTGAAATGTTTACACAATTGAGTTTGACATGAAGAGAATATCTTACCTCCTGGGTTTCTCCGCAGGAGATATCTTCTGGCCTCATCATAAAGGAAGATGAGTAGGGAATAGGGGAATGCACAGAACCACCATAAAGGCCTAAACACACAGGAAAAGATATAACATTAGACATTTCACATACCGGTTACTATAGATTAATGTTCTCTGTTTAGGTTTTGCATTCTGTAATTATTAGCTGGGATGCAGAGGGACATTCTAACATAATATTGATCTTAGAAATATGTGTGTGCCATGAAAACAGAGATAGCACCATTTTATCACACTCTTAGCTTGACCTCATTACCATGAAAAGATTACCAATTGTACAAACATGATGTTCATGGAATGGTTGAACACGCAGGGCCGGTTCTCCCTATACACACTACACAAGTTGCGAAGGGCCCCGCAAGTTAATGAGGGCCCTCTCCCCCGTCTCCCTTTGAGCCAAGCTAGCGACAGGTATACAGTTATACACAATGTATGTGTCTCATACATTAAGAAGATGATCATGAAACTGAATTACCATTCAGAGCATGAAAAACGGAAGAAGAAACTTCACGTTCAGCCTAACATATGTGATGAAACTAGTCGTATTTCAACAGAAACATGCAAGGACCCTAATCAGTGATTTCACTCTTCCCATACATTTTTCAAACAAGTAAATGGTTTTACAATATTTCAGTCAAGCTTTAGTTGGTTTAGATACAACTGAATGTATGGAAAATAGAAAGTAGCCTAATGCATTACTAATGCAATGCACTTTGATTTGCATACTGGACAATAGATGCACTGCACATGGCAAATTAGGCCTATATGAAGTATTAAAATGATTGTTTAAATAGTCTATGTTTGAAAAATATTGAAGGGAATCAGGGGGAGCCAGTCCAGTAGCTTATGTCTGGCAAGTACTACAGACACAGGTGAAGAGTCAGCCTCAGCCAGGAGCCTATTTAGGCACAACCATGTACAGCAAGCATCAAAAGCAAACAGTTCAAACACTAATAAAAGAACTGGACTGAGCTGTGAAGGTGATTTACACACAATTATGTTTATTTCTCCTAGTCCTTTATGGGGCAAAACACTATATTTGGTAATTTCCGTAGACATCCAAAATTGGGTGGGATGATTGTATTATAATATATTTGTATTATTATTATACAGCTAAATCCTCATTATGCATCTGCTGTCAAATTTTTTTCTGCACTGTATGTTGTTTCATTCAGGGTTCGTTACAGTTAAATCTTCCCGAATAATGAATAGTAGATGTGAAGAACATGCTCAGTGAACTTACTTGAGGGGGAACATTCTGAGAGCAACGTCCATGCCTGGGCAATATGACAGAAAAGCAGCCAGGGCTGTCTCCTCAAACAGGCCGAAGATGAGGATTTTATTTCTGTGGACGATGGAAATGGAATCGTGTGAACACACAAGAACTGAATGTCCAAAGTGGTCCCTCTGCTATCACTGAGGTCAGGTGAAGGGATATATTTACATTTACATTTAACCGACACTTATATTCAAAGCGACCTGTCAAGTATATTACAAGGGCCATTCTTCCCAGAACATTGCTGGAAATGGGGAATTGAACCCACAACCTGTCAGGCTACTGCATGCTATATGTCCTACACAACTGAATGCTAACACCCACACGTCCCTCTTCATTTTAACTTACGTCATTCCTTGCTGAAGGATGGAGTTTCTTCTCGTTTTGCAGATTATAAGATCAGCCCACTGCACAACCACAATACTGGCAAAGAACGCTGTGTGACATGTAAACTCCACTATTTTTCTTTGTTCGTAAGTCTGCAAGAAGAAGCCGGAAATGAGAGATCGGAAACAGTTAAATACTGTATCTTCCACTTTTCAATATGCTTCTCTTTAATTCAGTACACTTTATTTCTCTTAAGTTACATTGCAGACCACTGAAACACTTACCCACTGCTGACCATAACTGTCTTCAACTTCATTGTTGGCTTTATCATCCCAACTCTCACGTATTCCTATGAGAAATGAGGGCAGGAATCCATTTTCAGCCAGGATTACGAAGTAGGTGAAGAATCCTGCTGTGGCCTGCATCATACCTTGGAATAGAAGACAAACATTTAATTTAGAGAAATGCACATGTGTCTATGGCTGGATTATTTCTTCTGTGCTTTTTTGACTGTGTTGTCCGAAGTGGTCTGTCAGTAGTGTGGTGGTGTTGCAGTGTGATCTTACCGATCTGCCCATAGGCAATACTGATAAGCCTCTCGTTCACCAGCTTGTCTGTCTTTGGGTTTCTGGGCTGTCTCTTCATGATGTCGCTTTCAGCTTTTTCGTAAGCCAGGGAGATAGCAGGAACCTGAAATATAGACCAGGCAATTAAAACCTCAACCAACAGTGTTCAGAGACCAGACTGTGCCTCCCTTAACCCCCCACCCTCTCCAGACACACACATTCACTCTCACACACACACACAAGCTTGCGTACGCACACACACACACACACACACACACACACACACACACACACACACACACACATTAAGTTTGCAGCCAAAACATTTTCAGCCAAATTTCTGCAAAAGTTTAGCAGTGAAGTTGTAAGACGTATCATATGGAGAAATGTTAGACTTATTAATTTTATTTGCATTCACTAACTAACAAGAGTCTCTTGTCCGAGACTCACAGTACACTGATGCTAGCTTTACAATGACAAACAAAGCTAGAGCAACAATAATTCTTATCACACTATCAACAATGTCTGACCAGTGCGTAGTCAAATAAATATCTCTACCATGTCAGTGCCCAGGTCAATACAGAGGATGGTGACTGTGCCCAGAGGCAGTGGGATGTTGGCGAGGATGAAGAGGAGGAAAGGTGAAATCTCTGGGATGTTACTGGTCAGAGTGTAGGCGATGGACTTCTTCAAGTTGTCAAAGATCAGACGACCTGAAGAAAACAACAAACCCAGTGATCAGAAAGATCCAAGCATGGTGATGAATTATTTGTATTTGCCTTTAAGGAGTACAATATACCTTCTTCAACTCCTGTAACAATGGAGGCGAAGTTATCATCTAGAAGGATCATGTCAGCAGCCTGCTTAGAGACGTCAGATCCGGCGATACCCATAGCAACACCAATGTCAGCCTTCTTCAGGGCAGGAGAGTCGTTGACGCCATCACCGGTTACAGCCACAATGGCACCCTGTAGAGCAAAAGAACAGTATTAATCTCCATAACAAAAGAACAGTATTAATCTCCATAACGGCCAATTTCATAAGGGAAAAGAGCAAAAAACTAAATAGATACCATATAAGGAAACTATTATGCCATCTGTAATAATTGCCAAGTTGCTGAAAGACATTTAATTTGATTTTTGCATTACCTGTCGCTGGCAGCCCTCAACAATGATGAGTTTCTGCTGTGGAGAGGTTCTGGCAAACACAATCTCAGTGTGGTACCTCAGGATGTCATCCAGAAATTCAGGTGCCATGTCCTTCAGTTCATTACCATGGACGACACAAGCCTTGGCATCTCTGAGGGTATATAAAGAGTATTGTGGTTGAACTTTTCAATGGTATTTAAGTTGAGCAGGACAAAACAAATGCATGAGTATCTTAATTCACAATCCAAAAATGATCATACCTTGGGTTGACCTCATCAACAGGGATGTTCAGGCGAGTGGCAATGTCCTCCACAGTCTCATTTCCTTCAGAGATGATACCCACACCTTTGGCAATGGCCTTGGCAGTGATAGGATGATCGCCAGTCACCATGATAACCTACAATGGAAAAACGAAACCAGCCAAATTACTCAAGCATGACATTCAAGGGGGCAAGTGTAACAAGTATGGGGAAAATGTGGGTAACATATCACTCTACCTTGATGCCAGCGCTCCTGCATTTGCCCACAGCATCAGGCACAGCAGCACGAGGTGGGTCAATCATGGACATGAGGCCGACAAAACACAGCTTTTCAGTAGGGAAGTTCACTTCCTCAGTATCAAACTGAAATCCATCAGGGAACTGGTCGTCGGGCAGGTTGTAATGGCAAAAACCTGACCACAAATGGTTGTGTAAAATCATGTCATGTTTGCAGTCACACATTTTTCAAGTTAATTTTTCTTTACACTGTTAGGGTCGTTTCATAGTCTACACAAGCAATGCGGACGCAGTTTGAAATGCAAAGTTTCCACACATATTGAAGAGCCCCCCCATAGCCTACGGAAGCTATGCAGACGATGCACCCCTGTGGGAAACGCATGACATGGCACTCATGCTTGCGTCGCATGGCAAAATATTTTGCTGCGCAATTATTGTAAATTCGCAAATGGTGTCTCCTTGCATAGCTCCATACATTCACATCTGCGTAGCTTGAAACAGCCCTCTATCTAAGTTCAAGTGACTTCTTACCGAGCACTCTTTCTCCTAGACCTCCAAGTTCAACATAGGCATTCTGGAAGGCATCCTTCATCTCGTCATCCAGGGGCTGTTCTTTGCCCTGAAGCACGATGGATGAGCAGCGGTCCAGGATCCTCTCTGGGGCTCCCTTCATCACCAACAGGTGCTTTGTCTCTCCAGGGGTGACGTTTTTGTGGATGGATACCTTTTTAAAAAGCAGTTAGTAATTAGTGGCTAGCATTTAGCCAATTGTTGAGGTGACTTAAAAGTAGTACTGACTAGTTTTATTTATTTATTTATTTTTTATTTTGGACAATTGACATATATAGTAGCCCACCTGGTATTTGTTGGTGGAGTTGAAGGGGATCTCAGAAAGCTTCTGGTACTTCTCACGCATCTCTTTCACCGGGCCACAGCACAGCTCAATGCACTTCAGCAGGGCAGACTCAGAGGCGTCTCCAGCTGTGTCTCTCTGTGGAAGATAGAGGCAATTAGAATGACTTAATTTTTCGAGGTTTCGGCCTGTGGGTTGATATCCTCAGACATGAACTAGCCATGGACTAAATAGTATTTTTATATTGTATCTGCAATACAATTAAATCCAGACCAGGGGCATATCTTGTCTGAGAAAGTGACTTCTTCAAATGTATCAGTAACAACTTTTTGTTTTAGAGAGTGAAAAAGGTTGAGATCATTATACGATTTCTTAATGAATAGAAGACCAAAGCATTTAAACCTTCTTTTGTTATTTTTCACAATTAAGTATTTTATTACCACACTTATTCATACCATGCTTAGCAATCAATGATCACATCCAAAATGTACATTCAACAATCTTCTTAAAGGCCTAATGCATTGGAACATCCACTATTCTTACACCCCAAACAGTAAAATGTACAAGTTGAAATACTGCTCTGCACACCTTGAGGATGGGGACATTCTGCTGATCTGCCAGGAAGACAGCGCGGTTGCACAGACCAGCCACGCGTGCCAGGGAGTTCCAGGTTGCTGATGAGCGGTCAAAAGCGGTTCCTGTCTGGTTCTCGGTGGTGTCGGCTTCATGGATCTGGTTGTCGAACCACATGTGGGCCACCGTCATGCGGTTTTGGGTCAGAGTTCCGGTCTTGTCAGAGCAGATGGTGGAGGTAGAGCCCAAAGTCTCCACAGCTTCCAGGTTCTTCACCAAGCAGTTCTTCTTGGCCATGCGCTTGGCAGTCAGGGTCAGACACACCTGAATGACATTAAACAGGTCATGAGATCACACCATCCTAGAGGACATTGCAGGTTACTATCCAGACCTTGATGTTTCACGTAAGGATTACAGGGGTCAAGGAATGATGTTATGATTCAAGTTGTCTTGGACGCAGCCGTACGTCACCCTTCCATTGACTGTATTTAACACAGTGCTACATGTGGTACACAGTGGTATTATTTGGTCAAGAAGTTAAATGTAATGTAATATTACAAGAGAACTGGCCTGACGCTAGCTGGTTTGATTGCTAAATTTATTTTATTTATTTATGTATTTTATTTATTTATGTATTTTATTTATTTATTAATTTATTTATTCATTTACTGAAATGCAATGAACGTTTTCATACTTCTAAAATACAAACTTTCAGGGTACAAGACAACACCTCAAGAGGATCTTTAAGAATATATCTGTTGAAAGAATTGTTTGCCTGAGGTAGTCTTAAAACTCTGAAGCCATGAGTCTGTGTAATGTCATGCCTTACCCCTCCATCCACCCCCATCCCAACACAGACACTGATTTACTCACAGTGACAGTAGCCAGTAGTCCCTCTGGCACGTTAGCGACAATGATACCGATGAGGAAGATGACGGCCTCAAGCACACCATATCCGAGGACGAGAGAGAGGATGAAGAAAGAGACTCCCAGGAACACAGCCACGCCGGTGATGATGTGAATGAAGTGCTCAATCTCTCTGGCAATTGGGGTTTGCCCTCCATCCAGACTGGAGGCAAGAGTGGCAATCCGACCCATGACAGTGCGGTCACCAGTGTTGATCACAATTCCTCTGGCAGTGCCTGGGAAAATATGAGTCGGATATAAGTCAAAATGTAGGGATCAGATGTGCATCAGATGTGCATATGCAGATTTTCATCTTTAGAAATGTAAGATCAACAACGTCTATCTGATTTTTGTTTCACCAAACCTTTTAAACCAAATACTCAGTATAGTGCATTCCTATACCAAGGCTAAACAGTCCCCTGTATGTCACGCTATATAGCCTTATACCAAGTTTCATGAAAATCAACCTAGTAGCTTGTGCATATAATCCACCTAACAAACCAACCAAACCGACATGTATGAAAGCATTACTTTTGCCAAGATATGGTGATTTGACGATTTGGTGCAAAATAACAGTATCATATTGTTTATGTGGATAGAATAGGAACCTTACTTTAATAGAATTGTAATTATGTTGTGTTAATTTTAATATTTTGGTATGTGTGTACCTTCAACACAGTTGGTGGAGAAGAACACAATGTTCCTGGTCTCCAGAGGGTTGTCGTTGGAGAAGTCAGGGGTACGACTCTGAGGCTCGGATTCTCCTGTGAGGGAGGAGTTGTCCACCTGACCAAGCAGAAGAGAGAGAGATTGAGCACAGGAGAGAGAACCGTACCGTCTGCATTTTTTTTTTTAAAAGTGCATAGATGATATTTAGTCAGCTCCAAAAGCACCTTGCAGCCATGAGCAGAGATGATACGCAGGTCAGCAGGGATTCTGTCTCCACCTTTCACCTCCACCAGATCTCCAGCCACCACCTCCACAGCATCGATGCTCTTTTTCTCTCCGTCACGCACAACCAGGGCTTGCTGTGTTGAGTGAACAACACGTTAATATCACAGACTGTCAAAGGTTGTACGCATGATAAGAAAAAAAGGTATTTTTATGTACCTGAGGGACCAGGTTCTTAAAGGACTCCATAATCTTTGAACTCTTGGCTTCTTGAAAGTAGGAGAAACAGCCAGTGATGATGACGACAGCAGATAGCACAACACCCAAGTACAGCTATGTGGAGAATGTGGAAAGTTGGCAATGAACGCTTAAGTCAGTGGTCTTAATAATAATAAAAATCATTGGAATAAAGGATTTGATATTACAGTATTTGCACTCATGCATGATTTTGGTTTTATGCAGGTCAAAATCCTTACATTATCATTTGCTGGTTCATCTTCTGAGGCAGCCTGAATACCGTAAGCCAGGAAGCAGAGGATGGCTCCAATCCACAGCAGAGTGGAGAACCCACCAAAGAGCTGCTTGCAGAACTTCACCCATTCTGGGGTGGTGGGTGGTGGGGTCAGAGAATTGGGACCATCACGATCAAGGACCTCTTTTGCACGAGTGGAGGTCAGACCCTGGTGGTAATATAAAGGTACAGCAGCATTCACACAAGTCAATGAACATTCTTAGTGCCAATAAGGAAAGCAGCCAATAAGTGATTACTGTTACTTAAATAGCAAATTGTTATACTATAATTTCAATACCAACGGAAATATACAATACAACTTATATATAATACTATGTAAATATATAGAATGCCATTATATACCAAAACATATTATATATTGCTGTTTAAGAATGTGGGGGAGAGATAATGAAAGATAACAGTAAATGTCTGTAGTCTACTGTACTACAGCACTGCCATGCTGTTTCTTTGGCAGCAGACAGTCTTTGTCCATTATACCTAACATTATTGTTATCCCTTTTCTAAGAGTACATACACAAGGTATAATTGTCTTATGTACTTATTTTTTCCACCTCTGAATCAATATGAAAAACATTAACTTCCTGTAGTCATATTCAACACTGACTACCTTTGTCCAAAGTTCAAACTTCAGCTTCCTTGAGATGATTTAACCTGATAAAAGCAAGGCACGGCCTCAGGATACCTTGCTACTTGCTGAGATTTTGACAAGTACACTGTGTAGCAGTTCCACTGATACAAATGAGCCATTGTGAGTTTGACTGTGAGAATATCCACTGGCTTTGACAACATTTTTTTTCTTCTCTCAAACCAAATTTGCTCACCCTCTGCAGGTCTGTTCCATATTTGCGGTGAAGCTCATCCAAGGTCAGTTTGTGGTCATCCTGTGGGGGGAGAGGAGTGGTATTTAATTTATGCGCATGAGAGGTGTTACATTCCTTCTGCTATAAGCAGGGGATTTTCCCACAGCTGCAAAAAAACAACCAAGCCTATTTACCATCAACAAAATCACCAACAAAACAACCTTTGTGGGAAAAAATATCCCTCGAGAGCATTCCACTAGGGTTATCTAGCAGGCAACTTCCTTCATCAGTATTTTGTTGAATTAGGCCCATGACACCTTGAGAAGGATCAACTATGGTGTCTGGTGTCCCAGACCCACCTCCCTCCACACTCATGATGGATTACTATTGAATGGTGACAAAGTCTTTAGTCATTCCTTTTTGTTGCTGTGCATGAGCCTATCAGCAACATAACCAGACAAACCGCAATGACTTGACACACCCACAAATACCAAAACTATCAGCTCATGCTGACTGTTCCTCGTGCCCCCTGTTCTAGCACGTGTTATTGACTGCTGTCCAACATATTTGTGTCAGTTTGCAAGAGCTCAGATTCGCTACAGTAACACAATAAAGAATTGGACGCACTGTAAAGTAGGTGAAAGGATAGATAGCAAGTAAGTTCAAGATAATTCTATTCTTGATATATGTTAATACAAAGCACTAGAAAGTTATCCAGCCTGATTTGACATTTATGCCTGACTGCTAGTGTAGACATTCCACACAACTGCAGAAGTATTCCGGCAGTCTTCAGCCAGAGAATACTTTTTACTTTCTACTTCCTACTTCAGTACATTTCTCGCTTTGCTAGGGCTGGGGCGGTATGTTTTTTTTCTTACTGCAGTTGAAAAGAGGTATACCGCTTTAATCCACCCCCCAACCCTTCTAACACTTCCCCCTAAGCTGGCTGCGTCAGGTTGTAAAAAAGGTAGGCTATGTCACTATTAAGTTAAATTCTTAACAAACTAGAACATATTCTCTATTTCTTAGTTTCAACTTTCATAGAGTAAACATGTATGAGTCCTTTCTGGCCAAATTTCACAGCTTTCAAGTCTATCGTCTTTGTACAAATCGAGTTTGAATGGAGAGAATAGAAAAGTGTTACAATTGTGCTGGTTCTCCCCTCCTCTCGCATAGTAAAGTTTCAGGTTTTGTTAGAAAACCTTGAAGAACATATGTCATAAGATGATCTCTCACATAACATCACATTACACACTATGTGCACACATGAGCAGGCCAATGTTTCATTGATTTATTTTTTTCCGTTGATGGCGGTGACAAGCTCAGTCCCACGGTAGGCTTCACTTACTCTTAGCATTTATATGTTTATCAAGGTTCAGGAATTAAACAAAGTCTGAGTGACTATGGCAGATTTTCAATGCAAGGATGTGATAGAGGGACTTACCAGATCTACTTCTTTCTTCAGGTCATCCATATTTCTCTCCTTTTTCCCTTTTTTCCCTCCATCTTCAGAGGTTGCTGCCAGCTTGTATTTGTCATTTCCCTTCTGTATCAAACACAGCAAAGTGATCATGTAGTGCTAATCATAAAAAAAGAGAACTATACCAGCAAAATATCCACTGCAAAATCAGGCTTAGTCCACCAAAATGTGTGTGGATAAACCATGAGGAAATAAAGAATTCACTTACACCCAAGCCCATTTTTGCGGGCTGTTCTTGTATCTGTGCTCCAAAGATCAAAGATAAGAAAGGGCACTATCCCCAGGCACGTCCTGCTGTGTCACCCTACAGAGCCAAGTGCCCAGTGACTTATATACCACTGTCTCTGCACCTGTGGGTATGGGCGGAATTTTGGGAGGAGCACAGAGAGGAGGGGTTTGGCCTCAGACCTTTTCTCGTTGTTGATAATCATTCATTCAACCTTCATTTGTCCTTTACAAGACTTCTGAATGGTGCGTTAGCAGAAGATCATTCATTATAAACTTTAAATAAAAGTGAAGTATAAATGAGATTTATTTGATTTTGAAGAAAACTTGTCACACCAACTAAGTGCAATCTGTGTATGTTTAGCCATTATTGGGTTACACAATTGTTTAAAGTCAAGTGTAAATGTACAGATTTGACTCCAAAAAGTCTTGAAAGAACAAATATGTTTGCTGCTAACTAGATGAATCCCCTTTCATTTCCATTCAAATAAATTAGACTTGAATAGACTTGCCTGGTGCAGCCTCGAGACAACCGGTTTGTCAACTTCCCTGTCCTCTATCTACCATAGAAACCTCAGAGTTAATGAATGTCAAAGACTATGGGGCAATATTGTTCAGTATTAAAGTGTGTCCACATAGGGAAACAATACCTAAGCCAAATTGTAAACATTTAACAATGTGGGTGTGTATAGATTGTGCTTGTGCATGTCTGCATGCCACTTCCCATTCCTTGAGGTGCGTTTTTGTGTGTGTGTGTGTGTGTGCCTGTATGGTGGTGTTGGTGGGGGAATGGGGATAATGAAGTGATAGTAAGTAAGCAGAAATAGCAATGTTAGCATTCTTTTAAGATCCCACTTATGAAATGGTCCGGCACACTGAATCAGCGACTGACTGGCGAGAGACTAGACAGGCAATCAGGCGATAGTCAACATGGTAATACACGAAAAAAGCAACAGGCCAGTGCCATCTCTGAGCAAATTCACATACAAATGACCTTTAACACCTCAGGAGTTTTTTCTCGCAAGGGTGTGGGTGTCAAAACAAGGTGTGAAATAAAGCACTGTCCCAAAGCCATCATCACTGCTTGACAACAAAGAGCAATGGCCCATTTCAAAAGCCTTTACACATAACAATTAAAAGCATTTTCAAAACAATTACTGAATACACTAAATCTTACTGACTTAATATGGGAAAATCAGGTAAGAAAAGGACACATGCAGTAGATTCAGTTGGACATTTTTATTTCATTTTAAGTTTTAACTTATAACGTATACAGTGGCATCTCAACATCTGCATTAAGCAGGCGTACATGTGAGTATGTGAAATGATGTGATGTGCACACTAATAGTAGGTTTCCTTTTCCACCCAGCCTAGAGGTCAGAAGAAAAGTTAAAAGTTACAAAGCAGAACAATGAACAAAGTCCAATTTACCACACAACATTTGTGTTTTAAATCCATATAATTTCAATAAAAACGATTTTGACTTTTCAATTAAATTCAAATAAATCTCCACAACTGGAGGTGGAATATTTACACAGTTGGAAGTTGAAACTGAGAATATCTTACCTCCTGGGTATTTTCGCAGGAGATATCTTCTGGCCTCATCATAAAGGAAGATGAGTAGGGAATAGGGGAATGCACATAACCACCAGGAAGGCCTAAACACACAGGAAAATATATAACATTAGACATTTCATATGACTACACAATAATCTGCTTTAGGATTCTGTTCAAATTAGCTTGGCAATATTTTGACATAATATTGATCTTAAAAACATTTAGGGTATGTTGAAGGCATGGATATTGAGAAGGCATGGATTTCATCACATATTTAGCTTGATCATTTTACCATGAAAAGGCTAAACAGGAATGTAAACATAGTGTTCATCATTTTGGAGTCTAAAGCCACCCTAAAATGATGAAAAGCCCCCCCTCCAAAAAAAAAGTAATAATATGCGTCCAAATTCACATCCATGGAGTACTTATCTCACAAAAATCACACTGATGTCACATGAACACTTCAGGGCTTTCCAATGATATTAGTGGCTTGGTGCTATGATAAACGGTTTGTGAGAAAATTAATTAAATTTCATCAGATATCCATTCGGAACACGGCGCTTCATCCATCTCCACTCATTACTCTCGGTGGTATATCTCACAAACGCTTCACTCAACACATGGCAAACCATATATCAGAATAAACACCATTCTTCTGTACAGTAAGCCATTCCTGAGTAATTCCTGAGTTTTGAAATTGCAGCACATTTCTACATGGTATCCAACTTTGGGCAGATATTTTAATGCAATAGCAGTCCAAAATAATGAGCTTGGTTTCCATATCCACAGCACAGATCAACTGTGCTTTTGAATAGATATTTCTACCATCATGCTTCAGGTGACATGGATGCAACAGTCATGAGACACAAAGTATTTTACCTTGACATAAAGGCTGACATAAGATACATGTAAGTATGATCACATCATACTTTCCCAGATATGGGTAGCCTATACTGTCTTGAAAACAATAATTGATGGCCCTTACAATGACCAAGAGCTTAAAAGTAAAACTACACTGAAAATAGCCTAGGCCTCAAAGGACTAATACATGACTTATAGTAGCACTGATATTAGAGCACTGATCAAATGCTACAGGAAAGGAAGGGCGGACAGAATGCAGTGCATAATGTCTCACTCAGTACATGTGCTGTTAGAATTCCATGGTATTCGGCAACTTTCACTTCCAGTTAGCGATGGCTTTAGAGAGGATTATTGGGCAAGTCAAGTCAGTGTTCTGTAATTAGGTTTCACTTCACTTAAAGTAGTAATCCGGCCGATTTTTACATGGATCTTGATCGCTAGACGTCGCAGAGTAATGTCGATAGGGAAAAAAACGACCCAAATCGGTGCTACCAAACTGGAGTAGCTGCAGCTAATGGCCAGTACTCCTAGTCAGCTACAACACTAGGTCTGGGGGCATAATCTAAACATGCCTTTTTTGCCTCTTAACAGACTCAAAATGTCATTAAAAGGTCTGAACTATATGAGTCCTTACGTGACAAAACGATGCATTTTCTACTCATTAGCTGTGAAGAAACCGACTAAATTCAAAGTTTGATAACTTGCTGTTAATACTAAGCCCTTTTAAGGTGTGATAACATTTTTTCAGCACACTCTGATGCACACGCATTACCTAAAACCCTGGGGGCTGTCTTTCAATACTAGGGACATCCCTGTGCACAAGGTTCTTCATTAGCCCCAGAGAGCTAAATCCTCATTTTACATCTACAGTCACAAAACCCCCTGGGGACTGTTATTTCATTCAGGGTATGATGAAGTTACATATTCATGAATATAATAATAATAATAATAATAATAATAATAATAATAATAATAATAATAATAATAATAATAATAAATCCTCACAGTGCATCTGCCGTCACAGTATCCTTTGCACCAGTCGTGGCCTACTGGTTAGGGCTTCAGGCTTGAAACCGAAGGGTTTCCGGTTCGATCCCTGACCGGTAGGAACGGCTAAGGTGCCCTTGAGCAAGGCACCTAACCCCTCACTGCTCCCCGAGTGCCGCTGTAGAAAGGCAGCTCACTGCTCTGGGTTAGTGTGTACGTCACCTCACTGTATGTTCACTGTGTGCTCTGTGTGTTCACTAATTCACAGATGGGATAAATGCAGAGACCAAATTCCTTGTATATGCAAGTATACTTGGCCTAGAAACCTCATTTACATTTATATTTACATTTATATGTTTCATTCAAGGCATGGTACAGTAGCCTGGCTCAGCCCGTCTACGTACTTACAGTCAATTTCATTTCGCTTCAGTATTAGACTAGCTTTTATACATTACCAACCTAATTTGCTTCCAATACCCTAGTGTAGAGGATGAGTTTAGCTCGTGGCTAACACTTACAATGACTTCCAATCAAGGGCGTAGGTTTGGTCTCAGCTTTGGTGGGGACACAGACCAGTCCAGCCTAATCAATAATATAGTCTATTATTTATGTTACTGCCCCACCTTGTCTGACAGCAGCTAACGAGTGATAAGATGTGCTTTTAATAGTTTCTGGTGTAGAAAACCAATCAAGAGCCACCAACTAACCAGCGAATAGAGGGCGTGGCTGAGAGTGATTACGTTACACCAGTATGAGGAAAGCAGACTGCTTAGATTGAATAGAAACCTATGGGGCTACCTAAACATGGGGAACGAAAAGGGTTCATTCTTCTTTGACCAAACATGTATAAACGATAAAAAATAAGGTTGGTGTGAGAGTTATCCGTGTGTATGTGGGATTTAGGTGACCATTACATTTCTATGTTTAGCTCTTTTCAGTTTACTAACAGTGTCACAAACAAAGTCACAGTTGAACTGCCTGTGGCTAGGTTTGGCAAGCTTAACTTTACATGTCATAACATCAATTAAACATAAGTCATTCCTTAATGTTATCATTTGAAATTCGAACCGTTAGCAAGCTGACGGTTTTACATTGGAAGCATGGGTATAGGTTAAGAAGGGGACCATGGTGACTAATCCCCATCAATATTTTGAGATGACAAAATGGTCTCCACCAATGTGGAGTTTGTGCTATTTGGTCCGATTCCGACAGCCAGGACAACAGTAAAAGAAACTCTGTCATTTGGTTGGCTGAAACTGAAGGGGGATTATCTGACATGCAATTCCATTGTAGCCTCTGTAGTTCCTGGTAAAATATAAGTCCATCAGTCATGCAAAGTAGTTATACACCAGGGGGGTATTCCATCAACCTTGCTAATGAAGGCGGCGCTTAACAGAAATAGCCTGGCTTGAACTAGCGTAGACTTTCACTTGGAGCTGAAGCCGTTCCATTAACTCAAGTTAGCGGCATCTTGGCCTCGTTTATTCAAGCGAGGTTTAGGTCAGCTTCATCTTTGCTTGTGCACAAGGTAGAACAGTAGACCAAAACAGTAGATTGACGAAAAGAGGATATATGTCGTAAAATTAAGACAATACTAGACGATTTCTGTTCGATTCGGCAAGCGCCATCTACAGGATTTTCATCGAAAGTCATCAAATTTAACATCGAGAGAAAAAATTGATTGCCTACAGAAATTGGAGAATAGTGAAAGCAATCATTTAAAACAACAATGCTAATGGTTTGAAATCAATTACCTGTTTTTTCAATGCCCATTTTTAAATATCTGGTCATGGAAATTCAGGATTTTTGTTATGGAATTTTACATTTGACTTAGAGTGGGAACCCTGGTAAAGATACACTAACAACAGTCTTTTTACAAGAGTCACTATTAGGCTACTCATTACAGTGGCAAAAAAAGGTTTATTGTGAATGTGTAATATTTTTTAGTTTATTTCAAGTTCATTGGTGAATAGTAGCAATATTAAAAATACATTTGAGTATAGAAAATATTAAATTAATGCATGTTGGTGGTTTAATAAACCATAACGACATACTGTAGGCCTATATATTTAATACTCCTGATTCCTGATATCCCAGTGGTGGACGTGCGCGGTAACATCTGGCCCTCTGACAGCGACAAGAACATTTTGTGGCCCTCTCTATCAACAAAGTTGCCCATCCCTGGGCTATGATATAGCCCACTGGCAAAGCTGTCACTGAACAGCCTACCAAATGTAGCCTATGTAGCCTTAATAAATTCCCATAGTTACTAAGCTGGGATTCACGTTAACCGGAACGGTCACTAAAATTAGCAAGACTTATCGAAATAAGACAGGTCTTTAGTGAGGTTGATGGAATACCCCCCAGGACCAAACAGTGAGGCCATGTGTGGTATATTTACTAACTCAAAAGCACTGGACAGCCACACTTGCTGCTCAGGGAGGAACAGACAAACAGATATCGCAGCATTCCCTTTTTATACTAGATAACTACAGCTCAACCAAGTTTCCAAAATACCAAAACTCTCTATGGCAAATTATGTCATAACATAACTACTTTTTATTATAGGCCTATAACAGAGCTTTGTTTATTCAGCGTAGGTCCCTGCAACGGCTCTCGAACACACACTTACCACCCACCAGGAAGAAGACGTTTGCCAATGGCGAGTGGTCAGACTCTTTGCACGAAGAGTAACAAAGTCAAGAGTCTGGTTCACAAGGCTATGTTACAGTTAAATATTCATGAATAACAAAAAGTTGATGTGAAGAACGTGTTCAGTGAACTCACTTGAGTGGGTACATTCTGAGAGCGACGTCCATGCCAGGGCAGTAGGAAAGGAAGGCAGCCAAGGCTGTCTCCTCAAGCAGGCCAAAGATGAGGATTTTATTTCTGTGGACAAGAGGATGGGAATGGAATTAAAGGAACATGCCAGAGATTAGCTAGAGACTTTCTAATGAGGAGACACAGCACTCAAAAAATCCTCTACAGACATGCATGGGTTAGCTTGTTGTCTACACATATCCAGCCTCTTCCGCTGCAAAAAAATCAACATGTGAATAAATTGTGTCAATCATGTGGTGTGTTGTGAATACATCATGCCAATCATGTGTTGCAATCTTGCTGCTGGAGCAAGGTTGGTATCGAGAAGTCTTGTGCACGCCGAAATAGATGCCCGATAAGTGCCCAGAAAGTGTTACAATATGGCCGCTGAGTGGAGGGACTTGCCTAAAAGGATGGATTAGCTTATTCGCTCTTCTTCGAACCAATACCAAAGTCACAACATGTAAATAGGAAAATGTTGGAGTTTCTTTGTCACATTTGCGAATGGTAGTCTAGTTGGTGGGTGCAGTAATGATGGGTGCATCAGGGTATGTATCATTATATCTAACTCTGGGAGAGACGACAAATGAGCAATTTTCCCAAAATGTTGGTGTGTTCTTTTAACAAACAAATGCTGATGTGAATACAATTGTCCAAAATGTTCACTGTATGTAGTTAAAGAGAAACTATGCAGTATATTGGCCATTTCTTCACTGTTTTTTTGCTTCTTTTCGCTGGCTCTGTCATGACGAATGTCTGAGAAACTCCATCGCTAATCGCAAAAGCAATTTGTTACACTCGTTATACTTCCCGACACTGAGGCCGTTGGCCTGCCGGCCCAAAGTTGCAAGGGTGGTTTTTCCGCTCACAGGCGCTAGGGGGAAGTGAGACGGCCACCATTCAACCCGAAAAAAGTCATATAACCATTCTAATGACTCCAAAGCTGTTAAGTTAAGGTAAATTAAGGTAAATTAAGCTAAAAAAACCTGCATATTTCGCCTTTAAATCCCCGTAAAGGGATATAAGCTATACAAATACCCACAGTCTCGCATTCAAGCCCTCTTCTGTTTGGTTGACTTACGTCATTCCTTGCTGAAGGATGGAGTTTCTTCTTGTTTTGCAGATGATAAGATCAGCCCACTGCACAATCACAATACTGGTGAAGAAAGCTGTGTGGCATGTAAACTCCACTATTTTTCTTCGTTCGTATGTCTACAAGAGGAAGCCGAAAATGAGAGGTCCGAAACAGCAAAATACTGTGTCTTGCCATTTTCAATATGCTTCAGTATTCAGTACACTCTCAAGTTACATTACAGACCACGGAAAGACTTACCCACTGCTGACCGTAACTGTCCTCAATATCATTGTTGTCGTTGTCATCCCAGTTAACACGAATACCTATTAGATCTGTAGGCAGGAATCCATTTTCAGCCAGGATTACGAAGTAGGTGAAGAATCCTGCTGTGGCCTGCATCATACCTTAGAGTAGAAGACAACCATTTAATTTAGTAGAGTTTACAAATAGGTGATTTGTTTTTCTTTTTGAGTTCCCTGGGATGGTGTTTCAGTAGTGTGGTGTTGGAGTAGGCTTTGATCTTACCGATCTGCCCATAGGCAATACTGATAAGCCTCTCATTCACCAGCTTGTCTGTCTTTGCATTTCTTGGCTGCCTTTTCATGATGTCGCTTTCAGCTTTTTCGTAAGCCAGGGAGATAGCAGGAACCTGAAATATAAACCAAGTAATCAAACTCTCAAGCATCAGTGTTCAATAAACAAACCATATCCCGTCTTTCACTCTTATACAGGCCTTTAAATTGATAGGTTTGCATGCAAGATAATCAAATTTAGCAAACGATCAGCAATGCAGCCAAAAGACATGTCATGTGGACACACATTGGCTCTGTTAAGTTCTATTATGACCAGACAAGCAACAGTGTTCTTTAAAGCAGCCTTTACAGTTTTGGGTTGTTTCTGCTTTGAAATGACTGTAAGTCATGCATTCTCTATGTGGAATCGTAGACCCCATGTTAATGTGTCAGAATGAGTACTATGCAAAGGGGCTCAGACCAGGGACAACAATGGTTGAGACAACTCACAACAGCACCAACATTTTCATAACAACTTTTGTTACACCACTTGTTTCCAGCTGGCTAGTTAATCAGCAAAGTCAACCAACTGGCTGACTAGCAATCAGTAAGTCCAATTACATTTGTTTTGTGACTTTTGTGACTTCTGTTTGATAACAGAATGGGTAGACGACGTTAGCAAGACTTGGCCAGAGATTCATTGGCCCGACATATACGGCTATCTGGTTGACAAGCCCAGCATGTATACATGCAAAAAAGTAGTAAGAGTAAGCATTTTTCTTGATGTTTCCTTGACATTTCAGTCAATTCACACACACAAAATTCAATGGTATGGAAAGCTTTCTGAACCCGATATATGCACATCTTTTCTGTGACCATGAAGGGGTCAATTCTGAAGCCTGCAACTGCGAATTGGCAACTCTTATGACACTCTATGTGGAGGGAAATAAATATCTCTACCATGTCAGTGCCCAGGTCAATACAGAGGATGGTGACTGTGCCCAGAGGCAGTGGGATGTTGGCGAGGATGAAGAGGAGGAAAGGTGAAATCTCTGGGATGTTACTGGTCAGAGTGTAGGCGATGGACTTCTTCAAGTTGTCAAAGATCAGACGACCTGAAGAAGATCCAAGAACAAACCCAGTGGTCAGAAAGATCCAAGCATGGTGATGAATTATTTGTATTTGCCTTTAAGGAGTACAATATACCTTCTTCAACTCCTGTAACGATGGAGGCGAAGTTATCATCTAGAAGGATCATGTCAGCAGCCTGCTTAGAGACGTCAGATCCGGCGATACCCATAGCAACACCAATGTCAGCCTTCTTCAGAGCAGGAGAGTCATTGACGCCATCACCTGTTACAGCCACAATGGCACCCTGTAGAGCAAAAGAACAGTATTAATCTCATAACGGCCAATTTCGTAAGGGAAACCCATATGCCCTTTGTAAGAATTTAGTGAAGATGAAGCTTACATTACCTGTCGCTGACAGCCCTCTACAATGATGAGTTTCTGCTGTGGAGAGGTTCTGGCAAAGACAATCTCAGTGTGGTGCTTCAGTATTTCATCCAGATGCTCAGATGTAATTTCCTTCAGATCATTCCCATGGACGACACATGCCTTGGCATCTCTGTGAATATGAAGAGTGAAGAGTCTGAAACTTTCAATGGGATTTAGGTTGAAGAATTATTTAAAATTTTGTTATAGGCTAAAGGCAAGAAAGGTAAAATATAAATCCCACTGTACCTTGGGTTGACCTCATCAACAGGGATGTTCAAGCGAGTGGCAATATCCTCCACAGTCTCATTTCCTTCAGAGATGATACCTACCCCCTTGGCAATGGCCTTTGCAGTGATAGGATGGTCACCAGTCACCATGATGACCTACAATGGAAAACAAAACCACCCAAACTACTTAATTATGACAGTCAAAGGGGCAACAAGTATGGGCCAAATTTGGTAAACATCACTCTACCTTGATGCCAGCACTCCTGCATTTGCCCACAGCATCAGGCACAGCAGCACGAGGTGGGTCAATCATGGACATGAGGCCGACAAAACACAGCTTCTCAGTAGGGAAGTTCACCTCCTCAGAATCGAACTTAAAGCCCTCAGGGAATTGGTCATCAGGCATGTTGAAATGGCAGAAACCTGACCGCAATTAATCATGAAAAAAGTCATGAAATCATGTAATGGTTTTCAAATGTTCCATTTTTTGAAAATTTAGTTTGGAAAGATTTTTCTAAGCTCAAGTGACTCCTTACCGAGCACTCTTTCTCCTAGACCTCCAAGTTCAACATAGGCACTTTGGAATGATTCCTTCATCTCGTCATCCAGGGGCTGTTCTTTGCCCTGGATCATGATGGATGAGCAGCGGTCCAGGATCCTCTCTGGGGCTCCCTTCATCACCAACAGGTGCTTTGTCTCTCCAAGGGTAGCGTTTTTGTGGATGGAGAGCTTTTCAGTAAAACAGTTAGGTGTTAGCAAGTAGCATTTAGTATTCAGCCAGTAGTAGCGGGCGAGAAGTTTGGTATTCTTACCTGGTATTTGTTGGTGGAGTTGAAGGGGATCTCGGCGATCTTGTGGTATTTGTCACGCATCTCAGTCACTGAGCCACAGCACAGCTCAATGCATTTAAGCAGGGCAGACTCAGATGCATCTCCAGCTGTGTCTCGCTACAGATAATGGAGGGAATTACTTAATGACTTTCATATTGAATTTAGTTTTTAGATAGATAGATAGTTATTTTCTAGGCCAACAGACTGAGTCCAACCATGGCCTAAATAGTGTTTTTGTATTTCAGCCCCCTCAAAAAATAAAATGTTTTGGATCTTTCATAAAAAAATGAATCATTACATTTTGTAAATTGTTGTTTTGAAGTAGTGACATGTCGAAAATAGCAAATGTTATGTAAATAGTTCTGCATACCTTGAGGATGGGGACATCCTTCTGATCTGCCAGGAAGACAGCACGGTTGCACAGACCAGCCACGCGTGCCAGGGAGTTCCAGGTTGCTGATGAGCGGTCAAAAGAGGTTCCAGTCTGGTTCTCCGTGGTGTCGGCTTCATGGATCTGGTTGTCAAACCACATGTGGGCCACCGTCATGCGGTTCTGGGTCAGAGTTCCGGTCTTGTCAGAGCAGATGGTGGAGGTAGAGCCCAGAGTCTCCACAGCTTCCAGGTTCTTCACCAGGCAGTTCTTCTTGGCCATGCGCTTGGCAGTCAGGGTCAGACACACCTTTCAATGACATGAAACAGGTCATGAGATCAAATCATTTTAGAGGACAGATCCAGATCTTCATGTTTTCATGTAAAAGTTTCAAGGGTTTACTTGACACACTCCGAGACATTTTAAGTAACTAGTGAACACTGAAATAGTCTCAAGAACCCTGAAGCAAACAAGGCTGTCCAATGTCACGTCTTGCATTGTGACACTGATATACTCACAGTGACAGTAGCCAGTAGTCCCTCTGGTACGTTAGCGACAATGATACCGATGAGGAAGATGACGGCCTCCAACCAGCCATATCCGAGGATGAGAGAGAGGATGAAAAAGGACACACCCAGGAAAACGGCCACGCCGGTGATGATGTGGATGAAATGCTCGATCTCAATGGCAATAGGAGTTTTCCCTCCTTCCAGACTGGAGGCAAGAGTTGCAATCCGACCCATGACAGTACGGTCACCGGTGTTGATCACAATTCCTCTGGCAGCGCCTGGGAAAATAGTCAGATACAATACAAAACACTGGGATTAAACAGCACACGTTCAGGTGACTTTCAGGCTTAAATAATGCAAGATTAATGTTGTGCATGGGGTTTAATACGTGTGTACCTTCAACACAGTTGGTGGAGAAGAAAGCAATGTTCCTGGTCTCCAGAGGGTTGTCATTTGAGAAGTCAGGGGAACGTGTCTGAGGCTCAGATTCTCCTGTAAGGGAGGAGTTGTCCACCTGACCAAGCAGAGAGAGATTGAGCACAGGAGACAAAACCATATTGTCTGTATTATTTAAAGAGATTTAGTCAAGTCAAAAAGCACCTTGCAGCCATGAGCCGAGATGATACGCAGGTCAGCAGGGATTCTGTCTCCACCTTTCACCTCCACCAGATCTCCAGCCACCACCTCCACAGCATCGATGCTCTTTTTCTCTCCGTCACGCACAACCAGAGCTTGCTGTGTTCAGTGGACAACAAATTAACATCACAGACAGTTGGGGTGTATGCACGAAAGGAGTGAGAATTTGTCTAAAAGCAATTTATATGTACCTGGGGAACCAGGTTCTTAAAGGACTCCATAATCTTTGAACTCTTGGCTTCTTGATAGTAGGAGAAACAGCCAGTGATGATGACGACAGCAGATAGCACAACGCCCAAGTACAGCTATGTGGAGAATGTGGAAAGTTGGCCATGAACACTTAAGTCAGTGGTCTTAATAATGATAAAAGTCATTGGCATAAAGAATTTGATATTACAGTATTTGCACTCATGCATGATTTTCCTTGTATGCAGGTCAAAATCCTTACATTATCATTTGCTGGTTCTTCTTCTGAGGCAGCCTGAATACTGTAAGCCAGGAAGCAGAGGATGGCTCCAATCCACAGCAGAGTGGAGAACCCACCAAAGAGCTGCTTGCAGAACTTCACCCATTCTGGGGTGGTGGGTGGTGGGGTCAGAGAATTGGGACCATCACGAGCAAGGATCTCTTTTACACGAGAGGAGGACAGACCCTGGTAACATAATGATACAGCATTATTCACACACAGTTCAGAGAACACATTTGACCCACAATTAACGTTTTTCATGTGACATATTCTAGGTTCAGCTTTGTTGACATCCACCTGGTAGGCAAGGGACAAGTTGAACCCATCAACATCGTTGTTTGCAGCTGCCTCTCAGTAGGCTACATCTCTGTATTTCAGCAATGTCAACATTTCAGGCATCAATAAAGGTGATGATGAAACGTTATCCCATTGTTCAATATTTGATAGCCTGTCACAGGAACGTTATTTCGCTAAAATCGCCCTGATTTGGTGCATTGATCTGTATCGATAACGTTATGGGAGAACCTGCATGTAGCCTAATGGTAGCCTAACTTTTTTTCTCTGTTCAAAACTCGGTTTACACGAAGACGATAGACTTTCTTAGAAGCTGTGAAATTTGGCCAGAAAGGAACATCTTCCCTCTGAAAGTTGACACAAAATCAAACAATTTTTGATCATTCTTCAACTGAACAGCAGGTTTTGGTAGACATGTAGACTCAGCAGACGTTAAACGGTAGCCTACAGTTATAGCCAGCGTCAGTCAGCATCATGTAACATTAATGGCGTTAAAGTCATGAATCCTTCAACATATTAGCTGCTATAACATAACAGCGATAGCTTATCCAAAGACGATCTGCATGGATATATAACCACACAGAAAAACTCAGAATGTGAGTGATAAAGTTAATTAATTGTATGAGACTTTTGATTAGTTATCGATTGCTATATTAGGCTGTTATGCTAGCTCAGCCTTTAAATATGCTGTTATTTTGGTCATGTGGACTTGATTAAACGGGTAAAGATAATTCATAAACTGCTATTCTTACAAGCAGTAGCCTAACAGTGGTGTTTGAGGTTGCCGTGTGTGTGTGATCGCTAAACAATTCATAGGATCAAATCAGTTTATTTTTACATACGGGAGTCAGCCTAACTGACCTGTAGGCTATAGCACATAAGCCTATTCTGTTTTCATTTATTAGCATTTGTTGTGATTATATAATCAAATGACACTCATGATAAATTGAAATAGAAGGACAGGAGATAGGTGATTGATGTCCACAAGCACGAATTTCACGAGACAAAACTGTTCCGGTAAAAATATTCTTGCCATGTTTAAAATGCTGCATTTTTCCCCTTCATAGCCTATCTCTTGCAATTCATTTTTGGATGACTGTAGATAGTTGTATTTTAGCCTACGTCTTCGTAGACAGTAGCCTAGGCTACATTAGGCCATCTTGAGAATAAAAGACTTCACAGCTGCTAACGATCATCCTCCACAACCATGAGGATAGGTAGGCTAAACGGTCGTTCGTCGCCTTTTTGCTTCTTATTGTAAAACCAACTGTTAGGGCCTACACAAGTGGTCGACATCCCGTTGAAGCTAACTATGTGTAGCCTATGCAACCCGACTATCTAGTTCTAGGCTTCCCTACCACTCTGCAGTGCCTTGCCTACCATTCTTGCCTACCACTCTAGTTGTAAACAAACGGTGACGTAACATTAGAACGGAGGTGCAAAAGTATGATTATGAATTTCCCCTCTAAAAAGGATGACTACATCAACTTGAATAGCAACACCAAAATACATGCATGTTGTACAATGCAATATGATCATATTAGAAATAATAGGCTACCATAAAATATACAATGTGATACATAAAACTGCATAATAAGGAAATTGAAGAGATGGAACGATTTATTAAATTATTGAATTATTTCTAATTCTACTGACTCTGTCAATAGACTATTTTAATCAACTTCTAACATTCAACTTAGCCTTTCTCTGGGGGAATATACATGTCATCTTATTAAAATCTTGGATGTTCCCAGCTATGAATGGATGTGCATAATATTAGCCTGTTGCACTGAATTTGGAGTTTCGAACAGTGAAGGCTTCACTCAATGAAAACACTTGAAGTGCATTTCAGGACACAGTGGTGTCACATTGCTTGCTGAGCATTTTGAAATATATTGGTTACAGTTGCACTGATACCTCTGAGCAGATTGTGAGAATATCCCCCAGGCTTGGCTGCAGTTTTTCCCTCAAACCATATTTTTTCACTCACCCTGGTCAGGTCTGTTCCATATTTGCGGTGAAGCTCATCTAAGGTCAGTTTGTGGTCATCCTGTCGGGGAGAAGAGTGGTAGATTTAACACTAGACTTCTCTATATCATGTTTACAGTTTCCGTTATAATGCTTTGGATGTGCCATTTGGGGGTGTTATCATTCTGGATTTACCTTACCTTGCTTTACCTGCTGTGCCCTTTGCTAATATGAGTGCCCGTTATTTTGTCATCCTTGTCTGATGTTGGTAATGCCTTGATGAGCCCCACATGTTTGTGTATCTGTCTACCAGTCCTGTGTGTTATGTCAGCACGAGATGTCCATCAGATTTCAGTGTTTCTGTATCTGTTCTAAAGCTAATAGATGCCACTCACAAGATTGTGAATGACATGTATGGGATTCAGGACCCTGCCATTGAACTAGAGATCTGTGTGTCCAGCTGTGTGTTCTCTCTGGGCTGGTGGTAAACATTGGTGGGAAAGTGGTATCTTATTTAGAAATTATTGTCTCAGATGGGAGTTGGTCCTGATGGGGCCGTGATGTCCTCCTGCTCTCCAATGTGCTATGAGGTCATGCCGGTTGCCAGGCCAAAGATGGTGCTGGGAGAGACAGGTCCTGCTGGTCCTGCCAAGACCTCGGGGACTTTGTCGGGTTGGTTTCCGTCCTCTTTCCACCATTCCGTGGCCTCTGCCTGTGGGGATGCTTGGGCAACCATGACAGATTGTCATTCCATCATCCTTGGGATGGTATTTGGTTCCATATATCCTGGTGGCTGTGAGTGTGGTACTGATGTGAATGATGTAACTATTTCGACTCATGCTTTGGCAGTGGCACTTGGTGGTATTGGTATTTGGAAATAATATGATTATACCTTAATTTGCTTGTCCTGTAACCACCTGCTACTATTTCGTGTGTGTGTGTGTGTGTGTGATCTTTTCAATGTCCTAATTTATCCCCACCTACTGTATGTGTATATATTTGATGTGTGCTTTGTGTATGCAGTGCTTGCATATGAGAGACCCTGCCATTTAAACCAAATGTATTTCTGCCCCGGCCTTCTGGGATAGGTTGCCACAATGTGTTTATCAAGGTTAAAGGACTGGACAACACTAAGTGTTATCCTAAGACTGAGGAAGAATAAATGTTAGGTTTTAGGATTCAGCAACTTACCAGGTCAACCTCTTTTTTTAGGTCCTCCATATCGGTTTCCTTTTTCTTCTTCTTCTTCTCCTTTCCTCCATCTTCAGAGGTGGCTGCCAGCTTGTACTTGTCATTACCTTTCTGTGTCAAACACAGCAAAGATGATAAGATGTATAGTGCCAGTCCTCAAAGAAAATAAATAACCCCCAAAAGTACAACATGCACAAACAAAATTGTTGTACAGTGCAAAATTGTGCCTTTTAACAACATACCAAAATGTAAATAAAGAAAATAAAGAAGTCACTTACACCCAGGCCCATTTTTGTAGGCTCTGTCTTATGTCTGGACTTTACGGGTAAAAGGCTGCTTTCCCTAATCAGGTCCCTCTGGGTTGAGGAGCCTTGTTCTCTGTAATTTATATACCCTGACCTGTGCAATGGTGCCACATTTTGGGAGGAGCATGGAGCAAGGAGGTGGGTTGTGGCATCAGAATTATGACTGTGTTATTTTTTTGGATTATAGGTTGCTTAAATTGGAAAAACAACAAGAGTTCTATGCAAATGATTTATTTCACTCAAATGTATATTTCACTGAAAAAAATCTGGATTAGTGAGTATTTGACCTTTTCTGGTAAACATTCCTTCAGTCAGCGTGTCAGTTGCATGCTCCCCAGAACTTGTGGCAACAGAGGCATTGTGTTGTGTGATAAAACTTTTTTTAAGTGATTATTGTGATTAGTCCAAGCCACACCTGTACAGGAAAGTATAGGCATAGCTTCACCTATATAATGTAACATACCGTATTAGTGGACAATGTTTTAGTGAAATAAATAAGCCCTTTGTTTCCATAGAGGTGACATCAACAATATTTTTTAACATACCACACGTGGGATATAGGCTTATGAAGTGTGGATGTGTCTGTGTGTGTGTGTGCGTGTGTGTGTGTGTGTGTGTGTGTGTGTGTGTGAGAGAGAGAGAGAGAGAGAAAGAGAGAGAAAGAGACATATTTGTGCTACCTTTGCTTTTATATTTAGCCTACCAACAACACAGATACAACACAACATGATATCCCAGATGAAAATATTTCTGCTTTCAACAGTCTTGTCTTTGTCTGAGAGAAATAAATCAGGTCTTATTTAGAGATTATTGAATTCTGATCTGTTTCTCCTAAACCCCCTTAGGGATAAACATAAGCAGAAGAATAACAAAAGAGCATCTTTAGTTGAACTTTAGTTGAACTCAGGCTGAGACAAGAGGGAGGCTATTTCTAAATCTAAATAAGAAATATGGGTATGAGACATATGGGTCAAAAATCATTACTGTAACATTTAGCTTAATTGTCTCTGGAAGAAATAGGCTCACAAAAAGAGATGTTATTTTGAATGTTTCCTACCTCAGTGATCTTAAACATGTTTAAGGTTTCAACACACAAAGAAACATCAGCAGCACAACTTTTGTCAGTTTTATGTAAATGTCCCACAGGATAATTGGATGCTAACCAGGCATATTTGAAAATAATATGAGTGAAGATGAGCCAAAAAGAATTAAGGCCTAGTCCACACATACATCCATATTTTTCAACATCATAACTTTATATATTTCTGTAATGATTTAGGTCACTAATAATTGACATTTTGCCAAATTCTTTCCAGTGTGAAGGTGTTGAGAAACTCAGTGTTGAGGTTTAAACTAGGAAGACATTTGATATTTGGCTTGTAACATCAGAGTGTACACCACAATCTTCTGTTGTTGACGTCAGAGTATGTGTCATTATCCCCTATGAGGATGTTTTGTGCAGTCACAGTGACTGCAATTGTGCTGTTTTTAACCTTGCTAATGGATTCTGTGAACTGGACTTTTTAAGAACAAAGGAACGACATCCCTGGTTTAAAAAACATTCATGTACATGTGGACTTGGCCTATACTCACATTTATATATCATGTTGGTCACAGGACTTCACTTGTAACTGCAAACTATGTGTTCCTTGACGCCCTTGCTGATTAGACAGCCCTTTTCCAAACTCTACCAACTAGCCATTTCTACTCTGGAAAAGGCAAGCCTTTCCAGACCCCTTTTGCCTCTCTTTAACTGAGTTCCATACAACCATTTTAAATGGCATAAAATAGATATCTGGCCTAGAATCCTCTATGCCACTGGATATTCCACCGATCAGGTGTATTGAAAGTTGCTGTCCTCTTACATGGACCAGAGGTTTGGGGGCCTGTCCAGAGTCATTGGCTGCCGTGGTAAAAAAAATCCCTGGGGGATGCTTGCTAAGGAATAGTTGTACTTTACATCTTCGGCCAACGTGTATCCTTGTGCAACGTGGAACCTTTGAAAGTTCAGGAATTCACTAGCTGTCAGCACATACTCATTACTCTGGGTTGTATTACAGTCACAAAGACATTAATGTACTGGTGGAAGTAATGTTTTGAAAACACGCCAAATTCAAGGTCAGACCTTTCTCCACCCATTTTTGTAATAACTTAATGAGTCGTAAAGGAGTTTATGGCTTCCAAAGGACACATCAAGGTCGATGACTCTGGTGATGCTAGTTGCTAGTATGTTGGAGTAAGCCAGTCTTGAAACTCCTGAAGTAAGTATATACAAGTAAAAGTACATGTACAACTAGTGATCACTGCTTGCGGCTATGCTATTTAGTTCTTACTATGTTATTTATTTATTTTATGTTGGTGTCATTGTTGTTTTGTGTTCTTTGGTAATTTATACAGATTGTCTAATAAATATGAATGAGACTAGAGAAATGCTTTTATAAAAAATGAGTAAATCACAATGAAATGTTCATTAATAGACTTTGGCACTACTGTGAATCAATATACAATAGCAAGCATGACAATGAACATAACAAAAAAGCTTTCAGGGAGCAAGAGGTAAAGACTATTTCAGAAAAGACCTGGCTTTAGGAGTGATTTTGCTTTATTATGGATTTAGAATAGGTGTAGGAGGTGTGTGGTGTGGTGTGTGTGTGTGTGTGTGTGTGTGTGTGTGTGTGTGTGTGTAGGCTGGGTGGGGCTGAACCTGATAGTGTTTAGTAAACATGTCACTGTTTGTTTTATGAGATGAGAACTTTCCTTACACACCATCCTTATGCTCTGGTATATCACCACTGACTTGATATACATTTAATGGAACCTTTAAGTATACCTATATTTTTGCATGTGGTGATTGAGAGGCACCTGACAAATTAACACACTGTAGAGTCCATGTTTTGCCTACAGGTGCTTTGATATTTGGCCTAACAACAGTGGAATGCATATCTTAACAAATGTTAAGCTCGGCACAGTTGTATCCACAGAGGCATACCAGTGGCTTTAGTCTACACCAACAAGCACATCGCTTTTGCGAGATTAGTGTAAATGCCTAATGTGCTAACCATGTATCAAGTGAGGCCACTGACCAGCGTCGATCTGTAAAGTGAAGATGAAGTCATAAAAGAACAGTTAAAATCTCAGGAGGGCCATACTGAAATCACACTGCAGCCAACACCCACTAATAAATGATTCTCTAAGTACTGTATGTCTTAAGTCTCAAAAGCTACAGGGTTTAATTTGGGTGCTGGTAGCAGTAGTAGCATAGTGGCTAAGGAGCTGGGTTAGTTGTGGGTTCATTTCCTGACTGCCACCGTTAACCTTAACCCCTAGTTGCTCTGGGGAGACTGCCCCTTGTTATAATTGACACATGTAAGCCTCTTTGGATACAAATAGGTTTTTGGGTTTCTTAGTTCAAAGAAGGAAACATGGCATAGGTTCAACCTTACCAGTCCCGACCCTGTCACTACAAGCGTCTTATGCTTGATCACCCTCAAGCACATTGGACTTTTTTTCATTTCATTTATATAGTGTATTTAGTTTTGTTAGTTTTCTTATCTTTCTTATCTTCTACTGTCTTTATTGTACAGTGGAGTTCAGTTATATGTTTATACTTATACTTATGTTTACCATTTCTGCTGTAAGTGCATGTTGTGTGTGATGTCTGTATGCTACTGAGACCCTTGAATTTCCCCTTGGGGATCAATAAAGTATCTATCTATCTCTATCTATCTAACCCAGGACATCTCAAGGTTATCCTGGGGCTGGAGTTACATCCAGCTGTTGTCACAACAATATTCATTCTTACACACTCACTTATGTGTGTATGCATCTTTGACAGTAATAGTGATGCCATGCCCTTCACACTTTACTTTTTGGTGTGATGTTGATGTAGCCTGCCTACATCTCTAGGGACACTCTGAGGAGAGGAACATGAACAATGTATCAAACTAAGAGCAAACAATACTTCAGCAAAGGTACAGGAAAAACTCACTCCTCAGTTTTTGACTACACGGGCATATTCTTGGCCAGATCTGAATGGCTGTTTGGCTTAACTGTGCTAGAACAGTTCTTGCCTGACTGGCATAGCAGTCCCTCAAACAGAATATTAATTTCAAGAGAATTTGTCAAGTCATTCTGCACTCATTCGGTGGAAAATCATTTACATGCCCTGAAAGCTTTCAGAAACATTTCCTTTGAGGACTCCGAGAATGCGTAAACGCTTCCAGGAAAATTGTTAACAAAGAACACAAAGAGTGTGGATGGTATATAATTTTTCATTGTTGATGAGTAGTGATGTTATATTCTATTCTGATGCTATCCTCTTTTTCAGGATAATCATTTGGATATTTTGTCGCTTATCTGTGTTGACACCCACACCCCCTCAAGAAAGACTCCATGGGTAATTTGCATGGGCCTTGCTAGTGCAAACTCGCTGTTTCTTTGAATGTATTTCCATGTAGACTACCAAATGGTTGTCTGTCTAGTTTCTTTCTCCAGTTTCTCTCCCTCAAGGTCATAATGGTTGCTGATTCTATGAAGCTCCTTTTTTTGGAGAAGTGTGGTTTCTACTGATGAATACAAACATTGTGGTCTGGCTTTGGTATTGTTTCTGTATGCGGACACACAACTTAACTCATTGAATGCCAAGCTGTTTTCAGAAGCTTTGTCCTAGAGTGCCAGCAATCCATTGTTGATGATTTTTGTACAGCCACAGCATATTCTGTGATATAGCTATGAACACATACAATGGCTCGTGTATTTCTACACGCCTCTGTTCCTGAGAAATCCCAAGCTAAACAGTGGCTAGTTTTCATCAAAATCCCTGTTTTTTTTTCTAGAAATGGAGATATTGCATCTTTTATGACCTGAGAAGTGTTGCCTGCAAAGTTTCTGGGAAGAGATCTAACGAGACCTGCCACCTAGTGATAAACCCACGAAAATAAATGACCTGATTTTGATCTGGCGTGCATGTGCACTGGCTAATCAGTGACTGATTCGAAACAAAGCGGCAACCATCAAAAGCCGAGTTAAGATCAAACGTCCAGATAAATGTCCAGATCTTGCGTTTTCATGAGTTTTCGATCGTCATATATTTAATTTCCATTCATCACAGAGTTCCCAAAATCACATATAAGGTGTGTTAGAGTGTCCAGTTTCGTAATTAAAAATATAAAAAAATATTACGTTTTTGGCAGTCAACGCATGGGAAGGAAAAATGTAATATTACGTTTTTGGCATTCAATGAGTTAATATGGAACAATATTGCCACTGTTTCAGACACACATTAACTCTGAGGTTTCTGTTGGAGAGGGGGAACTGGGGAAGTGGACCGACCGGTTTTCCAAACGATAGTGCGGAGGTTGTCCCCAGTAACTCTATGCCTTTCCTGGAAGAAAGGACACTGTTGTTCAGTCACTGTTGGTCAGTAGCTTTTGTAGTAGCTCTATTCAATGTCTTTCCTGCTTCATCCACATACTTTGAATCATCACTCCTTTTAGATTAACAATAAAAATAAAAATGAATCAAACGTATATGTGAGATGAAATGCAAAATTGCACAAAGACACAGGAACACTGCATATTACTTGTGTGCTACTTACTTCAGGTCAGCCAGAAAAGGCATAACATAGTCACTGACAGCAGAGCAGACTAGAGTTGAGCTGGACGAGAGAGTGTGGGGGATGGGCCCAGTGAGTGGGTAGTGGAGGAGGGGATGGGTTGATCATTCTCCTGCACACTGGCTGATGCAGCTCTAACAAGCACTAGTATCAGAGCTGCCAACCCTCACGCATTTGATTGGTGTAAGAGGGCGTGAAGCCAATCAAATGAATGAATCTCACTCTCAATGTTGGCAGCTCTGATGAGTATGAACATATAACTGTGGAGAGACTTTTTTTTCTTAAGACCCCCCCCCCCTTTTAGTGTTTGGTCAAATTTAGTGTAGCTGGCCATGTTATATTCATTTTCTCTCTTTCCCTCTCTCCCTCTTTCACTTACCCTCTCTCCACTACTTCCAATTCCTGTTCTTAGCTGTTCGTGAAACTTACCTGTTTTTGTCTTTGCGTCATTTGATCTGTCTTTGACTTCCTGACTGTTGACACAAAAGAGCTGGCATCAAGCACACTCTCCAGGGAGAGAAGTGAGACGGCAGACAGTGCTTGAAAGCATCACTTTTGCTGTCTGCTGTTCTCGCTCCAATCTCCCCCTCAGTACAGCAACATGTCAGTGATGGAGGGACAGAGAGAGCGGGGGGAGGGAGGAGAAGAGACGGAGAGAAAATTACAGAATGATAAACATAATGACGGTGAAGGAGGCCAGAGCCTCCATGAAGTGGTCTTCCCGATAGCTGAGGTGTGTCCTGATTTGTTGGCCCTCCAAATGAATTCCATTTTAGCCAACGCTAACACACCATATCATCCTGATACACAATAGAGTTTAATGGTTAACCCAAGAACAGTTCAGTGCAGGAAGCATTGTCCTTCTTTGCTGCAGAAGGCAGATGTGAGGAGCCAGACATTAAAGCCAGGTCCAACTGGTGCCAGTGGGGTGAAAGTTCATCTTAAGGCACTGACACAGCAGTAAAAAGGCCATAAAAAGAGACCATATAAAGGCAGAGGCAAACAGTTTACTGTTATGAAAGAATGATAGAGACTACATGTCTTCCTGGGAGAATCCACCAACACCTATCATTTACCTGGCATATCCAATGTTTTGCCTTCTGCACAATGCGGGTGCTGCTATGTAATTAAGTCATCCCCCTTTTCACTTTGCCAGATTAGCTTAAGTACAGCATCTCAAATAATTATTTGTTGTACCTTTGTCTTCTCTAACCCTCTCTCTTCCCTTTCTCTATCTCTTTCATCTGCTCTGTCACTCCCAAAGTCCAAGTCACACGTTACACCAGGGGCCCGCACACATTGGCGCCATTGTGTGAGCTCTCAGTGCTGCATGTGAGATGTCATTGTTCTCTGAGAGAGAGAGAGAGAGAGAGAGCTGGAGGGATGGGCAGAGAGAGAAAGAAAGAGCGAAAGAATAAACACAGAGTGATGAAGGAGGAATGGGTTGAGAGAGGCACCTAGCAAAAAAAAAAAAAAAAAAAAAGCTTCAGCAATATGATACCAGTATAAAAAAACGCCACTCAACAGTTTCCTTGTGTACATGCACCTGGTTGTCCATTATTTGTAATTTTCCACTGGGCTCTGCACATATCCATCTTGCAGCCCATTTCGGGTCTTCCTATCTGTCCCCATTCTATCTCCTCTGTCCTCTGACTCTTCAGCGCCCTTGGGCATGGGGTTATTGTGGTCGGGCCAATTACATTCATTGTGCCTCGACTGGATTATTTACTGGAAGAAAAGATTGTAGAAGTATCAGTCGGCCACATCTGGAACACTCTGGCAGGGTTCTCCAGTTTTCCCGAGCTCTGCCAGCGTAGTGGAGGATCAACTCAAATCGTTTAATCTCAGATGAGCTGGCCAACCACAGAGTGTAAGCAAAAGATACCAAAGCAAAACAAAACATGTGGGCATGGAATCAGACATATGGACCCCTCATCCCAGAATACCTGCATCATGTGGGGAGGGATCGAGAGAAGAAGAACAAACAGGGGGGATGGATGAGAGAGAGAGGGAGAGAGAGATGTGAAGAGAGATAGATTAATAGAATGGTGACTGAGGAAACAGCCAACGAGAAAGAGAGAGTGTGTGGGAGAAAGCAAGAATGAGCCGAGACAGTGTGGCATCAGTAGAGGTTTTCAGGACAGATTTTCAGTGCAACCAGGCATGTGGAGCTTCTTAGCTGGACCATGATGCCTTAAAATGTCTGAGCTGACCCCTGGCAACATGTGTCACTTTGTCACCGCCAGCACACAGCAAGTGATAGCCCTTGACGACATTACCCCTCAGGTGCCCAGTTAGGTGGATGGAGGAGGCTGATGAATATGAGTAAAGGATAGAAATGAGTAATCAAGAGATGGAAAAGAGAAAAGGAGGAGGGAAGGAAGAAAAAAGAGGAATATAATGAGCTCTGCCAGGCTCCACTGGCGGAGTGCACAAAAGGGGCACTGTCCTCACTCAGTGAGGGGAGAGAACACTAGAACAAACTGTACACTATGGACACACACCCATGCAAAACTATAACACACACACACACACACACACATAGATTCAAAGAATTTCATTCCTTAGACATGCAAGGGAATTACGATATGAATGTAGTGACGGGAAAATGTCACTATACGTACATATCCTAATGGGTCCTTAAAAAAATACATATTCACCCAGTGGGGACTAAGTGATGGCATGATTGTTTAATAGCATGCAAAATAGCCCTTTTTTCTCTCAGCAAATAGAGCTTATCCCTTTGCTTCCATCTCAAAATAGTTTTTCTTGTGTGTTGCCATGGCCAGTGTGGCTGCCAAGCGAGCAGCAACCTCGCAGCATGCCATCTGAGTGATGGAGATGTTATTTAAAGTCGCAGCGAAGGAGTCATTGAAGTCTCCTCGAGACAGCGCAACGTGCAATCGCTGCCTGGGCTGGAATGAAACTTTACAGCCCTCGCCACAATAAAAGCCCTCGCTGGCCCATGCCCTGTGATCTCAATCTTGGGCTTAATGTCCTCGTTTCTATTTCCGAGGTTTTATGGCCTTCTCGCTCTCCTCTCGTCTCCTCTGGTGGACGCTCTTTCCAGTGGACTTTGTGACGAGCAGAGCAGTGCAGAACCGCAGGAAATGACAGGTTTTTGCCGACGCCAGTTTGCAGAGCATGTCTGGGCTCCGGGCCTGATCCAGTGAGAGTCCGCTCCGGAGTCAACTGCGAAGGTGTGTGTGTGTGTGTGTGTGTGTGGGGGGGTCGACGAGGAATGGAGAGGAGAGAGGAGCACTCTGTTTTACACACTGCTGCAAGGAGGTGAGCTTCTCTGATGTTTCTCTGCACTTGGGAATCACGGAGGGTAACGGAACGCTAAACAGGATTAGTGAGTCGTTTTTTAAAAAAAAAAAAAATGTTAAGGTCTTTGTGGAGTTCAGCACCCGCGGCTGGCAGAACACCAGCAGTGTGAAGGAATGCGGCGTCACAACACGAGCCACCTACAGTACAAACCAAAGAGCTCCCACAACACTGACCATTCAGTGTGTAACAACATTCATTCATTACTGGGCTCATCGCCAGTGATACTCATGACTGGATTCATAATTAATTATCATTTTGTTATGCAAGTGGAATATGCAGCTTTGGGGCTTTTTAAGCCTCTCAAAGGGAGACGATGTATGCTTCACCCTGAAGCTCATTTTATTATCCACTTCCTCGCATTTCTTGAATCTTTTCAAGTCATGAAAATCTTATGCTGATGGCAACTTCCGGGGTTTCATAAGAAATGCATGGCAATGCATTTTGAATGCACGTCTCCCTGATCTGCACCCCTGTGTGAAATGTTCATGGCATATACAGAGTAGGCGCCAGTTTGAAGTTGGAGTATATGGAGTTTAGGGCAGTGTTTGAGAAGGCATGTGCTCCACAACGTGAGAGTTGCAGTCAGGCTCAACAAACCCCTACGTCCAAATATTTGGACAGCAAGGGAGAGAGAGGAGCCATAACTGGGACAGTGTGTGTGTGTGTGTGTGTGTATGTGTGTGTGTCATGGGGAGTGTGATTTCTTACATAGAACAGGCCCATATGACGAGTATCCGTCTGGCTGGAGAGAAACATATAAATACTTTGATTTAGGGAGAAAGTGAGGAAAGGTAAACAGAGAAAGGGAGAATGAAACAGAGAGATAGAGAGAGAGAGGGCAGATAGAGAGAGATAGAACACATACACATACACATTCACCACTTTCATTGTTAATGTTAGATGCATATCTATTTGCCATGCACTGTATTCCAAGCATTCTCTAAATGTAAATGTATGTTTAAATGTTCTACTTTGGCAATGCAAAAATATTTGTCATGCTAATAAAGCTCACTTGAATTTAATTGAATCTGGCTTAGGCAACAGTGACATGGCCATGCCAGTAAAGCATATTTGTTTTTCGAAAAAGCCTGACACAGAGAGAGAGGGGTGGGAGAGAGAGAGAGAGAAAAAGAAAATGATAGAGAGAGAAGGCTACAACTGGGTGGTAGACTACTTGTACTGTCTGTTTGTGTGGGGGTGTGTGTGTGTGTGTGTGTTTGCACGCGTTTACAGTACACTGACGCACGGGCCCAGCTGACATCAGGATTGCCCGATGCCCTGAATGTGGAGGCTCAGTCTGTTGTTGGTGGACAAACAGAGGCGGCGGCGGCATGGAGAGGTCACAACCTTCCTTTGCGAGTGCGGGATCTGGGAGGTGCCTGACCACTGAATAGCTCGTTCTGCTTTTTAAAAGCCCACAGATACCTTGCTCAAGGCTCTGGTCAACTCACAACCCAGCCCACAGAGTCAGCATGGTGTCCAAGTACACAGTACATATGGAAATGTTTTCACGGGTTAAACATTCAAGTTTAATTTCTCTCTCATTGTACCTGTGTGTGTGTGTGTGTGTGTGTGTGTGTGTGTGTGTGTGTGTGTGTGTGTGTGTGTGAGAGAGAGAGAGAGAAAGACAGAGCAAAGATTTGTATCTCCGATTATGAGGAGATCTGCCTTTTCCAAAGATTCTATGACTGAAACACTTGCTTGACCCTGTAGCAATTTCACAATGATAGTTTGACATGAGTTAAACTGGTAAGTGTAAGGGTCAGAGAGGTTATCTGGAAATTGGTGGAGGGGAGTGCATGACAGATTTTGTTTTGGTGGAGTGAGAAAGTTCATTGAGTCATCCGCAGCTTCCCACACACATACTGATTAATCTCCAGTGAAAAGAGAAGACATGCATGTGTAGCCGAGGGCAAGGACAATTAATATGACATAGAGAGAGAGAGAGGTTCTAAGTTCTAATTCTAATGAAAAGCTGCATCAAAAATGAGCTCCTGAAATCATCTCAAAATATGGACTAAAAAAGTTGGACACTTTGAAAAATAACCCTGAACAAACATCCAGAAAAGACTCTAAAGAAGAGGTGACAACAATAATAACCAACAATTGAAGAGGAAATGTCTTAAAAGGAGAATAGGGGAGAACTGGTACAATTGTAACAGCGGTACAAATGTAACAGTGTTTTATTCTCAAGATATGGTGTAGCTACGGAAACGTAAACAGACACATATCATGTAATTATGTATAATCTTACAGCCATCCAAATATGAATGGTCTACTATAAATACGACCAGAGATATTAAGCAAAAAGGTGCAAAATTCAAGCATTGCGATTATTTATTTATTTTTTTAACCGCAACTGTTTGTTTAAGTTTGCTTTGTGAAATCTGAGCGTGTGGACTTAAATCACATGTCATCCATATATGGCATCCTTCAGTCCCTTCAGTTTCAAGTTAACGTGAGTGCCATTTGATTTATATAGTCATAGCAAATGCAATTAAATGAAAATAAAAACATGACCTGTGCGGGTCAGTTGTAACACCAGTTTCTATGGCAAAATGAACTGATTTTATTGCGCATGCGCGAACATTCTCATTACGAGTTATGGATTATGATTTTTGTGCCACGATCACCCAATTAAACTTAACACAGCAACTTGAAATATCACTGTTGGACCTAATGCTTCAGACATGTAAGAAATAAGCAGTTTATCAACTATATTTACTGGTTTTATCAAGTGGATATGGCCAAAATAAGCATATTTAAGGGTTATTGTGAGCTAGCATAACACTGTAACATATGGTCTGCAATGGCTAATCAATAATGCAATAAATTAGCTGTAACAGTCATACATTTGGACTTTCTTTGTTGATTTTATATGAAAACAGATGCTCTTTGTGTAACCCAGCAGTGTTTTGTGTTAAAATATGTTATAGGATTCACGATTTTAGCACTGTAACATTCATGACGCTATACTGTTACAACTGTACCGCACTTTTTTATGGCTGCGTCAAGGTTGTAACAAAGGTACATGTCGTTGTTAAGTTAAATTATTGACAAACTATAACATATTTTTTAAATTCTGTTTCAACTTTCATGGAGTAGACATGTACGACTCTGTTCTGGTCAAATTTCATATCTCTCAAGTCTATCGTCTTTGTGTAAATCGAGTTTGAATTGGAAAAATAAAAAAGTGTTACAATTGTGCCGGTTCTCACCTATTAGCATATTTCTCAAATCAAAACATCTATATAACCATCAAAGGCTAATCATCAACTGCCATTGTTGCCAACATTTCAAAGGAGAAACTGCCTTAAAATAGCTAACTGAAGAAGCTAACAGAAAATGATTGTTTCTGATGATGGAAAACACCCATCAGACAGCAAAAAAGAAAAGAGCAGGGAAATTGAATACCCAGCTAAATGCAAAAGTGGAGCAGCCAGGGAGAAACACAAGGTGAAGACACTACATGAAAATCCGGAGGTCCTCTTCACCGACTACGCTCAGCAGAAAGAAGGAAGAAAGAAAAACAACATAATTTTCTTCACCCCCTCCATTTACATCTGGAAAGATACTCTATGCAACTATTATCCATATGTATTCAGTGAGGGCATTGGTTCAGAAGGCAGATTAAAGATCTGTAAAGATGAACATCTGGACAAGGATGACCCTCTGCTTACCATCACATACTACACAAAAGGAAAAAAGTGTTGATCCAAGGTAATGAAGCCAACCTGGAGTCCTTTGAAGAGCTGTTCCCAGTTGACTTCCCAGACAAAACTATGCAGCTGCTCAAAATGGAACTCCAACAGCTCAAAAAAGACCACAGTCCTGGCATCTGACTTCAGCATAAGTCTAGAGACACTCAAACAGGAGAACAGTGTGCTCCGTGCTCAGCTGGCCAAAGTGAAGGAGGATGCTGAGAAGAGAGAGAAGAATCTCACCAGGCAAATCCAACGCCTGACGGATCAACTCTTGTCAATGCCAAAAATGACAAGCACAGACACACAGACTCTCCCTTCCAGTATTGCAGACCCCTGCCATGTCTCAGCCTCACCTTCTCTCCTCTGCACCCAGCCCAGCAACACTCTGGAACCTCCTGACCCAACTCCTGAAACATCTGCAGTCAACTACCAACAGTCAGCTCTACCCATGTCATGAGCTCTCTCTCTGCCTGGTAACACACGCTGATTGAAGTCTGACCTCCACCTGTTCCTGCTCTGCTCTGCTCTGCCTCACTCTCGTTACCTACCAGCTGCACTGCATTCACCACTCATCATGCCCTATATATAAAGCCTTGCTTTTCAGTCCACACTTGTCAGATCGTCTGCAACCAGTTTTGGAAAACGCCTCTGACTCTTTTTTTTGTGATCCCGACCCGCTCGACTACTTCTGTGTTCTCCAGCCCCGGTAATCTTGGCCTGCCTTCCGTCCCTCTTCTACGAATACCGCCTAGTCCTTGACTGTCCTGCTGCTTCGTTTCAATTGCTGTTGTGTGTGTGTTTCCCCCAGGACTTCCCGGATCATCCAGCTCCTGCCATCGCTGTTCGGCTACTGGGGAACACACACACGCAGACTCTTGAACTCCTGTACCCCGAACCCCTGAAACCCCTTAACCCCCAACCCTTAAATAAACTTTGAATGTGGCGCTTTTGTGGTCCCGTCCTGTTTGGTGTCTGACAGTACGATCTGACCAAACATGGACCCAGCACACGGTCGAACCAGCATGGAAACCGGCGAACCAGAACCACCCACCGCCATGCAACGCCTGGAAGAGACAGAGAGAGATAAAACCGCAACACTGCTGACATTGCCTCCCTACTTCAAGCCGGCTACCAACAGTGTCAGCAGTTCCAGCAGCAACAGCAACAACTTGCAATGATCATTCAACTTCTCACCAACCTTTCTCCTCTGCCTGCTCCCACCGGCCCAGCCCCAGCCAGCCTGCTCACCCGGCCCAGCACCCGAGTCTCCTGCCCAGTCCACTGCTGCGTGGCTGCCGGAGCCCCAGAACCCAGGATCGGCAATCCAGAGCGGTTCAGCGGCGACCCAACCCAGGTGCACGGGCGTTCCTGACGAGCTGCGTGTCCAGTTTACCCTGCAACCCGGTTGCGTGATCACTCACCTGGCGGGGTCGAGGCTCGACTCTGGGGAACGGCGGGTTCGAGCGCCAGACCCCAGCATGTGCAACCTTCAACCTATTCAAGAGAGGAGATGCTCAAGGTATTCGATTTGGAATCCAATGCAGCGAGGCATCTCGACCCTGATGAGTATTAAGCCAAGGCAGAAGGACTGTTGCGGATTACTCCATTGACTTTTCGAACTGTGGCAAAGTCGGAGCTCCTGGAACATGGGCGCATTGGTGGATGCCTTCCTCCACAGCCTGGCGGGACTACATAAAGGACGAGCTGGTTTCCCATGATCAACCCCCCACTCTTGATGAAGCCATTGCTCTGGCTGTCGCGCTCGACCGCAGGATCCAGGCCGCCCGTCGTGGAGAGAGGGCCCAGAGTCCATCCACCAGCACACGGAGTGTCCCAACTGCCCTTCTGTCCACACCTGCCACACCATCTAGCCAGCCGGACCAGTCTGAACCCGATGGAGATCGGCCGGCGCCTCCCTAACCCCCCCAGAGCCAGCGGCGCATCACCCTCCAACTTGTGCCTGTACTGTGGTGGTGATGGTCATCGAGTCGCCACCTGTCCAGCAAAAGCGGAGCTCACCAGATGTAGGAGGAACTGGGATGAGCTCAATGAACATTCAGCCCTCCATCAGCCGTAAACCCCTCATCCAAGTCTGTCTTCACCTGTCTGATTCCACTCACACCCTGGCAGCCCTGGTGGACTCTGGCGCAGAAGCAAACATTATTGACACAGGACTTGCCAAGCTGGGCTTGGAAAGCTCGCTTGTCCAGCCACTCCTGTTCCAGCCCGGCCCTGGGCGGTCCGCGTGGTGGCACAGTTACCAGCATCACAGCCCCCATCTCAATGATGGTGTCAGGAAACCACCGAGAGACCATCCGCTTCCACCTGCTCAGCTCTCCAGGCCAACCCCTAATCCTGGGCTACCCTTGGCTCCGTCTCCACAATCCTCACCTCGATTGGGCATCCGGAACTGTGAAAGAGTGGGGAAATGCCTGCCACCTGACCTGTTTGCGTGCTGCCCTCGCTGCCCCGGCTCAGTACCCCCCCCAGCACTGCCCCGACATTTCTAATGTCCCTGAATATTACCATGGCCTCCGAGAGGTGTTCAACAAGACCAAAGCCACATCTCTGCCCCCACACCGCCCCGCCGATTCGACTGTGCCATTAATCTCCTCCCTGGGACTGCTCCACCCAAAGGTCACCTCTACTCACTATCCCTCCTGAAAGAAAACTATGGAGGATTACATCAGGGACTCCTGGCAGCTGGACTCATCCGCCCGTCTTCCTCTCCTGCTGGTGCGGGTTCTTCTTTGTGAGAAAAGAAAGATGGTTCTCTTAAGCCCTGCATTGATTATCGAGGTCTGAATGATGTCACAGTGAAGAACCGGTACCCTTTGCCTTTACTCACCTCTGCTTTTGAGTTGCTCCAGGGATCCACTATTTTTCACCAAACTGGACCTTAGAAATGCTTACCACCTAGTGCGAGTAAGGGAGGGGGTGGCCAGTGGAAGACTGCATTCAACACCCACACCGGCCATTATGAGTACCTGGTAATGCCATTTGCCTCACCACAACCCCCCAGCGGTATTCCAGGCTGGTGAATGATGTGCCTGCGGGACATGCTGAATAAATTGCCTTTGTGTACCTGGATGACATCTTAATTTTCTCCAGAACTCTGTCTGAACACACCCGTCATGTCCAGCTGGTTCTTCGGACCGGCTCCTGGAGAACTCTCTCTATGTCAAAGCTGAGAAATCACGAGTTCCATGCTCAGACTGTGTCATTCCTGGGATACATCGTGTCATGCTGAAGGCAATATCCAGATGGACCCATCAAGGTCTCGGCAGTTACCTCCTGGCCAGTTCGAATAGGAAGAAGTTGCAGCAATTCCTCGGTTTTGCCAATTTCTACGGAAATTCATCCGAACTACAGCTCGTCGCCGCTCCCCTCACAGCTCTGACCAGCATCAAACACCCCTTTTCTGGACCCCAGCCTTTCATACCCTCAAGGCCCGGTTCACCACTGCCCCCATCCTCCAGATGCAGGATTCAGACCGGCAGTTCGTTGTCGAGGTGGATGCCTCAGGCGTGGGAGTCGGGGCCATACTCTCTCAACGGGCAGAGGGGAGGACAACAAGTTGCACCCCTGTGCATTTTCTCTCGCCGGCTTTCACCTGCAGAGCGCAATTATGATGTTGGAAACCGTGAGCTGTTGGCTGTCAAGCTTGCCCTGGAGGAGGGCGTCACTGGCTGGAGGGGTCCACAGTTCCGTTCCTGGTCTGGACCGATCACAAAAAAATACATCCGCCAATGCCAAACGTCTTAACCCCAGACAGTCCTGCTGGGCCTTTGTTTTTTTCACCAGATTCAACTTCACCGTCATTCGTCATACCGCCCAGGTTCGGAACACCAAGCCGGACGCTCTCTCCGTCAGTTTCATAAGGATGACGCCCTTCCCAGGAACCTGCATCAATTCTGCCCATCCTCTGCGTCAGAGCTGCCCTGACCTGGGATATCGAGGAGGAAATTCAAGAGGCCCTCCGTGGACCATCCCAGTCCCCAGTGCATGCCCAGGCGGTCGTCTCTCTTAGATCCCAGAGAATTTGAGGTCCCGGGTCATACAGTGGGGACACAACTCCCGCCTTGCCTGCCACCCGGGCTCCGCCCGCACCTGCCATCTCCCTTGCCCAGCTTCTGGTGGTCTTCTTTGAGAAGGGATGTCCGAGGAATCCGGCCGTGCCTGCCCCACCTGCAATCAGAACAAGTCCTCCCACTTTCGGCCCCCGCTGGTTTACTCCAGCCCTTGCCTGTGCCCACGACCCTGGTCCCACGCGTCTCCTTGGACTTTGTAACTGGCCTCCCACCATCAGGTGGGATGGCGGTCATTCTCACTGTGGTTGACCCGGTTCAGCAAGATGGCACACTTCATTCCCCTCCCTAAACTGCCATCTGCCAGAGAGACTGCCCAGGCTGTTCTTGATCATGTCTTCCGTCTACCACGGGCTGCCCAGGGATGTTGTCTCTGACCGAGGCCATAATTCACCTCTACATTCTGGAAGGAGTTCTGCCGTCTTCTAGGGGCCACAGTGAGTCTCACCTCTGGGTTCCACCCCAGTCCAATGGTCAATCCGGCGGGCAAACCAGGAGCTGGAGAAGCGATGCGGTGCATGGTTTCTCGCAAACCCCAGGCTTGGGCACAACAACTGATGTGGATAGAGTATGCTCACAACTCCCTCACCTGCTCTGCCACTGGTATGTCACCTTTCCAGTGTGTGTATGGCTACCAGCCCCCTGTTCCCCAGCCAGGAAGGAGATGTGTCCTGCCGTCTGCCCTGCCTATGCCCGCCCGTTGCCGTCGTACCTGGTCACAAGCTCGTGCCACGCTATTCAAGTCAGCTGTCAGCTATGCCACTGGGGCTAACCGCCGAAGATCGCCCGGCACCCACCTACCGTGTTGGCCAGAAGGTGTGGCTGTCAGCCAAGGATCTCCCAACTGCGGGTGGAATCGCGTAAACTGGCACCTCGATTCCTCGGCCCGTTCCCTATCCAGAGGGTCATCAGCCCAACCGCAGTCCGGCTCCAGTTGCCAACCTCCATGAGGGTGCACCCTACTTTCCATGTTTGGAAGTCAAGCCGGCGCGATGAAAGCCCGCTGGTCCCGTGCCGCTTCCTCCTCCTCCTCCTCGCCTCGTTGGCCCGGTGGGCTGGTGTACACCGTTCGGCGCCTGCTTCGTCCAGGCGGGCGCAGGTAGGGGCCTCCAGTATCTCGTCGACTGGGAGGGCTATGGACCTGAGGAGAGAACCTGGGTGCCAGCCAGTCGGATTGTGGACCGGACACTCATCGCCGACTTCCACCGTCTGCATCCTGATCAACCTGCAATCCGTAGGGGCCGCCCCAGAGGGGTCCCTAACCGTCCTGCCCGCCCGGCTTCCTGTCCTGTGCCTGACCCTGACCCTGTCTCGGTACCTGCCCCGTCTTCTGTCCACGACCCTCCAGCTCCCTCCGAGGATGAGGATGTTCACTCGGACCGCTCGGAGGAATTCTAGCCCTCCACCGGCTCCCCTCCGCCCTCCCGACGTGGTGTCACTCTTGGGGACTTCTGGGGCCGTCCCTTAGGGGGGGGGTTCTGTCATGAGCTCTCTCTCTGCCTGGTAACACACGCTGATTGAAGTCTGACCTCCAACTGTTCCTGCTCTGCTCTGCTCTGCCTCACCCTCGTTACCTACCAGCTGCACTGCATTCACCACTCATCATGCCCTGTATATAAAGCCTTGCTTTTCAGTCCACACTTGTCAGATCGTCTGCAACCAGCACCAGTTACCTGCCTGTTTTGGAAAACACCTCTGACTCTTTGCCTGTGATCCCCGGACCAGCTCGACTACTTCTGTTTCTCCAGCCCGGTAATCTTGGCCTGCCTTCCGTCCCTCTTCTCTGAATACCGCCTAGTCCTGACTGTACTGCTGCTTGCTTTCAATTGCTGTTGTGTGTGTGTTTCCCCAGGACTTCCCGGATCATCCAGCTCCTGCCATGGCTGTTAGGCTACTGGGGGAACACACACCGCAGACTCTTGGAACTCCTGTACCCCCGGAACCCTGAAACCCCCTTAACCCCCAACCCTTAAATAAACTTTTGAACGTGACGCTTTTGTGGTCCTCGTCCTGTTTGGTGTCTGACAACCCATCCCAGCTTCCCTCCATGCGGTCTGAGGAGCAAGGCCCACAAGTGGTCCTGCTGAATGACTCAAATGGGAAATTCCTGGACACAAACAAGCTTTTTCCCAGAAAGAGAGTGTTGTCTAAACACTGCAGCACCACAGGGCAGGCAATGAAGCTGCTGAGGAAGGAGACACTCAACAACCCTGAATGTCTGGTGATTCACACAGGAACAAACGACCTGCATAGGCTCCAAAGGGACACTGCTGGAGAAATGAACAGGATGGCGGAGCATTTGGCTTCCTTCCAAAACACCATACCACCGATCAGGTTTATACAACGACGTTGCTCAACCACCATGGTACGACGCAACTTGCGACCAAACAACGACATTGTTACACCTGTTTCCAGAAAGCATCGTACCTGTGTCGCAATTCTCTACCTCCGACGTTCGAACACTGTAGTTCCAACAACGTTGTTGATGATGATGCAGCGATACATATCATTGGTGGAAACAGTGGCAACGTGTAATACCCCACCCCCTAGAAATTCTCTGCCAAGGCCTATGTTGACATTTTTCTAATTTAAACCGAGTGATTAATGCTGGCATTGTCATCGTCATCTGCAAAAACCTAAACCTATATATATATATATATAAATATAAAACATTTTACAAAAGCCGACCTATATGTGTCATTATTTGTGTTAAATATCTATGTTGGAAAAAATATATAGACTGGATGAATGTCTGGGTATAGCATAAGTTTTCAATTGTCTCGTGGCTTAACGGTAGCGCGTTAGTGCACTACGCGCTCGGCCGGTGTTCGCATCCTGTTTCTTCTTTTCACCTCTGAGTGAGAGTAGGCCTACGGGACACAATAGGTTTTGAGCCTATACATATTTATGTATATAGTTACTCTACATCGAGAGACCATAGTTAGGCCTACAAGACATCAGTCAAAAACAATTGAATCTACGTGACACAATAGTTCACCTGCAGGTAGCGAAAAGCAATTCTCACATCATAAGAAAATCAAACCTACAACGCTGGGATAACAAGTCACCTCCTTTAGCCACTACACCATTTTTTACTGTGCTGATTTTAAGAGTCTGAAGATTATAATACTAGCTTATCAAAAAGCAAGGCAATACTCGAATTAACATAAATAGCAAGAATGAGCCAAGCAGGGGAGTCAGTCTCTTAATCAAATAAAGCTACAGGATAGATCAAACATTGAGTCCGCGAGATAAAACATCCGCCCGTAATTTTTTGGTTAGGCGGTTGTGATTTTTGGTTAGGGCCCGGACACCAACAGGAACTACCAAGGAATCGACACAAGTCGCGAACTGCCTAGGGGCAGTAGTTCAAACGACCAAACTTTAAGTCCTTGTTTGCAATTGAGAGTTCAAACTACCCTTTCTAGAAACACCAAATCCAAGAACGATGGAGCTTAACTACCAAGGTTCGCGACGCAAGTTAGCAAACGACTTTCTAGAAACGACCCCCTGATCAGTCTCACAACAACACTGTTTTCCAAAAACCAATCAGAGTAAACCAAATTATGAAACAATGTAAACCTATTTGGAATATTGGAAAGAAGAAACTAAAAATCAAAGTAGATTACAATGCTATCTGGCCCTAAACCGAGAATATAAATTAGCAGAATATCTTAATACTGTCAGAGATAGAAAACAGAGACTGACCCTAACCAAGTACAGGCTAAGTGACCACAAATTGGAAATCGAAAAAGGAAGACTCAGAAAATCATGGCAACCAAAAGAACACAGAATATGTGCTTACTGCATGACAGGTGAGGTCGAGACAGAGATGCACTTCCTCCTACAATGTACATTCTTCAATCAAACAAGAAACCTTTTCTTCAACAAATTTAACTCAGAAATTCCTAATTTTAATGAACTTAATGACATATCAAAATTAAAAATACTATTAGGAGAAGGAGATAAAGCATATCTTGCTGCCCAATATTTATCAACATGCCACAATCTGAGGGACAAGAAGTGACCTATATCGACAAATAAATACACACACAGACACACACACAGAGACCTGCATGAACGTAATGTCTTACCTACTATACACACACACACACTGCATCATACACTGCATTTTATTTTACCTATTTATTTTATTCTTATGAAAATCTACTGACATGTATGTGTTCAGATTTATTGTATAACTGCTTTGGCAATATAAGTAAGCTTGTCATGCCAATAAAGCATTCTTGAATTGAATTGAATTGAATTGAGAAAGAAGACTTATTAGAACATAGGTTTAAAGGAGAGAACAAGAGTGTCAGTGAAAGTGAGACAGAGAAAGATTTTACAAAAAAGACAGACAGTAGGGAGATGGTGAATACATGATAGAGAGATAAAGAGAGAGACAATGAGAGAGCACAAAAAAGAAGACTGATTAGAACATATAGGTTTAAATAGAGAGAGACCATGTAAAAAAGAGACAGACCGCAGGGAGAAAGTGAATACACAATAGACAGATAAAGAGAGAGAGTGAGAAAGTGGGAGGAGAGAGGAGCAGAGAAAAGAGAGAGATAGTGTGTGAGAGAGAGAGAGAGGAGTGGAAAAGTTTGAGCCTTGGCAGGTCAGGAGATAGTAGGAGGGACAGAGTGTGTAGCTGCGTAATCAGACACACCCCCTGTCCTTGGATTCTCTGTATGTGACCCGGTTGTCCTTGAACAGAGTTGTTCCTCTGCCCCTTCTTCTTTTCTCTCTCTCTCTCTCTCTCTCTCTCTCTCCCCCCCCTTCCTGTGTTTCTCACCGCTCTGACCGCTTCTCGCTCAATCAGCAGGTGCTTGTTAACACGCCTGACACACACTCATAAACACTTTCACACACACACACGTATGCACACACACACACACACACACACACACACACACACACACACATAGAGAGAGTGAAAGAGTTAAATTCCAGTCTCTCTCATCACGTGAGGAATTGACAGGTCTGTGCATATGTCTGCTTCCTGCATGGAAAAGTACAGGGAGCACGCTGACCTCTGTTTAGATAAAGACGAGTGAGAGACAGAGAACAAGAGAGTGAGCGAGAGTGTGCCATAAAGAAAGACACATAACTGGAGGAGGTTTAACACACACACACACACACACACACACACACACACACACACACCAATAACGAAGCTCACAACCTCAACAGAAATGCATTTAAAGACCATGAGAACCAATCCAACGACGACACAGATTTAGGAGAAAAACAGCATCCCTGTTAACACTCCAAATTATAACAGACTAGTGCATGCAGTATCATTTCCAAAACCCTTGCATTAATTAATCTCAACTACAATACAAAGTTAGTATCGAGTCTGTAAATATACTGACTTGTGATTGAGGGGAATGTGTGTATGAGAAGTATGTGTGTGTGTTCGTGTGTGTGTGTGTTGGGGACGGGGTGGGGGCAACCATGTCTGTAGGAACATCTGTAAAAGCAGAGGCAGGGTCAGCTGCTAATCTCTCTCATGTGTATTCAGATCTGGGCGTGTGTGTCATTTGGACACTGTGAAACACTGATGCTCAGGTGACCTGAGATGTAATGGCTAAGGCTTAGATGCTTAGGTCACTGAGTATCTGTGTTTGTGTGTGTGTGTGTGTGTGTGTGTGTGTGTGTGTGTGTGTGTGTGTGTGTGTTTGTGTGTGTGTGTGTCTGTCTGTCTGTGTGTGTATGTATGGCCAAGTATAGCCTGATTAATAAATGTCCTGAATCTGAAGGATTGCAAAAAAAGCTTATCGACAAACAGATCGACAATAGATCATGAACAGCCTGTAAAGCTATGAGAGATTAAAAGCCTTTGAAAGCCTTAAGAAGCCCCAATGACAAAATAAGTTGACCGTAACAAATAAAGACAACACACTCAAAAACACAACAACAGACAAGAATGATGTAAGTCATTCCGAATGGAGAGAGAGAGCATCATGGAGAAAGAGAGAGAGAGAGTCATGGAGAAAGTGAGAGAGAGAGAGATGAATGGAAGGGTGAAAAAAGAGAAAATCAGTTTATATGTCCCATGCTCTCTCTTGAGAATTACTATGTAATCTTCCAATAGATCCCACTGTGTCTCTCTCCCAATGCCACACAATGGAGTAGCTTCACTCGTAGCTGACCTTTGCCATAACTTACGGGTTTAATCCTCGTTTCAACAGCAGGGACGCATTTCCCTGTTCCGTTAGCGGAGGGGGTCGGGGGATGAATGAAAAGAGGGTGCCCTGGGTGACTGAACAGAACATTTATGAATGAGTGAAATATCGAGAGTGGAAGAAGGAACGATTCACCTCTCGTCCACTCTATTTAAGGGTGTGAGGTTAGGTGACACAGAGGCCCAGATTGAGTCCACCTGAATGTGTGTGTGCGTGAGCTCCGGAACACTAGAGACTTCATTCCACCACAGCACCACCAGAGACAGGCACAGAGACAGAGCTGACTGTGTTTAACCCTGCGCCTCCAGCCAAGCAGAGAGAGAGAGAGGGAGAGAGAGAGAGAGGGAGCAGAATTTCCATTATATCCAACCTTTTTTTCTGTCATTCGCTCTGGATGGACCACCACTTGAGCAAATGCCAGTGTTCCTTTCATTTCTGTTGGAGTGCTCTGCTAGCATGTCTAAATGTGATCCATGCAGATTTGCACTACAGTCTTGAACAGAGTGTGATGGATGATCAGGCTTGGAACAGGATGTTTAGATTGGACTGTCCATCAAAGATTCTAGAGCAGAGCGCTCCGCTGTCCATCTTGCACGCTGATAGAACAGTCAGTGAACTCTGCAATAGTGTTTGAACATAGCTGGCATCAAGATCAAACTGCCATTATGACTGTAGATATGTTCTGAGTACAACTCCACAGAGCTTCCATCAGGGTTAGAAAGAAGAGCTACTTGTTGTCCATTAGTCAAGGCTTCATAACTTCCAGACTTCATAACGGTCATATCTCCTGGGCCACTGTAAACATTCATGTGGAGTATATTCATGTGGGTCCTTGTTTTACTGTCTTTAGGATCTTTTACTGTTTTTTTTAGTCATGTGGATTTGTTATTTTATCATCCTGTTTATGTTGTAGTGTTTGTTGTGCATGATATCTTACGCTACTGGGACCTTGAATTTTCCATTGGGGAAATCTATCTATTTCTATCTATCTATCTATCTACATGTGTCTATCTATCTATCTATCTATCTATCTAACATGGGAGGTGTGTGGGAGGTGTTCTGGATGAATGGGTAAACCAGTCTTTCAGCTAATGTGATTTAAACAAAGCCTCTGCCAGGCTTGAAACCTTCTGATTAGACGAGGTCAGGAAACGCAGTTGGTAAACTTTAATGTGTGCTTTAATGTGTGCTGAGTGTGTGTGTGTGTGTGCGTGTGTGTGTGTGTGTCTGGAGTATGCCTCCCTCATTCTCATGTATAACTTATCTGGTTCTCCAGCACATTCTTTTGCCTTTGTGAAGAGGGAGTGCCCTCTCATATCACGTTTGTGCTGAGATCTCATCAAGGATGGATACGGATGGATTGCTCTTACTCTTGCATTTCTCCTGTTTATCTTTCCTAAAGTGGGGTCTCGTCCATGCAGCTGTGTTGCTTGGCAACAGCAGATGGTCCCAGACTGCAACTCCCCCACCACCCTGCCTCATACACCTACATGCACATACACACACACACACACACACACACACACACACACACATGCTTCTGTCACACCTCCACGTCAGAAAACAATTTTTTTTGCCCTGGCCCCTCCACTCTCTGCCGAAGTCGGCGATCATTTTGGCGTGTGTGGAAAAATGCCAGGCAGTAACGAGAGCGAAGAGAGCACAGCATTACACTGCCCCCTCCTTCGCTCCCATTGCAGTTAAACCATCATCAAAACACCAATAACTGGAAGATCTATTCTATTATTATTATCTAATCTATTATTATTATTTTTCTATTATTATTGTTTACAAAGTATATATATATTATATATATATAATCAATATGAACAACTTGTCATAACAAAGATAGCATGCAACATTAGGCTGTTTTTCTTTGTTGCTCTGTGGAGAAAACCTAGTATCAACCTTTTTTCAATACTGAGGCGCTTGCTCGAATTATCTCTCCACAGTCCTTCCATGGCTAGCTGTCCTGTCCAATCCAGTCTGCCTTCCTTCCTTTGTTTAGGTAAACCTTCAGAGCCTAAAATAGCCTTGTGAGCCTCTGACCATCTAGCCTTTGTTCAAGTGGCATTCACAGTGCACTCTGAGATCATGTTTGATGTGGTTACGCTTGAGGATGCGCCTGCAGAGTGTGGACAGGATGACTTGCAGGCCCCCCCAACAATACACACACTCACACACACACACACACACTCACACACACACACACTCACACACACACACACAGACCTTATCTGTGTCTCTGTCTACCGTCCACGCTTTCCACACCTGTGCTCCTCTCCGTCCCTGCCCTCCCTGACCCCATCAGTCTCCTTGGCAACTGGTCTAGTGCGAGTCCCTGGGCCCCCAATGTGATAAATCTGCTATGGACATGGACATAGATCTGATACAGACATGGACATAGACACACACACACACACACACACACACACACACACACATACTTTCCTACATACAGCTCTGGAAAAAATTAAGAAACCGCTGCACATTTTTCTGATGTCATCCTGTGGTTGCTGAGTGACATTCGAATGAGTTGGCGGTCATATTCAAAATTAAGAGACCACTGCAAATTTGAATATGACCGTCAACTCATTCGAATGTCACTCATCAACCCTAGGGTGAAATCAGAAAAATATGCAGTGGTCTCTTAATTTTTTCCAGAGCTGTATACACACACACACACACACACACACACACACACACACACACACACACACACACAGGGATACGGTATACACCTGTTTATTTGTCTGTCTTTGTGCATGTCAGAACGAGTTATTGTACTCTTCCTAGCTGCCAGGCGGACAAGGCTGTGTGTGTGTGTGTGTGTGTGTGTGTGTGTGTGTGTGTGTCTGTGTATGTGTGTTTGTGTGTATGTTTGTGTGTACGTAAATGTGTGTGTGTGTATGTGTGTGTATGCGTGTGTGTGTGTGTGTGTGTTTACTTTATACAGGCCTTCTGTCTTTGATTCGATTGCCTTGGCTGGCTGGCCAGTATTCCAGCTGGAGACCCATCTCTTCCTGCCCAAATGAAGTGGTGAATCAGCAAACTGAATAGAATGCAGAATGGCATATGGAATTGGTTATATGTTTTCAATGATCCCCCTGGACCAGCTTAGCTCATGGCAAAATCCACTCACACTGTAGCACTGTGTCCTAACTGCATGCGATGAGAGGGGAGTGTACCTATGTTCCCCGGGTCCAATGTTCCCTGCTTTGTATAGGACCGGGGAACATGGGACCCTTTTTTACTGTAAAACCCTAACCATAACCCTAACCCCGAGCAGGGAACATAGGATCCGGGGAACATAGAGATGACCCCCAATAGACCAGCATATATAAAAGATTGTAAATAGAGATCAGTCAGTTCTATGCAACATTTGGACACATGCATGCTGTCAGGACAAACTGTAAGTCTACATCCCAAAAGGCTAATATATGTAGCTAATGTGCAGTGTAAAGTATACCCTCTACTTCACTAAGAATACTCTCACTAAAGTATACTATGTCTCTGCATACTTCATATCCCCATACAGATGGTGAATGACAAAACATTATCTCATGTTGTGGTTCCTCTATTGATGGATATTTTATTTAAGCAAACAAAAAGTAAATTGTTGGGATGAGTGTTTAAGGAAAACTCAGTATTTATGTTGCAGCATAGCCCTAATGTTAGAATGAAGACAATGAAGACGTACTATGCGTATGAACATCGACATGCAGATATGAGGAAAGGAAGACTAAATTGAGATATATTCTGTTCTATCATTTCCCTATTCGTATTTGTATCTGTGTACCATGCCAGGGATACCCTGCTATTTTATTTCCCCACGCATCTGCAAGGTTTCTGCACTTCAAAACACAGACAGCCAGAGTCACAGCGCAGTCTCCATCCAAAATCTGCTAAAACGATGACAGCCTAGCCCAGCTAATAGAAACACAGCTGGCTCTAACAAGACAGTGGTGGCACAGCCAACGAAGAGGCTGGCTATGAGCTAATGAGAGCGCCGATTGGCCAACGGAGACGTAGCTACGCTAACAAGAGCGCCGAGTAGCCAAAAGGAGAGGTGGCTACGCTAACGGCTAGGAGGAGTCTCTCCAGGGACTTGTTAGGCGCCGTGAGGGAGAGAAAAATGATGGTGGGCCTCTGCGCAGTGTCTGCGCAGGGCCTCCACCACACACCTCATTGATCAAAGACACGGTCCCTCTGGACCTCGTTCCCCCACACACGCTGCAGTGGAGGCTGGTGGTGGAGGTGGCACTGTAAATGGGGCATGGACGTTGACGGGATGTGTGCTAGATAAAAAGCAGATGGTGAATGGAGGGGGGTGGGTGGAGGAGCAGAAATGGAGATGAAGAGAAATGGAAAGATGGAGAGAGCGAGAAGGGGGAAGGGGCCACAGGGACTAGTAGGAAGAGGAGAGGAGGAAAGATAGAAGAGTGGGAAACAGATGGAAGAAGAGTGTGATATGGAGAGAGAGGAAGACAGGAGTCAGAGAGAGTGAGACAGAGAGAGAGAAGGACATGAATATCCTCCATCATCCTCCATGATGGATCATTTGTGATGCTGGCCTAGTTGTCAGTGGCAGTGTCATTTCCCACTGTGGCTTCCTACTCTTTAGAAGGAGAGTTTAGCCTTCCAACCCATGTAGAGCCCACCATATATGGCTTCAATCACCGTCCCTGGGCATCAGTACTGGATCAAAGAGTAGCACAACAAACAGTGATGCTATAGGCAGCTGGCCCAAGGGCTTTATGCAATACAAACATGAGTTTGAGCAGTGAGGGGCCAGGCCTCTGAGGAACTTCCCAGGAAAGGGGGTAGTTTTAATTAAAAGACAATAGAAGCTGACCAGACTTGATGGCACCAAAAGGCCACATCCCCTTCCACCACACCTTTACATTGCATATTCATAGTAGGTCACTCCTTCTCTTTGTGTGTAACTTATGGTAGACTTGTTTCTGTATAGTCAGAGAATACTGGTGAAACCCATGATGGGGCGACACAAGCTTGTACCTCTCCCTTGAGGGGCACTGGCCCCTCATTGAAAAGAATAAAAGCCTGGATCTTGATATTCCATCGTTCTGACTGAGTCTTAAGAGAAAT